>NC_045435.1:76248705-76279933 GCF_002776525.5 Piliocolobus tephrosceles
AAAAGAGCTTAAAGGCTTGCCTTTTATCCAGCCTAACCAGTGGTGGCAGTATGGCTGCAGAAGCTCCAGCAGAAGAGAATATTTCTGCTGTAGACATTACAATTCTTTCATTACAGCTCCTGTAGACATCCTGAGAGTCACCCTGATTAGAATGGACTAGGTCTTGTGTCTATCCCACAGCAAATCTCTGTGGGTAGGGGAGGAAGACGTGCCTTTTAGCTTGGTCTGAGGCACATTCTTCATGTCTAAGGATGGAACTCTACTGAGACCTTATAGACTGAGAGTAAGAGATGATTGAATTTCCAAATGATGCCAGGGTTGTTGCTGGAGGAGGAGGAAAGGGACTATGGGGCAACAGATGGTCATTGCCCTTTGAAGGTACTATAGCATCCTCAGGCTACCTACCCTTTAAAGCATCTTCCACATACCATGGAGCTCTGGACCCTGAGGTTTAATGGCAGATATATTTTGATCAAAAATACCATATGCTTCTTTTCTCATTTGCTTTGTCCTTACAAAGGACAAAGACAAAACTCTAGAATAGTATTTTGCAAGACAGGCCCATAGAAGAATTACCTTTTTGTTTTCAGCAGAGTCCATCAACATTGATCCTGAAAAAAAAAGGATGTTGAAGAATATATCTGACACTATTCTCTTTCTAGTGGTGGACTGTGATCCTCATACAAAATTCTCTCTTGGAGTTCAGGATGATGGTGCCTATTTCCATAGCTTTCCTTCTAAATGCTGTGGCATAGATGACAGAAAGTAAATAGGATAAATGCCAAAGAAAACAAAGAAACACCTATATTTAATTTCTGACACCAGTGGTTTAATGTCTTTCACATTCAATTAGGTGAGCTGTTTGAAGGAACTGGTTTTGCGAAGGGTTATAGTGTCCAAAGGAAATTATTTTCCCTTGCATGTCAACAACTGCGATTGAAATACTACCAGACCGTAGGGAACCTCCTCTTGATGCTGGAAGGTGGCATGCTCAAAGGATTACTGTTCAAGGTCAAAGAGCAGCAACTAATAAGCACAGCAGGGAAGAAAGGACAGCAGAGTGAAAGTTAGGGTCACGTTTACACTTACTTTGTTAAAGCTAAATTTATTTTTTAAGTGAGAAGCACTGCCTTTATTAAGACAGTTAATGCCTAAGAAGAAATGAAAATATATTGAAATAATTTGTCTTTCTCTTCTGAGCAAAGGATGTAAACTCAGGCTTTAAAAGAATCCCAGGGTCTTAATTCTGCAAAAGACATTCTTTTATCTTACTTATCTTTCCTTATTGGGAACACTGGCAGATATTTGGTCTTGAACTACAGTGTGGTATAACCTGTATCAATTCAGATGCCTATGTCTGATGATCTCCTTTGTGTATGTAGTCTGGGAAATCTCCCTTAACACATCTATCCAACTAATATTTGTGATTTTAAATAAAAGATGTTACCGAGACTACATATATTAGTAAAATAGCTGAAGTTAAACTTCTACCAGAAAGGTAAAGTTTAGTTCACTAGGATAAAAATAAATACTATACAGATTATCCTGAACTGTACCCACACTTATGTTTCACTAGGTAATGCTAGAAAATGGTATTTTTCCCTATTTTCAAACAATTGCTGCATCCCTGACTTGTGCAAACTACTGTCATCCAGTTTTTTGGATGACATCCAAACTACTATCATCCAAGACTATTACCACATATGCCATTTATCCATATGGCATGTATAGTGTGGGACTCGAGTTTATTAATATATGTAATGTATAACACTGAGGAAATAACTGCCATTTAGCTTTTTTTTTTTTTTTTTTTTTTTTTATTTTTTGCCTCTGAAATTGTAGGTATACATTTATTTTCTTGTGATCGTGGCTATCTCTTCATGGGCAGTAAATATGAGTATTTTGGGACCCTCCTCTTAGTCTCACCGGGCAACATTTGTTTGCTTTGTTTCGTCCATTATTCTAGCACACTCCATGGACAGAATAATTTAGTATTAAACCCCTGTGAGGAAACCCCTTTACCAGTGAAAATAACTTAGTGACAGCTGATTTCATCAGAGCCTTCCACCTTGATTTTCCACTGTCCTAATAGTGGCCTGGCGAAGCACTCGAGTCCCATGGTGAAAGAAATAAATGCACAAACGGGCCTAGATTTGTTTCCCCGAGTTCATTCGGTAACTGCACCCTTGCTCTGTGCGGCACACTTTTAGCAATTAGCAGGTGTATGTTTGCAGCTGATTGCATTTAGCTGTAAGAGAAGCTCTGGGATGATAGCCTAACTCAACTCCTTTATTGTTACGGGGAAAATGTTGCTCAGGGTTTCTTGGCTATTTCCTTGCTCCTTGCTTACTCTTTTGTTATTAAATAAATATCAATGTATAAACAAATGGGATTCAAAGAAATTCTGTGCACAAGCAGTGAAAGACCGATCCAGCATAAAGCCACAGAGTCTGCTGGATCCCTCCCGTAGCATGTTGAACTTTCACCTCTGTATTATGACCCCCACGGTGGCGGAGGTGGGAGCGCAAAGGCACTGCGTCCGTCCTTTACATCTTGCTCCTATAGTGCCTCACAGTTTGAGGGCAGGATATGTCGGTTTCCTTCTAAACCCAGAGCTGCTGCAGTCTCTCCTCTTGAATCGTCAGTTAAGACTTGTAGTTTGAGTTAAGAGTTCTTATTCTAAAATTTCAACTCTATCTCATGCTCGGTTTGCAGGTGAGATGGTTTCGGCAAAGACAGCGAGTTCAAAGCATCCTTTCGGCTTTCAGTCCTGAAATCCTGAAAGAGGTTTTGGAAAGCTTTGTATTGTTGGAGGCTTTTTCCTCCTGGTTGGATTCATTAATACCCTTTTGTGAGTACTATTTTGCTTTTTAGAATAGCTTTTTCTAAACAGCTTTCTCCGGTGGAAAATCCAATTTAGTTGCAAGCAATATTACCAGTTCCGCTCCTTTATTTTTCTTCCTCAGTGAAAGAAAAATAAAGGACTGCGTGTCAAAATGGAGATGTATGATTTCTGGCATTAGCACTTCTATTAATAAATTTATGCAGCAATTATATATCTTCACATTTTATATTTATTTGTAACTGAAGATAGCTTCTTTATGTTGCAAGAGTATATTTTTCTTCAAAACACATTTTATTTTCTTGGATCTTAAGCTTTTGTTCCGGATTTCCATTGATAGCGGACACATGGTAGGAAGTTTTAGCTGCTTTACACACCCAGAAATGGAGTAAACTTTTGCTGCAGATTTAATGTCAGACATACTGAAACTTGGGTGGTGTCCATGATGTTCATCTGCTCAGTGTTTCTTTCTTAGGAGGGCTAATTTACCCCCATTTCAGATGAGTCCTGCCTCATTCAAATGGTTTGAAGGTAGCTACCCCCATTCTCTCTAGCTACCAAACTAGGTGATCAGAATACTTCATTCCTCTGTGGTAATGTTTAGTTTTAAGAGGGCAGATCCAAGGCCAACCTATTTAGAGCCCTCTGAGAACATTCCTCTGCAGTCATCTTTGAGTAAATCTGTTTGAGAATGAAATCAGATGAAGTAAAGCCGGAAAAAGAGAAGAGAGAATGGGGTGTTTATGATACCGTTTGATAGCTGGATCTAGTATCATGCTGGGGATGGGTCATCCCAGCATACAATAGCCTCTTATTAAATGTTCAGGAATTCTGTGAGCTGGTTGATAGCATATGGGTAGCTTGAAATTGGCCACAAGTCAGCCCCCTCCTATTCCCTGCCCCCCCCCTTTTTTTTTTTTTTAATGAGTATATTGTTACATGTTTACCAGCTATACTGCCTAGACCCATCCTAAATAAAGTCACAAGGCTTCTTGTCATGTGAGCAAATTAACCTCTGTTCTAGAATTAGAGGAGCAAATTAACCTCCTCTCCTTTAGTTTGACTTTGGTTTGCCATCACATGCAATTGTAAGAGATTTGGATTGGCTAAATTATTTATTTTGCCATTATGATAGACATCTTCCCTTTGTGGTATAGGTGAGAAAATATGAGGAAACCAGTACAGCTTTTGATGACAAAGCTGCATGTCCCTGTTGCATGTTAAAAAAATATTTGAAGGAGGTAATGCAACATTGCTAGAACTTTTGATGGTTTATAACAACCTGACAGATTATTCAGTGTTCTTGGGGAGCCCTTAATTGGCAAAGAAAACAATAAAATTTGCTTTGTGAAGCAGTGGTGACTGTCTAAGATGAATAATCTTTGAGGGAAAAACCTAGGTAACATGAAGTTTTGAGATAGAATTAATAGTAGGGATGGTCTTGTTTCTAACATAGATTTATCCGTTGGTGATAAATGATGAATATTGGAGACCAGAATGCCTATATCATAGCACCGCACGATTCTGTGGAGATTTAGTGCCTTGAAACAGTCCCACAGGTCTGTTTTTAGTCATCTGAACTAAACTGGAGGCAAAATGCATTGGAAATGCTTATATCCAGCATACACTGGGTTTGAATTTAATTTCTAATAATTTGTTGCTGGCTATTATGTGCCCCCCATGCCATTGTAGAAAATCAGTAGAATAATAAGCAAGCCCAAGTGGTGAAGCTTGTACATAAAATACATACAATGTGACTGCAGAATCTGTTATCTCTTTGAGGTAGCAACAGAAAGAGAAATAAAACTACAGAAAAATACCAATTAAAAAAAACCTTATGTATTCACAGTGCAACTTCCAATAACACCAGGGTCTGTGTATTATTTTCAGTAGAAAGTAATTCAAAGGAGCAAAACATTATGGGCAGGTGGACAATCTAACAGTGAGAACATATGAATAAGATTTCAAATGGGTCGAGAGTTAGTTAAAGGGGAATACTGAGGGATTTAGGTCAAAGTCTTTGGGATAAACCTAGACCATTGGGATAATCTAAAACAAAATCACTGGAATTGATGTTTTTTCTCCAAATCATTTGGGAGGTGTTCATAGTGCATCACGCGCCCTTTTATTTACAAAAAGTGCTTTCTATTTGGCATAATATTTTCACAGACCAGTTGAAATTAGAGAAGCTTCATGTTTAAGAAAAGAATTAAAACTACAATCAACAGTCATATAGGAGAAATACATTCTGGCATTCTATTGTGTGGTAGGGTGACTGCAGTTAACAGTAAAATATTGTTGATTACAAAATAACTAGAAAAGAGGCTTTTGAAGGTTTTCACCAAATGGTAAGTGCATGAGGGGATGGATATACTAACTACCCTGATTGGATCATTATACAACATGGATATGTATTGAAACATCAAATTGTACCCCATAAATATTCTGTACAATTATAATGTATTCATTAAAAAATACGTAAACATTAAAAAAACTTCAGTTAACTAAGAAAATGTTCAAGACTTACCTAAAGCAAATACTAATCGAGTTTACTTGTCCTAATTTTGCCTGAGAGCCCCTGTCAAACAAGGTAGTGACTTTGTAGCTACAGCCAAGTCCCTCAGTCTCTCCAAGCTCCAGAATACTTGCCTGTAAAAGCACAAGGCAAAGTTGGTTGGAGAAATAAATAAAAATAACTACCTCCTTGGGTTATTATGAATGTTAAATGAATTGAATGAAATAATTGATGCTTAGCGCTTAGCACAGTGACTAGCACCATCCCTATCAATGGGAGTCAGCTATTACTATTGTTACTAGAGTTATTAGTTGGTCTCCCCAGCCTTGCTCATGAGTTTCATTATCCATGTGTAAATTAATAAGTCCCCGTAACAACTTCTGCCCTATGGATGCTGGAGAGCTTTGCTCATGTGTGAAGCAACTCAACACAAATCCTGTGGGGCATCTGCCCTGGTATCTTTTGAAAAAAGCACACATTTGAAGAGACCGATTTCTCAGTCCAGTGTGTCTTCATACATATGGCAGCTCTCCTGAGGGCCACACACAGGTCATTTTCATGCCTAGGGTTACTTTGGAAACTGTTGGTCTCTGTCTTTAAGGTATGACCTACTGCTTGCCTCCCTACGCCACCTTCTAGTGAATTTTGCTTATGCTGTATGGCCTGTATTTGGAGGCCTATGACCTCAACCCTTCATTTAATTTTGGTGACTGTATTCCAGAGCACTTTCATTTGGTATGGTGAGTGTCAAATTTAATTTATATTAGTTGTTGAGGGTCTCTGAAATTACAGTAACAAGGTTAATATGTTTAGAAATCAAAGCTATGAAGATACGTTATGGTAAGCCATTTAGAGGGCATACTTTTTCACTTACAGTTGGCAATAGAAATACTGCTTTAAAAAGGGTCATCATTTTGTTACTGAATTTGTTTTCCATTGCTGCATAACAAATTATCCCCAAACTCTGAGGTTTAAAGCAATAATCATTTATTTTTGCTTGTGTCTTAGTGAGTCATGTGGGGTTTAGCTGATCTAGGTTGGGCTTAGTGGATGGCTCTCCTCCATACTGAAGGGTCTGATTCTGTTTTGTGTCTGTGATCTCCCTTAGACTAGCAACCACACCAACTATGTCACTTACTTCTATGGCTGTAGTGGAGATGCAGCAAGGCAAGCAGAAATGCTTTAGACCTTTTAAGGCAGAGGGTGAGAACCGAGTGAAGATGCATTGTCACTTCTACCCATATATCAGGGCCTAAGGAAGTCCTAGGACCAGGCTTCTACTGAAGAGGTGGAGAAATACATGTGGCCCCAAAGGCCATGTCCAGGTGTGGATACAGGGAGGGCTAAGAAATTGAGGCCAGCAATGCTATCTACCATGGCTATTAATTATGTGCCCCTCTGAAGATTTGCTGCATGGCCTTAGTTGTTTATGTTCTCTGCCTCTAACAGAATCACTATACTCTCTCTTTCTGGGCATTTAGTGTATTTTAATCTCATGAGTATTGAACAGTGTGCTACAGACCCAGTTTTCTTTCTTGTGTTGGATGCCAGAAAGCTGAAGACAAACTAGTAGCTGCTTACAGCAGCCACATCTAAATGATTCTTATCCTTTGTCTCATTCCAGGCTCTAGTTTTGTCTATGACATTTGTTTACTTAACCTATTCTTAGATATTCTTAATCTTGTTAATTCTTAACCTGTTCTTGAATTATATTTTTGTCTTTTGTATGCCTCTTAAATTGTCTTGCATGCTGGGCACAGTGGCTGAGCCTGTGATCCCGGTGACTTGAGTGGCTGATGTAGGAGGATCATTTGAGGCCAGGGGTTTGAGACCAGCCTGGGCAACATAGTGAAATCCCATCTCTTAAAAAAAAAAAAAAGAAATGAAAGACAAAAAAATGTTAGCCTGGCATGGTGGTATAGTGGTGTGCACCTGTAGTCCCAGCTACTTGGGTAGCTGAGTTAGGAGGATCACTCTGTGAGCCCAGGAGTTTGAGGCTGTAGTGAGTCATGATCATGCTGCTGCACTTCAGCCTGGACAACAGACTAAGAAACCCTTTGTAAAACAACAACAACAACAAAAATTTAAAAATAAATAGTCTTGCGTCTTTTCTGGTGCAAGAAGAAATAAATTTTGAAGCAACAATTTACTACCACTATTAGCCCTTGACTCGGGAAGTAAGGTTACAAATAATATAGTAGTAGCTAGCATTTATTGAATACTTCTTCCTCTTGGGCCCTGTGCAAAATATTTTTTGAGCAGTACCCAAGTCAGTTCCCACAGCAACCTTATGAGGTACGTGCTGGCATTATCCCTGTGGAAACAGATGCAGTTTATGAACTTGTTCAGGGTCTCACATCTGGTAAATATCAGAGTCATGATTTGAGCTGATGAAGGCTGGCTTTAGATCTCACATGCTTGACCAGTTAGTCATACTGCTTTCCAATTGATACGCTAAAAGAAAAGAATAAAATAAATGGATGGTAATTCTTTTCTCTTTTCTTGTGTCCTTGATTCAGCTTTTATTCCTTGCTTATCTTCTTTTTTTCCCCATAAATATGCCTAATTAAAATGTCAACTGCTAATAGCTTAAAAATACCATTTTAAACTCTGACACTTGGTATTCCACTCACTGCAGTTTAAACAGAAAACTTCAAGAATTTAGGTTAATGAATATGATTTATGAATCACTCTTACAAGTACAGATATGTTTATCACAACTGTCCTTGTATTTATGATGAACATAATCCTTCCAGGTACGTTTTATGTTTCCTTGCAGAAGTTTGTTGGTAAATGTGGAAATTAAACTGGAAAATATGGATAAATCAGCACAATTCCAAACACCTGCTCAAAACATTCATTTTAGTGATTTAACAGTTGACTCTTTAGGATGTTTTTCTAAAAACATTGGCTCTAGGCAGAATAAGTATTCTCAGTGAATATATTTGTTGACAGATCACTTAGAAGCTACTACACTGACAGATTTTAGGAATTCTGTATGAGTTTGATGACAAGCAAAGGCCATTTTAGATGAGAGTGACTTCCTGTTTTACTGGCTGATTCTCATGTATTTGTATACTTTTAGTGATGAGGTTTTCTCGCTTTGATTTTTCAATATCTCATTTGGCTCCGTTATTTGGAAAGTCTTCAATGTTTTTTTTTTTAATGGGCATCATGCTGTCTCGATATCATTACTGTACAACTAAAATCTTAGCAGGAAACTGTAAGTAATCACTTTTCTTTCGGAACAGTTGTAATTCCCACAACCCTGAAAAACTCTGAAGGCATTTTAGTAATGATCATTTTCTATTAATCAATTATGTGTGCATTTAGACAGGGAGAGGGCTTATTATGTTTTAATTCTCTTAAGAATGTCCGAGTGATAGCTTCATCTCTTCCAGTTATCCCCCCTTGAAATGGCTGCACAGTAGATGTCTGACAGAGTGATGTCCGCCAAAGCTGAGTTTCATTCTTCTGCTATTTAGTCATTGCCATTTCCTCAACTAATAGTATATGTATGGTACACTTAAAACTTTGAATTTCTTTTGGTGGTATAAGACTGAAACCATCCTTGACCTAATAAAAATAAAAAGAAATGTTTTGACCAGTGATAGCTTTGACACCCTAGATCCGAGTACTCAGTGTTGTTAAGAGTCTGTGTCTCTCCCAGCTGGGAGCAGTGGCTCACACCTGTAATCCCAGCATTTTGGGAGGCCAAGGCAGGTGGATCACCTGCGGTTGGGAGTTCGAAACCAGCCTGACCAACATGGAGAAACCCCATCTCTACTAAAAATACAAAATTAGCTGGGTGTGGTGGTGCATACCTATAATCCCAGCTCCTTGGGAGGCTGAGGCAGGAGAATTGCTTGAACCTAGGAGGTGGAGGTTGCTGTGAGCCGAGAGCATGCCATTGCACTCCAGCCTGGACAATGAGAGTGAAACTCCGCCTCAAAAAAAAAAAAAAAAAAAAAAAAAAAAAGTCTGTGTCTCTCCCTCCATGTGCTCTGATTCCTCCATGTTGCCTTCTTTGGACACCTTGTCTCATGTGGTGGTCATTGGCCATACAATGCTACTATCTTGCCACTAGTAACAATCTCGGCAGAAGAGAGCAACTTTTTCCTCCTCACTGCCAAGTAGCTCATATCAAGAATCCCACAGAGAACTTTTCATTGGTCCAGCCATGTCATGTCATGTCATGTGCCAAACTCAGACCCAGGGCTGAGGTCATACCCCTTATGTGAATTTCTTCATGTGAAGGGAGTAGCTGTGGCTTCCTATAGGAAAATTGAGGCACTATCATCAGAATAGGAGAATGGTGGCTCAGTTAACAGAAAGAACAGTTGTCTACTACTATACGTAAATGAACTAAAATATGTCTATAGGAATATGTTCTTACAATTATCAATCTGTAATCTAAAATTAACAAAATTTTTTTTTTTTTTTTTTTTGAGATGGAGTCTCCTATGTTGCCCAGGCTGGTATGCAGTGGTACGATCTCTGCTCACTGCAAACTCTGCCTCGCAGGTTTAAACAATTCTCTGCCCCAGCCTCCTGAGTAGCTGGGATTACAGGCGCATGTCACCATGCCCAGCTAATTTTTGTATCTTTAGCAGAGACAGGGTTTCTCCATCTTGGCCAGGCTGGTCTTGAACTGCTGCCCTCATGATCCACCCACCTCGGCCTCCCAAAGTGCTGAGATGACAGGCATGAGTCATTGCATGGCCACAGTTAACCATTTTTTATAATGAAAGGTACTTAAAGTAAAGAAAGCATTTTCTCCTTTTTAAGTAGGTGATTGATTGATAGTGGAGAGAACCTTGGGACATAATCCCATACAACACGTATTTCTGGGGCTTTCATTTATGGGCCAGGCACTGTGCTATGTTCTGGAAATACAAAATGGAATAGGCCCTCCTTTCCCTTGTCCTCCCACCCTCAAAGTCAAGGGGAACAGTAAAGCAGGCAAGAACATGAGGTTACAATTCTGTGTGATCAACGAGTAGCTGAGGATTGTGCAAGCCTTCTTAGAAGTTCAGAAGGGATATCTAGCTTAGGCTCAGAAAGCTTCTAAGCTGGGGTGATAGACTTTTCATCTTCTGGCCTTTTCATGCCTCTCCAGCTATATCCTCCACCTTGTTTCCAAATGCACTCTTCACTTTAGTGTTGCTAAACCCTTTTTAGTTCTCTGGTTACCCTAGTCTGTCATGTTTCTGTGCATTTACTCATATACTTGGCCTTGCCCCCTTTTTGGTTCTCACTCCCTTTCATTAGGAATCAGCTATGGGATGGCAAACCTGATGGAGTAGACACAGTGACTGAGCTCTCAGGAACCTTACTAGCCTCCTCGTCATGTGCCTTCCTCTACTGAAAGGCGGGGTGGTCAAACATTACATTCCCAGATGCTTTATAGCTAAGGCCATGAATATGATTCCGTTTTGGCCAGTTAGATGCCCTTGTTTGAGTTTTGGAAGACAGAATTGAGACTGAAGCCAACTTTCTGTATTTTCTGTGGTCTTTGCTGGCTAGAACATTGGAGGAGACATCGGGCCTTTGGGCATTCATCTTTCAGTACCTGGCCACTCAGTTCAGGGCCACTGAGAAGCAGTGGATAGAGCATTTATTTCGTTGCTAGTGTGACTTTCCTGTAAAGCCAAAGACTGTGTCAGTGACTGCAGCTTTCTGATCCATGTTCATAATTCAGATGGTTTATTTCTAATAATGATTATCTTGGTGACTTCCTGATTCTCTGCCTTTCTGATGGTGGCAGAAGTAGTGGTATTCCTCGTGGTCATCCCGAATGTCTTTCTAGAGCCCACAGCTTCAGCTCTTTCAGTGACTTTGATGCACCCCGTTCCCTAGTTCTCTCTTTCCTTCAAAAAGCTCAACCCTGCCTGAAAAACAAACTTACTTCTACTGAGACTCAATGTCTATCCAAAACTTGGAGATAGCAGAGCCATAAGGTGGTCATGAGGATGCAATGAGAAGAGGCATGCAGGGAGCCTAGATCATAGCATAGCATGTGGAACTGGCTATGGAACCTTGGGCAAAAGGTTATTATTAACTTGTTGTGTACTTGCTAGTTTTGTCCATTCAGTGAGAACATTTCTGTCTACAGGAAGCGTCACTGAACTGCAAAAGATGTTTCCCTTCATCTTCTCAAAGAGGAGACGATGTGTATTTACTTTTGTTGTTGTTACCTGGATTCCTAGCCCATCATTTCTCAGTCATAGCCAGAATAACTCCAAACTGTCTTTGGGTTCTAGTCACTCATTCCCTTGGTTCACATGTTGTGTACAAATGCTTTGCATGAATCACTTTTCGTGGCTTAGTTATCTAACTCAGAGTTTTGCAACTTCTGACTTCCTTTGCGTCATGTTAAGAATAGAACTTCCATAGAGCCACAAGCCGTGAAATCATCAGGCAGATAACTGAATTTTACAGTAGGCGATCTTCGATTTGAGCCACTAAGATTGTGAACTGAACTTCAGTCTTCTCATCTTTAAAATGGGTATTTACTGCCTCACAAGGTTAAGAACATCAAACTAGACAGTGAATATCCCTGCACACATGTAATTCATAATGCTGTGCAAGTGGAGCTGGTTAAGATAATGACTAATGTGGTCAGTGGGCCACAACATATGAGAAGCATGTAACCGTTGCTTTTATTTCCATGGATATTTATTTAGGGTCTCTTATGTGTAGATGTTGCTTAAATATTTATGTACATGTTGTGTTGTCACTTTCTCTTTATCATACACTTATTGGGCGGATATTCCTACCCTCATTTTACAGGTAAAGATGTTAACCCAGTGAAACTGACTTGTCTGAAGTGATACTGACTGTGTGACTCTAGCCTTTGGCTTATTTCCTCCTTCCATCCAAAGACCTCAGGTTTCCTAACAGAGTTTCAGGTATTGTTGCCTACAAGAACATCATGCCTAATAAGCTTTGTCCCCCATCAGTGTCAGTGTCCTGATCAGTTCCCCCTGAATCATGAAGCTAGCCCTCATCACGTAGCCACATGATTGCTGAAACAAGAGTGTCTGGCAGCTAGCTACCTAGTCATATTTTTCTGGAGGGAGAATCACAGATGTAAGATGTTTCCTCAGTTTAACTCACACTTTAATTATTAGACTTTTTTTTTTTTTTTAAGTTTGCTTAAATGAGAAAGTGTGTTTCTGTCTCACTGAGGGGCTTTAGAAGCTCTTGTAAGAATGCATTGTGTGTTCCCGGAGGACTCTCACCCCACCTCCGCTTTACTTTGCATTATGAAAGGCAGTGAGAAGGAAGTTCGGTTTTCAAAATGTCATTAATTATTCTTCCAAGGTGGTTCTGGCATCAGTAGGGATTCCTTAAAAGCAAACCATTCCGCTCTAGGGAGGCGAGGTACTATTGGGAAAAACAACCAAAACTTTGTTGTTTCCGTGTATTTGGTGGAAATGTAATGATTTGTTAGTTCTTACTACCTGTGTATTTTGAAATAGAAAATTGTTTGAATAATACAGCTCCTTGGAGGTTTTCATGCTAATGCCAAAAGGATACTGTATAAAAATTTTTCCTAGTGAGTATTTTATTCTAATTAGAAGAGATGAAATATTAAACCAAGGAGATACTGTACCTCTTATCAGGTCACTGGGTTTTATCTGCCGTGTCCTATGAAGTTTTGAGCTGGCTTTTTTCTAGTATCAAGACTGTTACTAATCCATAGGGCATGTTTGTATAACATAGAAAAAGATACTCCTTTTGCGGAGACACAGCTCCCCCACGAGGTACATGGCCTGGTGATAGGGACCAGGCTGGATGGCCCCCAACTCATTTCATGGGCTGATGCAATGTGTGGTCTTAACAACTGCATGTTACATCTGCGGGTAATAGAAATCTTCAAGGTCCTATGTGAGGTAAACGGAAGCATAATTCCTGAGCTCACTGGGAATTTGGGATTTGTGAGCATAGTCTAAAACTGAACCCCCTATAAGGATAGAAATTGGATAGCAGCTCAGTCCTCATGAAACAGAGTTGTGGGCAGGTTTGAGACAGAATGGTGAAGAATTTCAGCATTATGTGGTATGGAATACCAGGCGTTAGATTGTCTTCTAGTGATAGTAAAGTATTTCTGAGTGAAGGGTACAGATAATGGGTCTGGAATCTGAAATTCAAGTTGGGTTTGCACAGTTCCACAGAACTGTTTATTTTTCTGTTTATGGGATGAAGAAGAATATATAGCCCTTGTCTCTGATAATATAGTTGCTGGTTACACTTGCAGTCTGGAAATGTAAGGAGTGGCAGCTGGGAAGTAACCCTGACATTGAGCTCTCCGGATGCCCTGCTTTTCTCCTCTCCTTGCCTTGTGCCAATGGAGGTGTGCTTGTGTAAAAACAGGTAGCAGCAAGAGTCATATTTGTTGGATCAACAAATATGTGTGTATATATCCCATGCTGACTATGTGCCAGATGCAGGTGACTTAGTCATGAGCAAGTCTAGACTCTGTGCTTGACCTCATGGAGTTTACAGTTTAGTTGAGGCAATGGACAGTAAACCAGCCATTACTGAAATATATATATTATTACAGATGGTGAGAAGTTTTATAAAAACAAGTACAGGATAAAATGAGAGCATTGTTGGTGGGGAGGGGGCTATGATGGACAATTTCGATGGATTTAGATTTTGAGCCACTCTACTGATAAGAAAATGTAGGAAACAGACACCATGAAGAATCCTTTTTGCCCCAAATTCTTCTGTTTGATAATGAAAGTGTCTATAATCAGCATGTGAGAAGATCAGCATTTTGACTTCAAAGAAGTTGCTTTAGACATGGTATTGGAGTCTCTGCTACGTCCTTTGGGGTTGAGCAGGCTCCTGCTGCTGAGACCTCTGCTCACGGCCACTGCCGGAGGTGAGAAGTTCTGGTAGGTTGGGGGTAGTTGCTTTCCCTTTCTCAGTACAAATAAATCACTCAGGTTACTTCATGTAAAACCTCTTCTCCTCTCAATAGATGTTGAAATGTTTGTGTTTTTCTCCCCATGATGAGGAAAGAAGCCTGGAGAGGCTAGAGGTTGCAGCTAGTCAAGTAAAGTTTTGTGATTAAAACCCCATTGTTGGTATTCCACAAATATTTGAATCAAATTGATTTGTTAGCTCCAGGGTGTAGGAATAGAATCTGGGCTGAGCTGTTTGATCTGCACAGTTTTTGCTGCTTGAAACAGATGCTGTGCTTGAAATTCAAGCATTTTCTCACCTGTAAGCTTATATTTATGCTATTTGCCTGGTCCCTGAAGGCATTTTAAGGATGTGACCCTGTACCACTGCAGCCCTAGGTGTTGAATTCATTTGTTTGTACATGACCCTGGTAATAGAAAAGCTTCATCTGTGGGTGCCATCTTTGGAATCTATCTTTTGAAAACATTGCACCTTTGGGTCCCTGTGGCATTGTTGTCCATCCACTTGTTTTTCTGAGTGCTCCTCTGACTTTGCCCGTTTTGTTTCAGATTCCTCCTCTATTCTCAGCTAGATATTCACTCCCTCACTGGCTTCCCTTTCTCTTCTATCCTTTTCCATCTCCTTTCTTCTCTCCCCCCTTTTTTTCCTGTCCATCTTTCTCTTTCCTCTACTCCATATTTGTTGAGTGCTTGCTGTGTGCCTCTGAGGCTATACCAAGGCAGACTCTGCTGGAGGTGGTAATGAGCTAGTGAAAGAGCCATAGTGCTGCAGCTCGACACCGCAGAGTGTCTTAGGAGTACATTGAAAGAGAACCTCAACTAATTCTATCAAGGCACAGCAGACTCATACATTTGATGACTTGAAATAAGTGATAGATATTCCATGTTTGGAGGAGCATATTTACTTGTCGACATTTGTCGGTGTCTCTCTTGGAGGACTGGCTGGCAGGAGATATTGAACAGGAACCCATTCTTGTGGAAGTAAAACCTTGTAAGATTTGTGAATCTAGGTTGAGCTTGTCTGCATGTATATATGTATACGAGCATGTATGTTCATCAACATAGTCATTGTGTTGTCTGTCATTCACAATCTATGACCTGTAGGTATGCACCTATGAAGTTTTGTGAAGGCCTATGGGCCCCATGCCCAGAAACTCTGATTCCTTGCTTCTTAGAAAAGCTTATTGGGTGAATTACAACCATTCCACTTGAAACTGTGATAGGGAATAAATGTGAACAGTTTTCTAAAGTGGAGAATAAAAACCTGCCCCATTAGATTATCTCTTTCCAGATGTCTCTGCAACTAAGTGACAAAGTATGTTACAGACCATAAAATGTTGCAAATTTATTTTTGAACCTGTTTTGTAAATATTGGAAGTGTCATGGATATTTTCCTATCTCCATCTTGGCCCAACTCCATTAGGCAATTACTTATGTTTAAACTTGATTTCTTCAGAAATATAGTTGGATCAGTGACTGAGTGGTACTTCTGTCCCTATCCTTTAATATCATTTCTCCCAGACGGGTCATGCTTGAATCAATCTTTTTGGCAAAACATGGAAAGACGTCCACTTACATTGTGTCTCAGTGGTGGTAAAATCAGTCTTTGGCAAACAGTTAATGTAAGAACTGTGCACAGTAATAAATAAACCTAGGATTCCAGCTGGCACAAAGTCTGATTTTAGATTGACAAGCTCTACAGTATTTTCTGTTTTTCAAGGGAAGAGGAAAGTGTCACAAAAATGGAAACATGGTTTTTTTTTTTTTCTTTAATTCTTTATTTTAGATGCTATTTAAAATAGTCATGAGCATGAAGTACTCTATTTTTAGATTTAGGTCATTTGAAATGCTTCCTCTTTTAAGATTTAAAAAAAAAATGTCAAGAGGAGCTCTGGCAGAGGTTAATATTGGGAGGGTTCTGCCCAGTATGTGAATGGGTTGTGCTAAGCTGTCAGAGCTGCTGTACAGCAGGCCATGTAGGTGACTCTGCTCCCTGGCCCCCAGACCCTCAAGACAATCTTCCACACTGGGGAACAGAAAAAGACATAAAGAGTTGAACCACGGGGGCCTCCCACACTTCTCCCTCTGTGATTTATTTATGAATCACATTAACCAGTAGACAAGATGCAGAGCTATACCATTTGCAGATCTCTTCCTCTAGAATAGAAGGAGGACATCTGTGGTTGCCCCGACTCATTCCCTGCTCTACCACTCTGGGCAGAAGTTTTGGCAGGGAGCTGGCTCAAGGAATTGAAATGAAATTTGCCTTTTATTACTCAGTTTCCAGTATTTTATTAGCAAGGGAAGAATTGAAGTTTGTGGGGGTAGAGAGAGGCAGAAACACGGAGAACTTTGGAGTTTCTCTGGCTGAACACATCAGATTTCCAGATTCCCAAGCTTGGGGTATAGTCCCTCATCATCAGCACCAGCCCATATCTTCACTTCCAGCCCAGCAGCTGAAACTTCCAATGTTTTAAGAGCCATGAAAGATGGTCCAGCCCAATCATAAAGACCACCACATTTCCATTAGCTTTTTAATATCAATCCACATTAAATCCCTGTCTCCTGGTAGTCTTTCATGTTTCAGTAGGTATACAAGCACTGCTATATTTAAGTCTCTATTGGGTAGATGTTTGTATATTAACTCTTTTAGATACTATTTCAGTAAGTCATTTGTCTTCAGTAATCTGACTCTAAAGCGAATTTAAGTGTGATATCACTCAAATGTGATAACAGGTGTTAGATGGTGGGTTTAGCAACAGAAATTTTGATTTTAAAAAAGTTTTCTACTATATTACAGTGGATTATTCTCTGGCGTTTTACCTCATTTACCTTTGCTGTTGAATGTAGATCCATAAAAATCAGCGTGACAATAAACCAGTAGAAAGGTAGAGACAATCAGCGGAAAATGTACAGAGATTTTTCAACCATCCAGTAAATCTCACAGAAATACTTATCAACTCCTTAGCCCCTCTTAGTCACACAGAATATCCTCACCCATTTATTAACTTCCGGGCATAGGCACAATTCTAAAAGTATCTTCCAAGTAGGGATGATATATTAAATATGTTAAAGGGCTTTCTCCATTCTTTTAACATCTCTCAAGGGCCTGTAGTAATGTTTGCCAACACCATTAACTTTTGCTAACCTTACAGTTTTTTTCCCCCCTTTTCAAATGGTTTACTTTTCTTTCTCTTAAGGCAAAAAGATCTGAGGTCATATGTTCATTTGTTTAACAAATACATAATTAGTGACCATCTAACCTTTGCCAAGTTCTGAGTTAAATGCATGGGCTATATCTACGAGCAAGGCCAACTGCTTTCCACCCTCTAGAGGCTTGTATAATAGTGAGAGAAGATAGTTCACACACACACGTGGAGATGAATAACATAATGATCAGTCAGAATTATTATGAAGGAAACAAATGAAGAGTGAAGAGAGAATAATGGGCTTGGGTCAGACTAAATAAGGGGGACATGGAAAGCTCTCTGGAGGAGGGTTCTGTCTCAGCCTGAAAAATATGAAGGTCTGACTGTAGATGGCAAATGGAGAGAGAGCACTCCAAATCAAGGAGCCAGTATGTGTAGAGGTTCTGAATTGACAGAAAGCTAAGCTCAGTCTGTTTGACAACTGGCAAAAGACTAGTTGGCACTTTTTAGATGTGGAGAGCTTGACTATGGGCCTCTGAAACAGTGGAAGGGAGTTCAGATTTTATTTCTGATGCAATGAAGAGTCATAAAGGGGTTTTAAGTGAGGAAGGGACCTATGGGATTGGCTTTGAGAAAAGATGGGAAAGCAAGCAGTGTGGAGAATGAACTGTGGAGGGCAGAGGCTACCATGTAGAAGGCTGCTGTCTCAGCACTGGGGGAAGATGATTGGAGTCTCCCCTAGAATGGCAGCAGTAGGGGATACTGATGGGTTTAGGCTTGGGGACAGGATTGAAAGAGGAATAGAAGGGGCATTCTTAAGCAAAAGAGAAGGAGACATATCTGTGGGTGTCACCTTTTAGCAGGGAGAACTGGGGGGAAGTGTAGCTGCCCTTACTAGGTAAGAACCTTGTTTTATAAAGAACACAGAGCACAGGCAGTTTTCATGACAAGTTGATAATATAATGCAGTCATATAGTGCTTATATTACATGAAAGTGTGAGATTATATGTATCTGTGTGAATATGAGTATTGGTTAAAAGTGGAGTTGGACCTCTGCATCCATGGGCTCTGTGTCTGTGAATTTCATCCACTATGGATCAAGAATATTTGGGAAAAAACAATAAAAGTAATACAACAATAAAAATCATGCAAATAAAAACAATACATTAGAATAACTATTTATACAGCGTTTACATTGTGTTAGGTATTATAAGTAATCTAGAGATGATAAAATTCATGATAATATATTGGATAGTACTAAGACCCAGAATTCAAGAATGGGCTGTACATTAATCTGAGAGGGTTTTATATCTCCTTAACTTTAACTTGATAACAAAACAGATGTTTATATTTGGGATGAGAAAAATAGCACCACGGATGAATGAAGCAAAGCGGAAAACAGAAAGTAATTCACCACTTATAGTAGACTTAAGGCATCTCCTAGGACTTTACATACATAATATATTACTCAGAAGAAAAGGAGTTTGATACAGCTTTGTTAAGAGCCTGGGAATGTGGATATTCAGAACATCAATATGTAGTCTAGGAAAGTTTTCAGTTTGGCTTCAGAAACCCTGTGACATGGCTAGGTACAAAGATTCATACATTTATTTACATGTACAGGACACTGGTTGAATTCATTCAGAGGAAATTCTTTGTAGGAAGTGGATCTAGAAATGTAAATTGATGTGCTTTTAGAAAGAAAAAGAAGAGGCTGGGTGCAGTGGCTCACACCTGTAATCCCAGCACTTTGGGAGGTAGAGGTGGTCGGATCATGAATTCAGGAGATAGAGACCATCCTGGCCAACATGGTGAAACCCCATCTCTACTAAAAAGATGAAAATTAGCTGAGTGTGGTGGCATGCGCCTGTAGTCCCAGTTACTTGGGAGGCTGAGGCAGGAGAATTGTTTGAACCTGGGAGGCGGAGGTTGCAGTGAGCCAAGATTGCACCACTGCACTCCAGCCTGGGCAAAGGGGCAAGACTCCGTCTCAAAAAAAAAAAAAAAAAAAAAAAAAAAGGAAGGGAAGAAAAGGGAAAATTAAGTATAGAGTAACCAGGAAGGGAAGGTGTGAAATCAATGAATTATCAAATTGGCAATAGAATTACATCGTTAAAAACAAACTGAAGCATTTCATCTTGGTATCTATTCTGCAAAATGAATGTCTACTATGTACAATGAACTGTGTTAGGAGTTTTGAGGGATATGGAAATGGAATAACCATGGAGCTTGCCCCAGAGGAGGTCACAGTCCCATCTGTTCACCTGTGCAGTGTTCATTGAGCATAGATGGAATGGACTATATCATTTCTATGTCCAATCCAAATCACAGACTCTGCTAATCAATCCCAGCACTCTTTCTACCTGATCCTCAATTACTGTGGTGATCAGTTGGCTGCAGAGTAACTCTTATTTGCCTTCCAGGCATGTGGCCCAGTTCTGCCATAGAAGCAGATTGGTTGGGTATTGTTTGCTATAATATCTTAGGTACTTGCCCCAGAATACAGCACCTAGTAAGGTTTTAGTCAGTTTTATTAGTCAGTTTATGAGTCAGTTTTCACACTGCCAATAGACATTCCCGAGACTGGACAATTTATAAAGGAAAGAGTTTTAATTGACTCACAGTTCAGCATGGCTGGAGAGTCCTCAGGAAACTTACAGTCATGGTAGAAGGGGAAGCAAACATGTTCTTCTTCACATGGTGGCAGGAGGGAGAAGAATGTGAGCCAAGTGAAAGGGGAAGTCCCTCAAAACATGAGATCTTGTGGGAAGTTACTGTCACTAGAATAGCATGAGGGAACAGCCACCATGATTTAATTACCTCCCACTGGGTCTTTCCCAGCACATGTGGGGATTATGGGAACTACAATTCAAGATGAGATTTTAGTGGGAACATGGCCAAACCATATCAGGGTTCAATATTCAATTCGCTTATTGAAGTAAAACTTCTCTTCTTTCAGTCATTTATTCTTATTTCATATTAAATACTCAATGTTGTTTCAACACTGATCTTCAAGTTACTCTGAACTTGTATATAGTTCATACACATGCATATACATGCAAAATTGAACAATCTTAATGTTACATGAATATTAAAGTCAAAAGTTTTGCTGACTTTGTGTAACTTACTAAGGCTAATAAAATGTACTTGTAGGCTGCATGAGAAGATGGCTCATGCCTGTAATCCCAGCACTTGGAGAGGCCAAAGCTGGAGGATCACTTGAGCCCAGGAGTTCGAGATCAGACTGGGCAACGTAGTAAGACCTCATCTCTACAAATATATATATATACGCTGGCATGGATATATGCAAATATATATATTAGCTGACATGGAGGAGCATACCAATAGTTCCAGCTACTCGGGAGGCTGAGGTGGGAGGATCCTTGAGCCTGGGAGGTGGAGGCTACAGTGAGCCTAGATCATGCTATTGCACTCCAGCCAGGGTGACAGAGTGAGACCCTGTCTCCAAAAAAATAAAGACAGAGATAAAAAAATAAAATGTTCTTATTTAAGCATAAAAAATAAGACGTATATCGTTTCTGGAGGGTACCTTAGTGGGTCTGTAAACTTGTTGAATATGAATGAAGTTCATGTCATGGGAAGTTTATTAACAAGCAATAGCCTTGTGAAGTTGTAGAACATTTCCAGGGCTGGGTGCAAAGGGGGAGGAAGTTATTTTAATCACTTACAGAAGCCATTTATAGTCCTGTCATCTTTTCTGTCATGAAGATTATCACTTAATTATAAGGTAACATGATTTGCTGTTTAGATATCAGAGATAGAAATGCGTAGGCTGGGATCAAAGTGGAAATCAATTCTCAAAAGGTCTGGGTACTAATTAATATAGTTGGTGCAGCTGTGAGCCTGTCAGCCCACCCTGGGTTGGGGTTATTTTAAAAACATTGCATGGGCTGAGTCCTCTGGCCTGTGGGTCAGAGAGGATGGCCACATGTAAATCTAGATGGGATAGCTTGTGTAATTGGGAGATTGCACAAGTAGAAGCCAGTGATAAGGTGCCTGATCTCACCAGGCAGGCCTGAAAAGTCCTAGAATACTCCCAGAGAAGAGTGTCCAAGGGCTCTCTCCCTTGCTTGCCTGCATTCATCTTGAAATTGTGCAGGAAAAATGGCAGATCTGGTGGTTAGAACAAAGGCCACTAGTTACGGAAGCATGCACCTCCCTGGAGGTGTTAGCTCAAAGAGGAGGAAACTCATAAGCCAGTTGGTGAGTAGATGTGATGAGAGGTCACATTTCAGGTCTCCTGAATTTTCAGACTAGGCTTTCTGAAAATGGCCAGATCTGGCATGGGGAGGATTGGGGGAAATTTCTTATGACTCACACTGAAGATCCATTTGGCAGGGACATTGTTGAGGTAAATGTGGTAATACTTCAGCATTTAGGAGAGTGTGCTGTGAATTGGGTTGACTCTGGCTTGAATCTCTGTTCTGTTGTGAATCCAAGTTTTGTTGGTAGATATTCATGTGGGTTTTATATTTCCAAGGTTTGATTTTTTCATTTGAAAAACAGAGATGATGATAGCAACCTCTGGTATACAACTTCTATAGAGCTTGGCATGGGATATGTGTCCAATAAACGGTAGCTGTTTGTTATGACAGTGGTGGTTGTTAGAACTCCATGAGAGATCATGACTTTTTTGTTTGTTGCTGTATTCCCTAACTCCTAACACCGTGTTTATATCAGACTCCTGACTGGAACAGAGGGTACACTCAACTGAGGCTGCGCTCCAGAGAACTTCTTTACAAAGGGACGATGTAGAGAGGTGTTGGTGGGGTTTAGAGGACCCGCAAGGTTAGTGCAGGAACCTGGGGATGGTAAGCAGTGGAGTTTTAAAGACTCAAGCCCAAAGGGATAAGGTGAGGGAGTGGTACTGCAACACAGTAGGAGAGATGTTTGGGAAAACAGAGTACTTTGGGAGAAACAGGAGATCTCTGCGACTGGGGCCTTGTTCTGATCTTTCTGCTAGATCAGACCAAGTTCTTGTTTTTCCTCTCATTTGGTATTCTTATAGAGCCCTCACTGGCCAACTTGCAGAGGAAGCCAGAACACCAAGGGGCCTGTCAGTGTAGTCCGCATAGATCAGGCTTCTGCAGCACAGAACAGAGAAAGAAGGGGAGGAAGAGATCTGAAGGGGCACATGGACTATCACAGTGTTTCCCACAAAGAGGCCTCTCAATAAACTGTTCTGAATGAATAACACGTGTCATCGGCAGTTGCATTAAATTGTTTCTTCAAAGCATTGTTTTCTTAGTGTACTCACTGTGTGTTAGCTGCTACAGCAGAAGGAAGAATGAATAAAGCCGAATGCAGTCCTCCCAAGTGTCTCGACTACTCCCATTTTGTAAGTACATTACACATAAATATATATATATATATTTATATGTACATACACATATATATACACACAAACACACACACACATACACACACACAGACACATACACACATATATATACACATTTACATTTTTTTTGAGACAGTGTCTTGTTCTGTCACAATGGCATGATCTCGGTTCACTGCTACCTCTGCCTCCTGGGTTCAAGTGATGCTCCTGCCTCAGCCTCCTGAGCAGCTGGGATTACAGGCATATGCCACCACGCCTAGATAATTTCTGTATTTTTAGTAGAGATGGGGTTTCACCATGTTGGCCAGGCTGGTCTCAAATTCCTGACCTCAGGTGATCTGCCCGCCTCGGCCTCCCAAAGTGCTGGGATTACAGGCATGAGCCACCGCGCCTGGCCTACATGTATATTTTTAAAATTAATTTGCACAATCTCCCTCTAACATAGGCTTTATTACCACCATTTTAGAGAAAAGATATCCTAATCTCTGAGAGGTTGACAGACTTGTCCAAAGTTGTACAGCTGCTAAGAGAGCGAAGTGGGAACTCCAGACCCTGGCTGCCTCTTCGTCTCCATCTTGCTCCATGACCTTTGGAGGTCAGCTTTTTGGAGTGGCTGCTGGATTTTTCCACAGAGTGGATTGTGCAGCTGATTTAGCATGCATTTCCTTTGTGCTAATGGTTGAATGAGTTCAGTATATAATATTGTAGCTTGTTTCAGCTATATCTATTCTGTAGGAGATACGTGTGAGAATCATCTGGGAACTTACTAAAATATAGAATTTAGGGGACCTCATCAGATCTAATCTGTGGGTTTTGACCCCCTAGCGAGATCCTCAGGGTGTAGTTGTGTGGCCAGGCTGACAGTGAACTCTGCTTTCATGAATCACTGAAAGGTTGGACTTCTCGTTTTACACATGTGGGGAACAAAGCTGAGAGAGTCAGTAAAAGTGGCACATCAAGGCTAGTTGGTGTCAAACATGGGTATTTTTGTTGTCAATAAATAAAATCAATGCCGAGTAAGAGTAATATTAACTAAGGAGTATAACCTAAGGATGGGTGCATAAAGCTTATTTGGCTGCATTGCTCTTTGGTAGACATGCTTCTGATGGCTAAATGTGAATTAGATGACACTTTGATCAAAGAAGGTGCAGTCTAACAACTTATATTGATTTAGTGTATAGAACAAGGGGAAAGCACTACTCCCCACATCTAGATCATTTTTGCAGGCAGGATGCAGGATAATGGAGCTGCCTCGCAGTCACTTATCTCAGATGAGCGTAGGCTGGGTTATAAGAATAGGTATCCAAGGATGAGGAAAGGCACAGCCATCAGTGAAAACAGAAGGTTCAACTATATTTTTTTTGAAAGAGAGACATTTTATTAATGAACCTGGTTGTAGAGCAGACACTTGCTAGCTCAAGAAATAAGCCTTTTTGAGCATAATTGGCACAGGGAATATTGAAGATGGCTAGTCTTCAAACTGGTGTGGTGTCTCTAGGAGGTACATAAATTGCTGTTTTAAAAAAAAATGTAGGCCGGGCGCAGTGGTTCACACCTGTAATCCCAGTGCTTTGCGAGGCTGAGGCAGGAGGATCACTTGAACCTAGGAGTTCAAAGCTACAATGAGCCATGATCATGCCACTGCACTCCAGGTTGGGCAACAGAGTGAGCCTTTGTCTCTTTCTTTCTTTCTTTCTTTCTTTCTTTCTTTCTTTCTTTCTTTCTTTCTTTCTTTCTTTCTTTCTTTCTTTCTTTCTTTCTTTCTTTCTTTCTTTCTTCTTTTCTTTTCTTTTCTTTTCTTTTCTTTTCTTTTCTTTTCTTTTTAGTGCATTTCTCTTAATGGAACTGAGAATTCAGACAAACCTAAGTCGTGGATAGGAATATACTCATGTAACTAATATTTTTAAGTGTCTCTCATTCCAGGTAGATCACTCCTGAAGTATAATGATAGATTATAAATTATTTTAACAATACTTACCGTGATCTGCTTAATCCACTAAGCTTAAACTGGGCCCTGGCGTTCTCTTGTGATTATAGAAATGAAGTTGACAAAGGAGGATTTCTTAGGCAGCTGCTGAAGCATTGACAGCAGTGACTGGGTTTCTCTACTCATCATTTGAAAACCGGTTCAAAAGACTCTCTCTGTGTTGGTGTTAAAACACGTTAATTCTTTACTCTTTCAACAATATTTTAGAATTCTCTATAGTATGTTTAATGAATCAGAGTATATAACATGTTTGCTTTTTTTTTTCCTTAAGGAACAGCCTTTTCATAACTTCTCCCTAAGTTTATATTTACTGAGGTTACTCGTTCTCTTACATAAAGATAATCCAGAGACTGTTATTAAGACAGTGTCTTTGACTTTAGAATGAGTTTATGTCTTTAAGGATAGTTTTCAGCAAATGAGCCAACCATATGTTAAATCAAATTTAACATCCATTATGAAACACTGAATCATACTTTATATTTCAGTAATGATAACAAATGATCGCTTATCTCATGTTCTTCTCATTTGTACTACTTCTCATCAATCTTGCTAATACTGCAAAGATTTATGCAATGAACAAGTGTCCAACTGTAACTGTTAATATTAATAGCTTCTTTTTATATTTTCTCTCACTGGCTTTCTTTTCCATGCTTGCTTAAGCCTACCTTAATATAGGCTTTAAAAGTCATAGTTTTTCTTACTCTGAAATGATAATTAACAGAAAACTAGAAAGTCAGTAATAAAATTATTTTAATGAAACTATGCAATTATACCAGCCCATTACAAGCCATAGGATTTGCTCTGTGCTCAGCACTAGAAGCCAAAATCTTTTTTTCACTTGTGTAAAACAGTCCATTTTAAAACTCTGGAAACATTTCAGATCCCTTATGACTTAAAATTGCTACTTGTACAGTAAAAGTTAAAATCACTTGAGTAAATTTGTAATTTAATCTTTAAAGTTTAACTAACATTTATTCTTCCTTTCTAAATGGTTTCCTGTTGGTGTAAATTGTAACAAGCTGCTTCTATCTTTTTCTAGACTTTACTGCAGGTCTTTAAGTCCACGTTCCAAACTCTCCCAAGCCCAAGTTTCTAGAAGAGATTCCACCAGATGCTTTTTTCTCTGAGGCTCTAAGTATGAGTGTCTATCTGTCCCTCATGTCCTAGATTTAATGTTTTCAGAAGGGGCTGCTTTTTCCCATAAAATGATCCCTTAGAGGTTTAAACCCCTCCTCTGATCTTGTGGCTAGACACTGTTTACCTAACTCCTAGATTTTTTACCACAATCTCCTGGCCGAGTTCCAAGATGTTCATGTTTCCTCATGGATTAATGTATCCTGAATTCCTAGCGAAACAAATTTTGTCCAGTCAAAAGATTCCTAGTTTTATTTCATGAACTCAAATGTTCCCTGAGGGCAGGGATTCAACACAAATTTGTTTCACATTTCCCACAATTCCCTGCTTTGCCCCAGACAACACATATCATAAGATCTTATCTGTTGATGTAGTTGTAAGCAAAATCTCTTTTGTTAATGACAAACATCATACTAATATAATGTTTTTATCAGAATGCTGAGCACTTCTTTCTGGAGTAATTAGTGACAATTGCGTGTTGGTTTCTAACGTCTCTTTTATTATCTCTAGGCATTTTTTTTGTTCTTTTTTAGTTGCAGTTTCTCTTCTGGAGAAAAGAAAACTTTTGTGCATTTCTCTCATTTCTTCTCTCACAATTTAAGATTTGTAAGTGTATTCTGTTTCATATTTCTCATAATACTTAGGAAAGCAGATTATACTTAGCAGGCCTGATAAATGATTCTTGGTTTGAGCAAAGAGTCAAACCCAAATATTATTATTTCTTGGTTGACTGTAGATACAAAATCTTATTAGACTTTTAATTTGAGGAGTACTAGGAAGAGGGCTTTGGGGTGTGGGGGAAATTTCTGTTTAACAAGGGTTTTTTTTTTGTGTGTGTGAAATGTCTCATAGGATTAGAGGCATAGAGTTTCAGGAGGGGAGGCTTGGAGAAGGGATATGACTGATAGGGTCACAAGGATATGACTGATAGGATCACAGGTTTTATTTCATACATAGTTGCTGGAATGGGACGAAGGGATAGCACTGTGACATTAGGCACAGGGCTACAGGGCTAATGTGTTTTTTGTTTTTGTTTTTGTTTTTTGAGACAGAGTCTTGCTTTGTCTCATAGGCTGGAGAGCAATGGCATGATCTCAGCTCACTGCAACCTCCGCCTCCTGGGTTCTCTCGCCTCAGCCTCCTGAGTAGCTGGGATTACAGGCATGCACCACCATGCCCAGCTAATTTTTACATTTTTAGTAGAGACGGGGTTTCACCTTGTTGGCCAGGCCAGTCTTGAACTCTCGACCTCAGGTGATCCACCCGCCTCAGCCTCCCAAAGTGCTAGGATTACAGGCGTGAGCTACCACACCTGACCATGTTCTTTTATCAAGACTAAAGTAACCCAGATGAAATGAAGCCATGAAATGAAGTCTCTTATTCACACTCTTAATCCCTTGGTAGGTGTGAGGTGGATTAACACAGGGATGAAATGGAAAGCTGGCAATCAGGGCTTCATTCATGTTTCTGTTGTCTTCCCTCTGTCACCTTGGTCTCAGTTTCCTCATCTATAGAGTGGAATTAACACTTACCCGCAGGAACATTGTGGGGATATAATCAACAATGCATGAAAAGTGCCTACAATAGTGCTAGGTGATCCGCAACTCAAACTGCTTTTGTCTTTATTATCATAATTATATATGTTAATACATACAGTAGTTCTCCATTATGCATGGCGGGTATGTTCCAAGACCCCCAGTGGATACCTGGAACCACAGATAGTTCTGAACCCTAGATATAACATGTTTTTTCCATATATATATATATATATATATATATATATATATACACACACACACACACACACATACATACATACATACATATGTATATACACACACACATACATACATACATATATATACACACACACACATACCTGTGGTAAAGTTTAATTTGTAAACTAGGTACTGTAAGAGATTAACAATAATAACTAATAAAATAGAAGAATTATATCAACTTACTGTAATAAAGTTATATCAATATGGTCTCTGTCTCACAGTATCTTTTTGTACTATACTCATCTATTTTCTGTCTTTTTTTTTTTGAGATGGAATCTCACTCTGTCACCCAGGCTGGAGTACAGTGGCGTGTTCTTGGCTCACTACAACCTCTGCCTCCCTGGTTCGAGTGATTCTCCTGCCTCAGCCTCCTAGGTAGCTGGGATTACTGGCACTTACCACCACGCCTGGCTAATTTTTATATTTTTGGTAGAGACGGGGTCTCACCATGTTGGCCAAGCTGTTCTCAAATTCCTGACCTCAAATGATCTACCCGCCTCTGCCTCCCAAAGTGTTGGGATTATAGACATCAGCCACTGTGCCCGGCCTATGCACACGTATTTTCAAACTGCAGTTGATTGCAGGTAACTGAAACCATGAAAAGTGAAACAGCAGATAAAGGGGTAGACTATACTGGATTGTTATATACATTATTAAAGTCGTATTATCGATTATATATAGTTCACATTTTACTTTAGTAGCATTAATATATAACAGGTAATTACTACTAATAATAATGTTGGACATAGGCTTCTGTCTTCTTACAGCCTTGATTGCTGAGGCTAGTGAACCATTATAGGGGTAGTTTAAATTGCCCACTTCTTAAGTGGTTCAGTAGAATGAAGACATGATCAGTGATTTAAAAAAAGCTTTTTTAATGAAATCACAAGAAGATGTCATGATTCTTTAATTATCTTTTGAGGGTTTCAGGAGGTCAGGCAGAGAGTGAAACTTGTAAGGCTCTCTTATAATTTTGTGGAGAAAGACTTTTAAAACTCATTACACATAATGTAAACCTAAAGGCAAAATTTGGGAACTGTTATGTGAAGACTGATAACAGTGTAAAGCTTGTTCACTGCTATGTGAGTAAATGGTTAAAAAAAAAAAATCACTCTGTTGAGATATAATTAAAGTAAGAATTAATAACCTGAGACATTGAAGTAACTGATAGTCCCCAGGACCCCCTTTAGGATCCTACAGAAGAGAGAATGAGTGAGTACCTGTCTTGAAACTTGCTAGTTTCCAGAGCTTGACTTACTGCTGAAGATGATATTGAATATTCTAAAATAGGCGTTTCAAATACTTCCTTTAAAACATGCTGTTTAGAATGTTTCCCATTTGATCCACAATTAAGCTTCCATTCTCAACCCTACAGTAAATTTTTATACTCCAGTCCTCGCTGCTGTCATACTCTTAATCAAATAGGAAATTGCTTCCCTGGGTTTGGCCAAGTTGGAGCAGGAAGATGGTGCGTCATCAGCATGATAATACCTAAAATTATGCCTTCCATGGTGGAACCTAATAAAAATATGCAGGTGCCCTGCATGGGACTAAGAATTTCAGTTCAGTGAAGTTTTATTTATAGTATCTTTAACCTTGCCTCAGAATCAATTCTGACTTTGTTAAAGATTTCATGCTTAGCAAATAACTACTATGTGCAGGCATTGTGCTGATCTCTATGGAGGAAACTAAAATGGTTAAGACCCAGTTTCTGCTGCCAGAGAGTTTACTGTCTAATTGGGTGGACAGACAGGCATACACGAGGCAAGACTGCATGCTCGTTGTGCTGTATATTGTGGAAATGCTGAGATGAGAGAAATTTATTTTAATGAGAGAACTGGAAAAGGTTGATGGAAGCTGTGACATTCGAGCTGGGCTTTGAAAGTTTAAACTATTAGAAATGTGGCAACAGTGCCATAAGCTTCAGGAGTATTGATTAGACTGTTTTTTTAAGCAGGGAAGAAGCAGCTGATGACTGTGATACCAGAAAGGCAGGGTAAGGACAGATTTCACAGGACCCTAAATGCCATTTGGTGGGATTTGGACTTGATTCTGAAAGCACTGGGGAGCCAGTAGAGTTTTATAAAAAGGAAGTTACGGAATCAAGTCTGTGTTTAATGAGGATAAATGTGACAGCTCTGTGGTAGATTTCATTAGTGCTACACTGGAGGGACAGTTGAAGTTGTAAAACTGGGAAGGGAAAAAAGCCTGAAGAAGTGGAAATTGAGTCACCAGTACTCAATGGCTGGTTAGATGCTGACGATAGGAGGCAAGTATATGCCAAAGGTTTATTTCCAGGTTTCTAGCACAGGCGAGTCTTGATTTCCTTACTTGACACAATGACAGTACCCGTACAGGGACAAAATTAACCCATAGAAAACCTTGTTTCAAAGGAACAATAAATATGCAATACCCCTCCCATATATCCTGGATTTTATAATGCTGTTTGTTTTAAGTACACCATTGATTTCATATTTTGGAAAAAGTAAATACTTCCATATTAAACACATCAATTACAAGATGCATCTCCATTTATTTATGGTAAAATATAAAAATGGGCATCTTAAAATTGAAGAAACATAGGCTGGGCATGGTGGCTTATGCCTATAATCCCTGCACTTTGGGAGGTCAAGGCAGGCAGATTGCTTGAGGTCAGGAGTTCGAGACCAGTCTGGCCAACATGGTGAAACCCTGTCTCTACTAAAAATAAAAAGTTAGCTGGGCATGGTGGCAGGCACCTGTAGTCCCAGCTACTTGAGAAGCTGAGGCAGGAGGATCACTTGAACCTGGGAGGCAGAGGTTGCAGTGAGCTGAGATTGTGGCATTGCACTCCAGCCTGGGTGACAGAGTGAGACTCTGTCTCAAAAATAAAAAATAAATAAAAAATGGAAGAAATAGGGTAATAACCCTGCAGTTTTGTTTTTGTTTCTGAAATGGAGCCTTGCTCTGTTGCCCAGGCTGGAGTGCAGTGGCACCATCTCAGCTCACTGCAACCTCTGCCTCTGACGTTCAAGTGATTCTTCTGCCTCAGCCTCCCTAGTAGCTGGGATTACAGGCGCCCGCCACCACGCCCAGCTATTTTTTTTTTTTTTTGTAACCTCAGTAGAGATGGAGTTTTGCCATGTTGCCCAAGCTGGTCTTGAACTCCTGTCTTCAGGTGGTTCACCCCCCCTCAGCCTCCCAACATGCTGGGATTACAGGCGTGAGTCACCATGCCTGGCCCCTGCCATTCTTAATATGTACTAACTTCTAGTTTATTGCCCAATCAAGTAATTATAGCAGGTATGTACTTTCTAATATTAGAATTTGTTTCTTCTTTTTGTTAATTCACTGTGTGACCTTGGGCAAGTTACTTTACCTCTGGGGAGACCAAATATTCTAAAGAAATTGAAGAAAGCACTATAGGAAGCCCCTGACAGTATTATGCCTCCCTACTGTCATTCACCCCTTGACATATTCCATCATTCAGATTAAAATAAAAGATTACCAAAATGCTAGCTATATTTGAATTTTAAAAGTTAA
>NC_045435.1:76279943-76293906 GCF_002776525.5 Piliocolobus tephrosceles
ATAAAAGATTACCAAAATGCTAGCTATATTTGAATTTTAAAAGTTAAATTTAAAAAATTAAAACAGTACTGGGTACAGTGGCTTACATCTATAATCCCAGTGCTTTGGGAGACTTAGACAGGAGGATTCGTTGAGGCCAGGAGTTCAATACCATCCTGGAAAAGACCCTGTCTCTACAAAAAAAAAAAAAAAAAAGGAAAATGAGCTGGGTATGGTGGTGCACACCTGTGGTCTTAGCTACTCAGGAGGCTGAAGCAGGAGGATCACTTGAGCCCAGAAACTGGAGGTTACGGTGAGACATCATCACACCACTGCACTGCAGCCTGGGCAACAGAACAAGACCCTGTCTCTAAAAAATAAGATATCAAAATACATTATAACACCTGGCTGTACGTTCATGATTACTGTGAGGTTTGTTAAAAGATAAATAATATCCTTGGTCTCAAACTCACCTCTTGAATCATCAGCAAGAATGGAGGTCAGAATCCCATCTTTTAACAAGCTCCACAGGTGATTCTGATGCACAACCAGACCTGATTCTCACTGGTGCCTCACAGCCTCAGGGATACCCTAAGGTGTCTGGGTACTGACCCTGCAGTTGGTGGTCTTTCTTCCTTCTTGAACATCCTGAAGGTTGTGCAGAAGAAGCAGGGGACATTTTTTTCCTCTTCACTGGTGGCCTCTGTAGTCCTACATCATCTTAACCTTCATCATCTACCCTTGCAGCCAGCTTTTTAATGGAATCAGCTCATCTGCGTTCTCTGTGCATCTGTTCATCTGGAACCTCAGCATTGGCGACTTGTTGGTTCTTCATCATTTGCTTTGTTACAAGTTTAATAAAAAAAGGCATGACTTAACCATAATTCACATTTTTCCCAATTAACCATAGCAAGCTCCTGAATTCTTAAGAACATAAAAAATGTAATTACCTAGGTGATAAACAGTGTCATTTTTTTTTTTTTTTTAAGATAGGAAGTAATAGACTTTAGGTCTGTCTGGATTTAATATTGATGTTATAGGACAGGAATGCTAATCACTGAAGCTGTAATAAAAAGAAAAAAAATTAAACCCTCTTTTCTATACAGTATTATATTCTAAATTTCAAATGAGAAGAAGCAATTTGAACTTCCATATTTTCTTTCTAGAAGTTTTGGCCATTCTCTCACCTATTCTGCTGTTTACCCAACTTCTTTCATTCCAAATACAGACATTTTACATGTCTTTGGACCATAGGTCTCCCAGGCCAGAGAAGAAATAATCATTCCCTTCTGGAATTCAAACCAACTACTGGAAATCTTATCAGCCATTTAGTCCAATGCATATTAAAATTTAGCGATTAATTATCTCTAGTTCTAATCCAGTAAGCCTGTACAATTAACATCAGGGATTCAGTTCATCTTTTTGCTGACTTTCTAATTTAAGGTTTGGGACAGAGTGGGTCTCCCTAGAAGATGTATTTAATAACGATTATTTCCTGTATTTAAATCATTTTTTAACCCATGGTGCAATTTGTACAGTATTTCCATAACTTTATTTTTTCTAGAGGGGAGATCGTTAGTGGTAAATAACTCTAAAAATAGAAGGGAAATTTTGTTGACTCCCTTAATTTTTCTATGTTTTTAAATCATTAGAATATCAAAATCACCTATAGCAGGAAACAATTTTCATGTAAATAGAGAAACAGTCATTTGCATCATGGTGTGATTTTTCAGTGCCCTGCTCTTCCTTCTTGGCCAATCTGCCTTACCTGCTTGCTTGATCCTTGGAATTGCTTTCATATTGGGGCTACTTTTTATTTCACCATTTGAGGACAGGTGGAGTACATATTTGATTAGAAATGCCAGGAAGAGTTCATTTTGGGGCTTTAATTCACACTATGTTGTAATGAATGAGGGGATTCTTTTCCAGAGTTGTTCGTGATGGGCTATAAAAAATGAATTGTCTCCTAGGTAAACAGTATCTCAAGGAGGTGAGAAAAGAGGGAAGTACATAATTTGTGGAGAAGCAAACAAAGAGGGGCTCTGAAGATGGGCTTTTTGATTTTTATTGAAGGCTGAGGATCGAGTTCAAATGGTAATGCCCACTATCGAGAATACTTTGTCCCACTGTTCCATGAGATGGGGCTCCAACTTTTTCATATAAAAGTTCCACGCCACCTTCTCCAAGACACCTTTCTGGCTTTCAGCTACAGCATCATTCTCATGATTTTTTTGTTTCTATTTCTACTTTGCTTACATTGCAGCCTTTGTACCAACATGTGTCTCTTTCTCCAGAAGATCCCATAATGTCAGGAGTTTCCTTGTGTCTGTCTACTGCTTCTTTTTGTTTGTCATAAGCCCTTAGCATAGTCCACTGGTCTACAGTAAACACTAACAGATCTAATATATCTAGGAAATATCTAATATATCTAGTGTTTATGCCATCATTAGATGTTTTCCAATACACTTCCAATTTGTTAAAGAATATTTGAAAAACGCAGAAAAATAAGGAGAAAAGTTAACATTAATTCTACTTCTCATCTATAACCATCATTAAGATTTAAGTAAATTTCCTCCCTGTGCTTTTAAAAATTCCTATCTAAATGCATGTATGCATATATGGATAGGTCTTTGTAGATTTGTAATATGTATTGTACATACACATAATACCTATTCGTGTTTGTACATTTTGTGTTCTACTTTTTTATACTTCACTATGTCAATACTTTTTCATTTTATGAAGTATTGAAAACCTGATTTCTTAATGTCTTTCAAGTATTCACCTTTGTGTATCAGAATTTGTTCTCTCATTTAGTTTTTTTTATAGTTTTGTTATGGTTACACATAAAACTATGTCAAATGTTTTACAACTAATCTTTGTCTGGGTCTCTGATCATTACATTGGCATAAGTTGCTAGAAGGCTATGAATAAATATTTTGATATGTAGGCCAATTTTCCCTTATAGTGATATATACCTGTGGCCTCTGAAGACCTGAATATAAATGAAAATACTCTGCCTATTTTTCCAAGAAAATTAGTTTTATTATTTAAAATTGTAGTTAATCGAATATAGTGAAGTTGAGTATTTTATCATATGCTACTTAACCACATATATTTCTTATTTTGTAAAATATTCATGCTTTAAATTTAGTTTTCTAATAAAGGATTTGTACCATAGTGATTTGAATGGCACTCTGTCTGAAGATATTAGCTCTTTGCCTATAATACTTTTTTCAATACGTATTCTCCATATTCTTTCACTTCATTTTATTGATAATGGCTTTGGGGAACTGAAAGTTTTAATTTTCTGGGGTGATAGGTTTCATTTTTTCTTTGTCATTCTGTTTTAAGATCTTCATACTTAAAATTTGTTTTAATCCAGATAAAAGTTTCTTCTGTTTATAATATGGCTCAATTTTCTGCTCTTATTTTATTAATAAGTGTGTGATTAATTTTAATATTTGACATGAGATGAGAAAGCAATGTAACTTATTTTCCTTAAATAGTTAGCCATTCTTGGTGGAAGAGATCTTTCTTACCTAGAATTTGCCCTGCCAACTTTTATCAGACAGTGGCTTTTCAATGTACTATGATTCCCTTCTGGCCTCTCTCTTCTGTCAGTTGACCCGGATACCCTTGAATCAGTACACTTCCAACTATTGCTGATACTCTCCATTTTTAATTTTAAGGAACATTTTTCTTTTTGAATAAGTTTAGCCCAAGAGTGCAAGATTTCTCATGAGACTGAGGCAGGTACATTGCTTGAGCCCAAGAATTTGAGACCAGCCTGGCCAAGATGGTGACACGTTGTCTTTACAAAAAACACAAAAATTAACTGGGCATGGTGGCATGAACCTGTAGTCCCAGCTGCCCAGGAGGTTGAGGTGGGAGGATGACTTGAGTCTAGGAGGTGAAGGGTGCAGTGAGCTGAGATGGCACCATTCACACTCAGGCCTGGACAGCAAACTGAGACCCTGTCTCAAAAAAAAAAAAAAAAAAAAAAGATTTCTCCTGTTCTTCCTTATTTTAAGGGCCATTTCTGTGTATTACTGTGTACAATTAATTGCCTGTTTACAAGAAACAATGGGAGAGTCTTTCAGTGAAACAAAGCCAGGGAAGAGACTAGATTGTTTGAAAATATGATGCTATTGCTTATTTGTGTATCTGTGTGCTCATGATCTTAGGAGTTGGAAGTCTTTAAATTCTAGTCTCAGCCCTGCACCTAAGTAGCTATATAACCTTGATCAAGCTAATTAACCTTACTGGGTCAGAATTTTAAAAATAGGGATATTCATACTGTTTACCTTGTCTGATTATGAGGATTAAAGAAGTAATTTACATAAAAGGCTGTGCTTGTTTTATAATGTATTTTTTTTATTTTTGCTTCTTAATTGTGGTAAGATGCACAAAACATAAAATTCATCATTAATCAAGTTTAAGCGTACAGTTCAGAAGTATTAAGTACATTCACATGGTTGTGCTCCCGTCTCCAAAACACTTTTCATGGTACTGTTTTCCAGTGCAGCTGTCGTCGTAGAATCTTAATCTTTATGTACCAGTAGTCCTTCTTTGGGCCAAGATTTCTGATTTACGCATCGCTAATAGTAGGGTACAGTGACTGGGACATAGTAGGATGTAACACTGAATCCCAAAAGACTAACCGGTTAGTAGATTCACTGTGTATGGCCACATACATGTTGAACAGCTCTCTCTTTCTCATCCCCTTTTAAATGAACTGCGAAGCTGGCCTAACTGGGAAGAACATAAGCATTTTAGTGGTAAGGTTTCTGTAGTACATGAATTATAGCCCATTCATTTATGCATTAAACAATTTATTGAATGCTTGGTATGTGTCCAGGTTCCCCACAGTCGTATTTCCCTGCCCACACTCCAGCTTTCTGAGTTTTGTAACATGGGTAGGACAGCAGAAGCAGCAGTGGCAGCTCTATGATCTGGCTTCTGAAACTCGGGACCACAGCTACAGATAAGCATTCTATGGTTTCTTGCATTAATAGGGTCAGTTGTAATGGTGACAAGTTCTTGATTTTACTGTGGCTCTAAGACAGGTTCAGGAGGAGTGGCTCCTTACAACTTCCATGAGGTTGATGGGATATTGTTCTGGGAGTCCTTCCTGAATACTCAACCTAGAGTTGTTCTTTCAGCCCTCTCAGTTATTTCTCAAACACCAACTTTGCTGTATTAAATCTCCCCTGCTTAAAATATCTAGAATGGGTTCTGATTCTTGTACTTGAACCCAACTGACACATTGATGCTTTTATGAGCAAAGAGAAATAATTAATCCCATACTTAGCTTCACTGAGCCACTTATCTTAATATGTGAGACAATAATTTCTCTTATGGTTTAAGCCAGTTTTGGGATTTTCTACATCTTGCAATAGGAAGCATTTTAAGAGGTACAAAAATAATAGAGGCAAAAAAGGGCTACTCTGGAAAGCACTTAACGAATGGTGTTTCAGGCAAAGAGTTGAATTTTTTATTTTGAGATGTCCCTTGGATGTCAATGGGGAGATGCCTGGGAGGCTCTTGGCTGTACAAGTCTAAACCTTAACAGAAGGCTTGGTATGTGGATACAAAGCTGAGGTAGGACAAGCGCTAGTTTAGAGGCAGAGCCAAGCTAGGGACCACTTTTCTTTATTTCTTCAGTGGGTAGTTTGACAGCAATTCAGCTTCTTTGTAAATCAACAGTCTATTCCTTTTGAACAAAAGCACTGAATTTTACAGTAGCAAAGGACAGCTAATTATAGAGCTTTAAATATATTTTTTATTTGTGCAAAATGGAATATAAATGAAAGGTATTTCTCAAATCACCATAGAAGGAAAGATAGCCCCAAAGAAATGGGTAATTACATTGCTGGAAGAAACTAAGCTGGTTGGGTTAGCATCATTTTTTAGGGAGTCAGTAGGAGTCTATTACCTATCAGTGGTTTTAGAGGGATCTTTTATTATTATTCTTTAACTGCACCCTTGGGTAGAAAGCATATGTTTGTCTTACCAGAGGGGCATTTTTAACTTTAATTACGCTTTGTTTTTACTCATTCCAGATTTAAGCTAGGACTGTATCCTTATATATAGGTATATGTGGATTTATAAGTGAATTTCCCTAACACTGATCTAAATTCTGAACACAGTCTACTTAAAAGACTAGAAAAATCAATATGCAGTGACATTCTTTAGTAGAGAAACAACATATACTTTTTTTTTTCTTCTCGGCATATCAGATTATTTTTTTTTCTTCTTGGCATATCAGATCACTCTGTAGTGTACTCTGCATTTTGTATAGTTTACCTCTGACAACATGGATGTATGAGTTACTTCTGACCCACATCATTTTGGTATCTGCATCATAGAAGACTCTCCTAGGCTTTGGGAATTGTTTCATGGGACAGGCAGAGTACAGACAAACACTTAGCAGAGATTAGGTGGGGTGTGTTCTGATATATATGTAATAGGAGATTTTAGTTACATAATTGAAACATGAAAAATTAAAGCCAATTATAAAGTCCTAAACTGGGAAGAAATCTTGAATGTTTTTTATGTCAAACCCCTTCCCAGTAATGATGGCCAGGTCTCAACCTTAATGGTAATTGAAATAAATCAGTGAATAACTGAAATAACTATTATATGTAACACTTGCTGCTAATCATCTTAGATAACCTATTTCAAACACCTCTATAAAGTCATGTTAGTATCTCTGTTTCACAGATTAAGAAACTGAGGCTCAGAGGTGATGTAACTTATCCAAGAATGCACAGCTACCAAAGGTGGAAACAGAATTTGAACCTACATGAACTTGGCTCTGAATCACCTGTTTTACATCACTAAGCCGTAAACTGGTGTCTATTTAGTGATATTTGGATTCTTTAGGGTAAGAAGACTCCCTTACCCTGCTTTAATCATTCCTTTGAATCATATTGTCCTGATCAGAAAGTAAAAATGTTGCGAGGGATGTAGTGATAACTTAGTTCATCTTTGTGCTCCAGGGAAGAACTTTACGAGATGGTGAAATGAGTTAAGAGATTGTGCGTTATTCTGAGTCCACTTACCCTGCTTAGAGATTTATACTGAGGGTTAGTATATTACATGCTATGAAATGTCCTGAAGTTTAACACAACAATTCCACATTTATTTGACTGCAAACTTTTATTATCATTCTATGGAGGTAGCCCAACCCCCCTGTGTCCTCATAGAGGACACTGAGAATAGAGAGATCAAGAAGTTTGTCCCTGGAACACAGGTTTCCTGTTTCCTTTATAGCCATAACATTGCACTAATTTAGGCCAAACTGAGCTGCGTGAATCATGTAGTATTTATGATCGAAGTCTCGAAAAGAAAACTCCTTTACCTTCCAGGTAGTTTTTTGAGAAGCAGCTATCAAAGCACTCAGCTGAAAAATGCAAGTTTGGGTTATTGTTACCTTATTGAAAGAAAAGGGATTTGGGGAAGTACAAGAAATACGTCATTGGTTTAATGTTGGCTGCTGCTGTGGGGGTCAGTAGCCAACTAAGAGGAGAAACTGGGCTGTAAAGAAGAACTTCACCTACAGAAAGGTCAGATTTATGCAGAAAGCAAGCAGGCTAAGCTAAGAACATGTCCTCCAGGGGCCTCAAGTTCCATTTTCACCTTTTCTTCTTGATAAGTCTCAGTACTATAGGATACTTAGGTGCACATAAGCCATTGTCTGCCGCATTTAAGGAAACCGTTAACCACTTGCTTCTATTATTCTCATCATGTATATTCAGCCCCTTTCTCTGTTCTGCTTTGCTAGACCTGTTGGGATTTGGAGGCCTTTGGAACATAAACCCTAAGGGTTGTGATTCTTCTCATTATTTGGCCCAATAAATATCTCTGTTTACTCTTTCTTTAGGAATAAGCCAGACATGGCTTTTTTTTCCCATTCCCTAAGACTCACTTATAGAGTAAAAATGGGAAATATTTCACTTTTGGGATTGTATTTTATGGAGTTTAATACCCTCTGAGATGCATGAGATGACATGAAAAGTTCAAACACAAACTCTGCTGACAAATTCCTTGTGTGAATGACATTAACTGAAGAGCTAATATTTCTTACTGGGCTTTTATGCTGAACTTAGAAAATCAGGCCCATTTTAATATATGAGATGGGGGAGAAAAAACTTCCTGGCTGAAACAGCATTTTCATTTTATCACTGTAATCTCTCTCTCTCCCTGCCCCTACCCCCTGCCCCCTTCTTGTACAGTATCTAGAGCAGAATTAACTGTTTGTGAGGCTCTTTTAGTTAGGAAGCTCCCAGTTAGCAATGCAGAAACCAGTTCTGGTTATCTGGCATGAAAAAGAGAATGACCAAATTAACAATGAGAACTCAAATCTTAGAAAATAGAAGGAACAGCCAGGCATGGTGGCTCACGCCTGTAATCCCGGCACTTTGGGAGGTTGAGGTGGGCGGATCACCTGAGGTCGGGAGTACGAGACCAGCCTGACCAACATGGAGAAACCCTGTCTCTACTACAAATATAAAATTAGCTGGGCTTGGTGGCGCACGCTTGTGATCCCAGCTACTGGGGAGGCTGAGGCAGGAGAATCACTTGAACCCAGGAGGTGGAGGTTGCAGTGAGCCGAGATCGAGCCATTGGAGTCCTGCCTGGGCAACAAAAGTGAGACTCTGTCTCAAAAGAAAAGTGAAGTAACTGGGACACGATTAAAGGCCAAGAAACGCTAAGCACAACGTCCAGTTTTAGCATGATCTGTTGAGCCAGGAGGCCTCCGTCCTTCGGGCTCTGGCAAGAGGGAAGGCTCTGGTCAGTAGCAGGAGCTGGTCATTTCCCATACAAAGGAGTTTACGCAATAAGAATTCAGGCATAGGTGGGACACAGGAGTGGGTACTAGATAGGCAGGAAATAAAAACAAAATGAATACACAGAAAAACTGGACAATGAACCCCTGGAGGGAGTGGCATTACCCAACCTTTTGACTTAAATGGCAGAGAACCAACTTTGGAGCTAGCTTGAAATTAGTTGTAATCAAAGCCCTCAAATAGTTGCTTCTGCAAGTACAGAATATTAAACTGTGTCTAAACCTCCCATCTGTCTAGTCAATTCAGAGGAACTCCCCCATCCAACCCAAGTAAAAACATAATGCCTTATGATGGAAATAACCCCAAAGTGGACACAATGAATTAGCTTTTAACTTAATTTTACTGACATGATACATACGGTCAAAGTCGAGCAAAGCACTTTCTAGACCCATAAAACTGTATTGGATTAAATTGACCAATCTGTCAAAGTAACCAAACTAGCATGTATGTGAAGATGAAACCTTGAAGAAAAGTTTAAAGAGGTTTTGTCCACTCTGAATGTCCTTTCACAGCTTCCCCAGAGTAGTATTTGTTTCTTTGTTTCAAATCAAATGATTCACTCTGGTCAAACAGAGAATGCCTCAAGGAAGCAAATTTAGACTGTCAACACTGTTCTTTCCTGTATTTATAAAAGGTTGTATTGATAAAATATCTGCATATCTGCAGTCTGTTTTTAATGTTCTTATGGATAGTGTTAAAGTGAATTAAAATGGAGACTAGATGTGAAAGAAACAGATAGTATCAGACCTCGTAAGTGACCTAAACCTTGCTTGGCCTGCAAAGACAAGGGAAACTTAAGCTATTGCTTGCAAATGCCTATATTAAAGAAAAACAGAACTGAAGCCTATCCAGTCGGAAGTAGCCGACAAATTTATGTATATATATTTAGTGACTTTATAATGGGATAGAGCAAATAAGGCAATTATATAGCTATAACCAGTCACATACTGATTTGCTTTACTTTTGTGACCATCCTATAAAAGCTTCCCTGTCATGTTCCCTCTGTGGAGCTCGTGATCCGCTTCCAGTTAGAAGCTGCCCAATGCATGAATTGTTGTTCGTTCAAATAAAATTCTATCCTGCCTCAGTTTATGGGTTTTTTTTTCTTTTTTTGAGATGGAGTCTCACTCTGTCGCCCAGGCTGGAGTGCAGTGGCGCGATCTTGGCTCACTGCAAGCTCCTCCTCCTGGGTTTACGCCATTCTCCTGCCTCAGCCTCCCGAGTAGCTGGGAAGACAGGCACCTGCCACCACGACCGGCTAATTTTTTGTATTTTTTAGTAGAGACGGGGTTTCACTGTGTTAGCCAGGATGGTCTGGATCTCCTGACCTTGTGATTTGCCCGCCCTGGCCTCCCAAAGTGTTGGAATTACAGGCATGAGCCACTGCGCCCCTCCTAGTTTATGTTTTAACAGTAGGTTATTTCGGTAAGAGTAGAGTATGAATTGTGTATCGTATTTTTTTGTTTGTCTGTCTGTTTTTCCCCTAGATTGCTCATCAGAATGTATTTTTATGTGTAAGAAAAGCTATCTGTAACAGGATAGTTTACTGTTAAGTTTTATCTATGCACAGGTGCTCTGGATGTATAAATTGATCCAACCATCACAAAAGAGTCCTTTGTGTAAAAAAAAAAAAAAAAAAATGGCTTTTAAAGGTTAAAATTTGTTTAATCAAATGAATCTTTTCCTAGGAAAATAGTGCCCAGATTGGTTTTCAAATGCATATAAAATTCAGCTTTTTAAAACTGATTTATTCACCTATTATAAAACCACCGTGAACTATCACTGATCTTTTCTTAGTTGTGTATAGACAATGGGAAGGCTTACAATAAAAAAGTTCATTTCCTTAAGGAGCAGTTTTTCACAAGGAAGTTTCACATTTCTAAGGGACGCCAAATTAAAAAGGATAAAATACAATTTTGTTTAAGGATCCATACAGAGGAACTGTGTGATTGGAGCTGGATTCTACCCTCAAGGTTCTTCAGAGCCCAGATACTGGACATTTCCTGCCTTCCATCAATATTGTGGCTTTTAGATTCACTCCTGAAAGGGAGAGACCAATGAGCGGCCCTTTGGGAAGATAGAAAGGATAGGGGAGTCTCATCTCTTCTGGGAAGCAGTGCTGTCCTTGGCTAGGCACCTCAGAGTTTGATATACAATAGTATTCCCTTATCCACAGGGGATACAATCCAAGACCCCCAGTGGATGCCTGAAATCACAGATGGTACCAAACCTAATTGCCATCAGTAGGAACACATTTCTGTTCATGTCTTCCTTTCACAGATTTAATGCCTTTTCCATCTTAATTAAGCACTTATCATGAACTATGGTTGAAACTTTTGCAGTTTGAGGTGTGAGAGCAAAACTAGCATGAATTTTTCTTTTTTTCCCAACTTCATGGATAGAAGATTTATTCTTCCCATAGGTGTTGCCACCTTTAGCAGATGACTTTTCTTTATTAAATCAAGAACTTTTGACTTTTCACTTAAAAGAGATACTTTTGGACTTTTCCTTGGCATACGCAAATTTCCAGCATCACTACCCTTCTGTGGGGGCTGTCATTAAGAGAAGAGTTACTTGAACATAAGCACTGCCATACCACAACAGTTGATCTGATAGCAGAGATAGCTACTAAGGTCTAATAGATGAATGGCACATATAGCCAGAATGTGCTGGACAAAGGAAAGATTCATGCCCCAGAAGAGACAGAGTGAGACACAATGAGATTTCATCACGCTACTCAGAACCGCTTGCAGTTGAAAACTTACGAATTGTTTATTTCTGGGATTTTCCGTTTAATATTTTTGGACCAAGGTTAACCACGGGTAACTGAAACCACTGAACAGGAAACTGCAGATCAGGAGGGACTACTGTAGAATTCTTTTCTCTGAAAATTCATCTCTCATTACTAATTTTACTGCCCTTTTCCTTTTTCTTCTTTTAATGTAATTTTGAAAGTTTCTAGAGTAAAAGTAAAATACTTCACGATGGGCTTTCAACTAAAAAAAATCCACACTTTTTATAAATTTGGAGTTGGAAATTTGGGTGTGAAAGCTGCTACATCTCACATTTCTGTCTTGCTAACATTTTTAATTATACATGGCAGAGCAAAGGAAGTTAGCTCAGGGTAAAGCTAATTAAGAGAAGTTTCTTTATAGGTACCATTAGCTGAGTACTGAAGCACAGCTTTGGTGTTGCAATATTATTCTTGTATGTTTCACCCTGATCGCTAAAGTAGGTATAAAAGGTTGGATGAGGTCTGGTCCTTTTACATTTTAAATGTAATTACTAGAAAAGTAGAGAAGCCACACATATCTCAATCTCAAGAAATAAAGGTGTTTCTCTGTGATTTACTAAAGATTCTGTTCTATGTTGGCATAGAGCACAAAAACCATATTATTATATGCAAAATTATTGAGAGATTTTGTGTGTGAGTGTGTGAGTACATGCATGCATTTATTTCTAAGTAACAGTGAAACCTTACTATCTCTGAAATAAAGTTGAGATGCATTTTAAGGAAGGGCAGGCAGCCTATATTCAGAACCAATGAGTGCCTGGTACTTGAAAGAAACAAAGTCCTTGTTAAGTGAAGCCTTATCCTGGAGAGTGTTGTATCCAAACAATAACCTCAACATTGGTTGGTTCAGGGGAAACAGAATGAGTGATCTTAATTAAAAATTGCAATGCTCTACAGTACAAGTGTAAATGGTAGAGAGCAGTCACCCAGCCAAAGGTTGAAGCACATGATTTATGCTTAAATTGAGCTCCATTATTGTTGAGTTTTTATTTTATTTTTAAAATATACTAAAGACAGTAAGACCTTCAAGAGAGGATATTAAACAACCGTCATTCATCTTGATTTTAGCTGGTGGGATTTGAAAGAAACACTGCCCTCCTTTCTGAAGAGGAGGAGCTCTGTTCCCCTGGTAACTAAGTTTCATGGATTCTTGGTGACTTAAGTGGCTAAATTTGAACTCAACTTTGGCAAGGTAGCATTGTTCTAGTTTTTATTATGGATTTTTAAAAATTCTAAATTTTATCTGGCTTAACGAGAAGTCTAAAAAAACTTTCAGTTTCTCATTCTGATCTCACATTCTCTAAGACCACTAATTGAATTTTGCTTTGTTTCATTGTTATTTTCATCTGAAGTTCTCATCTGTAATCTTTTGGTGATTGTTCTTTTAGTATCACTATTAACTGCATTGCAATTCTAAAAGATAAAAACCTCTCCCCCTCTTTCTCTTTCTATTCTATAAGCCCACTGATTGTTGTTAAAAAAAAAAAAAAATTAATTTAATTCACTCTCTCTTCAAGACATTTACATTGTGTGTTCAAGTCAGTTTTTTGCTATTCTGACTATAAAGTCACTTATAGTTGTTTGAAATGATTTGGGTCATTTCAAAGATAATTACAATCAAAGCACTGAATGCAGACATTGAAGACAAAACAGAATTCTTTATACCAAGCAGGTTCTAGCACAAAGTTAGTGTTTAATGAACACCGTTTGATTGATGATGGGTTGACAAGGAGGTGACTTTCTTATGGCTACATGACCACTCGGGGTAACCACTAAAGGAAAAGTTACCTTTGATGTTACATTGTTTAATTTATAGTGTACTGGTTTAATAGGACTTTTTTTCCTCCCCAAAATGATTTCTGAGGTTTTGCCTCAGGTTTAAAAAGAGTCTACCTTCCTCACTCTTAGCAAAATCCTGGCCTCATGTAGGGGTCACAGACTTAAATTTGAAACAGAAATATGAGCCCATATCTGATATGAGCATAGGAATTACTTCCTTTCTGCCTCGGAAGTGTCTATAAGGAGGGAAAGCAGGTATGCTTTCTAACTCAGAAGGTGATCTGCTTTTTAGAAGTGGCAATAGTGGGCCGGGCGCGGTGGCTCAAGCCTGTAATCCCAGCACTTTAGGAGGCCAAGACGGGCGGATCACGAGGTCAGGAGATCGAGACCATCCTGGCTAACACGGTGAAACCCCGTCTCTACTAAAATACAAAAAATTAGCCGGGCGTGTTGGTGGGCGCTTGTAGTCCCAGCTACTCGGGAGGCTGAGGCAGGAGAATGGCGTGAACCTGGGAGGCGGAGCTTGCAGTGAGCTGAGATCCGGCCACTGCACTCCAGT
>NC_045435.1:76294006-76328755 GCF_002776525.5 Piliocolobus tephrosceles
AAAAAAAAAAAAAAAAAAAAAAAAAGAAGTGGCAATATTATGCACAAGCAACATATAATTAAAATTGGTTGGAACTTAATATTAAAGCACAAAGGAAAACATTCCTGAAGCATGAAGGACATGCCATCCCAGAATATGCCAAATTGGTATGTTGATTATTTCGAGCTGAAAACGTTGGAAAAACTATAATTGCAGAGGGCTAGCTGACCAGTCTTTTTGTACACGTAGCAAGCCATAAAGAGTCTTTTGGGAGGGCTGCCTTCTCCATACAAGGGTAAGAGAATACTCCTTATCACTGGAGACTGTGATTAGATGCTGCAATGTGTCCGAACAAATACACTTCCTGAAATAATCCTTATCTTTGACTTGTTTCACACTCATACAGCTTCTGGTCACTTCCATAGAACTTATTTTCCCTAGCCAGATGCCTTTTTATCCTGTCATTTCTTCACAAATTTATCGTGGTTTTTTTTGTTTGTTTTTGTCTAAAATGTATAAAAGCATGTTGCTTTGGTCACTTCTTTGAACTTCACTCTCTTGTGAAGATTCCCATGTATGTGCAAAATTAATAAAATGTGTATACCTTTCTTTGTTAATCTGTGTTGTGTCAATTTGGTTCCTGGATTGGGCCAAAGAGCCCACGTAAGAACTAAGGAGGGGAATGGGGTGATCTTTCCCTCCCCTACAATATGCAGTGTGTTTATCAAGTAAAAACAAGTCTGTCAGCTCTAGAAACACAGCTGTCTCCTTTCATGTGGTAGAGAGTAAAACTGGGAGAGAGCTGCCCAGAGAGGAGAATGTGCAAAGACCAAGGAGCTGGGTCAAGTGGGAAGCTGTGATGTGTTAGCTTTTATTAAAAAGAAGCAATGGGGTTGTAAGCTTTATAATTTCTGTACTACAGGGGTAAATAATATTCATTGTCACATGCACTCAGAAAGAAAAAGTTTAGGAATTATTTGACTTTCCACAACTCCCCCATATGGCACCTTCACAGATGCATGGTGTGTATGACTGGTTAAATGCACCAAATCTATAATTGTGATTTTATCAAACACAGGACTTGTGTGGTTTGATCTGTAGATGTGTCATTTCTTTCTCTTTTATTTTGAAAATTATCCTGCACATCCTCTTTATGTCATTCTCCCTTAAATCCTGTAATGATGTTAGTGACAATGGTCTTTATGAAGTTAGGAATTAAATAGATATGAAGCTTTGCATAGGGAGTGTTATTGACATGGGTGACCTTGATTGTTAAGCGGTGCTTTATCACCTTTATTACACATAAAGGTGAAGCGTTTTTTTTTTTTTTTTAAGTTCTTATTTAACACTAATTTTCCAAAAGAGCCAACTTTGGATATACAGACGCTTACTTTGTGCCTTCTTGGGGAGATGGTGATTGTGACTGCACATGCTGAGGAATGTGGAGGCTGTCTTAGAACCATAAGTAAGAACCCCCAGATCATTCTGGACTAAATGTTTCCAAAGTGATAGAAGTGAAAGCAGAAAGTGCTGGCTGACTTGCTCCATGTTGCATTTCTTGTTGCTTCCATGTCTCACCTGAACTTTGTCTTTCCTCCTTTCACATACCCTCAAAACTTTATGCTTCTGCACTCAGTGGACTTCTGTGCAATGCAGTTTTAGTTATTATGCTTAAGCAGGCTTTGCTGCTGCCAACATTGACAACCTTCTGCCTCAGTCTACACTGAGCATAGTGATTGAGATGTTGCTAGTTGTCAGTAAATAATTTAGTTAAGCTCACTCATTTGCCTAACTCTTATTGAACACCTATTGTGTGCCAGGTAGTGTATTGAAGATAAAGGTATGATTTAGCCATGATTTGTGTACTTCTGGGACTCACCCACCAAAAGGCAGCTATTCTGACAGATTGTTGCCACATTTAACTTTGCCTTGGTGCATTCAAAAATTCTTTTGAAATCCTAGAGGAAGTAACAATTAACTGATCATTGAGCAGAATTAGACTTGAGTGGGGAAGGGAAGAAAAGCATCCTAGCAAGAGCTAACAGCAGGTATAAAATTTCAGAGGGAAGAAAAAGTAACCTATTCCTGCAACAAGTGGCTCAGTGTGCCTTGTGTAATTGTCCACGTGGGAGAGCGCGGGTTGGTAAGTCTAGAAAGGATGGCAAGGGCCCAGATAATGGCAGACCTTGGAATGTGATGGAACTTGGCATTCATTAATTTATTCATTGCATGGATATTGTTTATATCCATGTGATGTCTTGCAGGTTTATAGGGGGTACAGTGCCAAACAAGATAAACAAGGGCTGTGCCCTCATGGAACTTACATTCCGGTAGGCAAAATTGAAGATAAATAAGTCAATATATAAAGACAATCATTGCAGTTTGTGTAAAAAGGAACAGGAAGAAAAAAATATGTAATGAAATAGAAAATAGCATGGGGTGGGTGAGGGAAGGCAGAGACCTTTGTAGAAAGGGGAGGTAGAGAGAGGACTTTCTGAAGGTGACACTTAGCTGAAACTTAACAGATGAACAAGAATCAGCCCTGGAGAGATGAAAGAAGAGAGCTCCAGGCCAAAGGAGGAAAAAGTGCTCAGGTGTGAGAGGAAGCCAGTGAGCCCAGGGTGCAGGAGGTATGAGGGATAGTGGCCCAAGGTGGACATGACCATCTGTACAGTGCCACATCACTTTTTGCAGGGCGTTGCAGGCCATGTAATGTGCTTGGTTATTCTCATGCAATGAAAAATCATTGAAGCACAGGGTCGAGGTTCCCTGCTTTACATTTGTGTCAAGCCCTTCTGGCGGCTGTGTACAGAAAGGATTAGAATAGGGAGGGGAGGCTGGCAGGTCAGTTAAGAGCAGATACTGCCCTACTCCGCAGGTGAGAAGCAATGGTAGTCTGGAGGGGGAGGTACTTTAAGACAGATAGAAGTGTACATATTCAGACTCTATTTCGGAAATAGAGTCAACAAGAATTTGAGCTGTTACATGTTCCTGGCCTGTGGAAACAGGACCTGTACATGACTTATATATAACTACTCTTTTGTCCAAAGGGCAAGTGGTTCTTGGTGTCACACATGCAGTAACGAGAACAAAATTAAGTGAAACAAGGAGATATTGGCCTTTGTTTTAATTTTGTCTGGTTGACATAGATGATGGTGTGTCTCCAGCATGACTCTACTTTTTAGCTTTAGGGATTAGAAAAGAAGTCATGATTTAACCGTAAGTGATAGAAATAAATTCACTCTGGTTTTAAGCTAAACTTTGTCCTCGAGCCCCTTCTACCCTATGACAGAGCAATCCCAGTGATGTGTGGTTTTTTGATACAAGAACACAGAGGGGTTTCTGGAGTGATGGGACTGGAACCACTCAGGGTCAGTGTAGTGAGGGAGGAAGGCTCCTCTGCCTATGCCTGCAGGTGGAAACAACTTATGATTTTTAAAAACCAGCTTTTTAAAATGACACAACTCTAAACTTGTCCAAATGTCAAAGCAAGTGATTTTGTTTGAACAGTAATACCAGTGAAGAATTTAATGATTTCAAAAAATCACAAATAACTTTTTTTTTTTTTTTTTGAGATGGAATCTCGCTCTGCTGCTCAGGCTAGAGTGCAGAGGCACGATCTCGGCTCACTGCAAGCTCCACCTCCCAGGTTCACGCCATTCTCCTGCCTCAGCCTCCTGAGTAGCTGGGACTACAGGCACCCGCCATCACACCTGGCTAATTTTTGTACTTTTAGTGGAGATGGGATTTCACCATGTTAGCCAGGATGGTCTCGATCTCCTGACCTCGTGATCCACCTGCCTCGGCCTCCCAAAGTGCTGGAATTACAGGTGTGATCCACCATGCCCAGCCTAATTTTATTTTTTTTAAAGACAGAATCTTGCGCTGTTACCCAGGCTGGAGTACAGTGGCACGGTCGCAGCTCACTGCAACCTCTGCCTCCCGGGTTCAAGCAATTCTCCTGTCTCAGCCTCCTGAGTAGCTGGGACTACAGGCAGCTGCCACCGTGCCTGGCTAATTTTTGTATTTTTAGTAGAGACGGGATTTTACCATATTGATGGGGGTCAGGCTAGTCTTGAACTCCTGACCTCAGGTGATGCAAACAACTTGGTTGGAGAAGATAGTTTTTCAGTCCTATATTGAGCCTGATGGGAACAGACTGTCTAGTTGGCCTGATTGTCAGGGTCAGGGCAGCACTCCCAGTGAAGAAAGGGGGTTCCAGTCTGCTACTGTGAAAAACTGTGACTGATGTTCCTTATAATTGTTTGGGTAGCAGTATTCAACACACACCACAACCATTTACACAGCACTGCTACTGTGTGAAGCATGAAAGATGTTCATTCAAGAAAAACACTTTCATATCTGCTGCAGCTCAGACAGTCTGATTGTGGGTAAATCAGCCAGAGTTTCTGCTTTCATGAACCTTACCCAGTATACATGCTGTAAGACGTATGATGGAGCTATGTCCCAATAAACTTATCATAAGTTAAAATGCATTTAATACCCCCAATAAACCATCAAAAAGTCAAAAAATTTTGAGATGAACCATTGGAAGTTGGAGACCATCTGTATTTCGTGCGTTGAAAAAAGTATGTAAATATGTCGGGTGAGGCCAGTGAGATAACTTCCAGAGTAAGGCGGGTTACACCGCTCTGGGGGCATTCTCTATGGAGAAACAGTTACATTATAAAATGCCAGGGTCACAGTGTTAGAAGGACCATTAGAGGCATAGAGGGTGCAGGTTAATAGCCCAGCTCTAAAGTCCTACTAATTGGGTCAGAATCCCAGCTGAGTGACCTTGGGAATGTTCTTTGAACTTCCTGGGCCTCATCTATGAAATGAGGATTATTATAGCTCCCTCTTGGGTAATTATGGGAATAATGTATTCCACATGCTTAGCACAGTTCCTGACACCAAATTAGCTGTTATTATTTTTATCATTTGAGCCCATCCCATTCCATTTGTGAATCATTTCAGATGTTAAGAATTCTTGGTTGGTAGATGGATAAGTTATCAAGAGGTAAACAGAACAAAGCGAGAACCTTTGAGGTAGGAAGACTGGCATGAGCAAGGACTAGTAGGAGAGAAGTATGGGGTATGTTCAGGCAAGAGCACATGATTACTCTTTGGCTGGAGTGTTGGGTTTTAGGCACAGTGGGAGATGGGGTGAAAAGGCAGAGGCAGTTTTACTGGAGAGGCTTTGAGTGCCAGTGGTCAACAGTCAGATCTAAGCACTCTACTATATTACTGGCCTGTCCTTTCCATATTAGAAGTTAGGACAAGTATAAGATCAGATAAACATTGGTGAGCTAACAGAATACAATTGACCCTTGAACATCACAGGGATTGGGGTGCTGACCCCCAGGCAGTCAGAAGTCTACATATAACTTTTGACTCTCCCAAAATTTAACTACTATTTGCCAGAAGCCTTACTGATAACACAATCAATTAACACATTTTGTATGTTGTATGTATTGTATACTGTCTTCTTTTTTTTTTTTTTGAGACGGAGTCTCGCTCTGTCGCCTGGGCTGGAGTGCAGTGGCCGGATCTCAGCTCACTGCAAGCTCCGCCTCCCGGGTTTACGCCATTCTCCTGCCTCAGCCTCCCAGGTAGCTGAGACTACAGGTGCCCGCCACCTCGCCCAGCTAGTTTTTTGTATTTTTTAGTAGAGACGGGGTTTCACCGTGTTAGCCAGGATGGTCTCGATCTCCTGACCTCGTGATCCGCCCGTCTCGGCCTTCCAAATTGCTGGGATTACAGGCTTGAGCCACCGCGCCCGGCCTATATACTGTCTTCTTACAATAAAGTAAGCTAGAGAAAAGAAAATATTAGTAAGAAAATCAGAAAGAGGAATTGTAATTACTATTAAGTGGAAATGGATCATCATAAATATTTTTCATCCTTATTGTCTTCACATTAAGTAGGCTGTAAAGGAGAAGGAAGAGGAGGGGTTGGTCTTGCTGTCTCAGAGGTAGTGAAGGTGAAAGAAAATCCATGTGTAAGTGGACCCACACAGTTGAAACCCATGTTGTTCAGGGTTCACCTGTTTTCTCTGGAGCCTGTCTTGGAAAACTGGGACTAGATAGCTCCCAAATGAACGCAATATACATTGGGGGCGGTGTGCCCTTTTTTAGTACTACCCTGGGCTCCTAGGGAAATTCCTAGCTCATTCTATTTAGACCCATCATGGTCAAGGGGTAAAGCTCCCCCTTCCTGCTATTCCATTTAAGTTCGTTATCTTCTGTTTGGAGGGGCTGCTAGATTTCCCAGACCATAAGCTGTTGAATTCCCTGTAAGGGATAAATTGCCAGTCCAAGTTGGGTGTAATAACTGGACTAAAGTTTGGGGGTGCTGGCCAATGGGTGTCCTCACTTGATATTTGGGTATGTTTTCACCTGGCCACCTGGTACTCTAGATGGGGACCCTAATTCTTTAAGGACTTAAGTTCTTCTATTCCTTGTTTTGTTTTCTTTTCATAATAATAGAGATAGGGTCTCACTATGTTGGCCAGGTTGGCTGTGAACTCCTAGCCTCAAGGAATCCTCCTGCCCCAGCCTCCCAAGGTGCTAGGATTATAGGCACGAGCCACTATGCCTGGCCATTTCTATTCTGTTTATACCCTAAAGTCATTCCCTCTTGCATCTTCCTGCCCCTTCCCCAGCCTGAGCTTTTCCTACTGTCTGGTGCCTAAAACCATTTCCTCTGATTCCATGACACTCTGTGCTCTCTATTTAGCCAGCAGTTTGCTTCTCTTTGTCCACGCATCTGCTTCAGCTTGAACTGGGGAGAAGGAAAGGAAACACACAGAACAAAACAGAAACCTGCCACTGGAATGTTTGTGAGAAAGGAGGATACACAGAAAACAAACTGACGAACGGATGACTCTGAGGATAACAGGAGGCAGCCAAATACCTAGTCAGAAAGAGGCGGGTCCCCAGTGAAACCCCACCTCCAAACCAACAGAAACAGCCTAAAGGCTGAAAGACCAGACTGCTGGTCCTGGATGAAACCTGCGACCCAGAGTGAGAACTTCTGTTTCTGTTTGCCTGGTCTTTCGTGATTGATTCTTTCTGAGTAATGCCTTCTTAACCAATCTAATGGTGCTTTTTCCAGTACTACCTATGGCCTGCCCCTCCCCTATTCTGAGCCTATAAAAACCCCAGACTCAGACAAATTGGGTGGACTTTCCTGCCTTCAGGTAGGGGGACCACCCCTGCATCCCCACTCTGCTGAAAGCTGTTTTCATCACTCAATAAAACTCCTTGCCTTTTTCACTCTTTGATTGTCACTGTATCCTCATTCTGCTTGGGCGCAGGACAAGAACTTGGGGACTAGTGTGCAAGTCAGACTCGGCCTGAGTGGGCTAAGTGGGCGGACCATCTCCTATAGCAAGTAGCATGGCTGAGCGAGGCCTGGGCAGGGTGTCACTGGCCAGAGGTCCCTGACTTGCAAGAAAAAAATCCTGCGTCAACTCCTTCAAGGTGTATGTTATTTCTGGTCTTTTTATGATTCCCTTCCTCCCAAAACCAGCTGCCTGGGGAGGTGACATGGAAGAATATAGACAGCTCAGGATGGGAAACAGGAGTTCTGGGATGTAAGCCTGGCTGTGGTGGTGGCTCAGTAATATTCTGGACCAAGTCAATAAACTTTTGCTGGATTCAGTCTACTGTCTTTTAAACAAGGTGGTTGCACCAGATAGGCCAACTAGAATGGTTCTTTTACAGAACTAACAGGCTGTGGTTTTGCCTTTTCTCAACCTGTGAGAGATCTGATTTATGTTTGATTCTTTAACTTGCAACGAGGCTGATTATCTAGAAAAACATCTGTATTGAAATAGTGAGAATGGGATTCAGTCCCTTCAGCCTCAGCATTCCCTCTACATGCTTGGTCGTCTTGTAAACAAATAGCCTTTCTCCTGAGCAAGACTCGTATGTGATATTGCAGTTTTTTAATCAAATGAGAAAGAATATGCTTCAAAAATAATTTCTTAAGGATTTATTCACTGTTTGCTTAGTGCAGGGGTTATATTTAGTTGCATTTTAAGCTCTCCAATTTTCTCTGAAATGCACATGGGCAGAAAATGAGAGAAGCAATTGAAAAACAATAGAAAAAGCATTTAGAATAAATAGAGAAGGTTTGGTAAAACCTTCCAATGTGTGGGAACTACTTCAAGACTTTCTACAGATCTTTAAACATACCACCTGTTTCATTTGGGTGTTAAATGGAATGCATGCACTGCTTTCAAAGCTATCTAGAATCCTAGAAGTTTTGCCTCTGAAGTAATAAATGTACAAAATGCATCGTTGTGCCTCTTGGCTATCAACACGCCCTGCTTCAGACCTTTTTGAGATAAGTCTTTATCTCAGCTTTTTACTTCCTGCTTCGTAATTGCCCAGCTAAGCTAATGAAGCCCATTTGGTGTTGCGAGCATTCAAAAGCTCATCTGCATGAAAGCTACCACCCCTTAATTATGTAAAACAGATATTAAAAATAATTCCCTGCTTCTGATCATGATCAAGACTCTAGGGATGAAATCCTAACATTTAAGTCCATTCAGAGTTGTCCTTTTATGCTCATAATCATTTGCTAAACTTAAACGCTTGGGTGCTTCCTTTTGCAGTGCTGTCTCTCTCTCTCTTCTATCTCTCTCTCTCTCTCTCTCTCTCTCTCTCTCTCTCTCTCTCTCTCCCCCTCCCTCCCCTTCCCTGCCTCCCCTTCCCTCCCTCCCCTTCCCTCCCTCACCTGCAAATGGTGGCACAGTGCCAATGGCACCCAGCTACCACTCTGTTTGCTTGGTGACATGAATCCTGCAAGTTAGGAATCAAGGTGTAGGGAAATATGATGTGGCTTTGGCATCACTTCCCTTTCATAGGTGTCTTATTACATTTCGACAGGTGTCTGACAGGAGATGCTGTCAGAGCTAGGATTTAACCTTGGAATGCCACCTTCAATTAGGGTATCTCAGCCTAGGAAACAAGGAAATGGATCTGAGTGGTTGATGCCTCAATATGGTTCTATTTAATTTCATTTCTGTATCAGATGTATTGCCTATGCGGGCATTTTTTTTCCAGATGCTACAAAAATAGGTGCCGGTTGGGCCCTGTCACTAAAACCGTGAGTTTCATAAGCTGTTCTTGTTGAGGAGTCAGATGAAGCAGAGCTGTCATCCCAAAATATATTCAGTGGAAGGCAGATCTGCTATTGTTTAGATACTTTCACACTTAATGGGGTTTTAATTTCTCATAAGTGTCTAGACTGCTAACAGCAATGAAATGCATTACATATCATTCGTCAAATATAAAACATGTAACAAAATGAATGATTGAGAACTTGAGATGGGGAAAAGTCTGTTAGTGGGTAGACTCTCTTAGAAACTTCACTCGGTAACACTGTCTGTTTTTTAATCTTCAATATTATTTTTTTAAATTTTGTTTTTCCGGAATTTTGGGGCCTCTGAGAGCACATATATTCAGCTCTGCCTAGCAAGATAAGATAGGATTCTCACACCTTACACATACACCGTTTACACAAATGAGAGGTGCTTACTTGTATTTGTGGTAGCTGGAGTTGAACAGACTTTTAAGTAAATTTGAAACATTGATGCCTGTAGTGGGCAGTATAGAACAGCAGTCCTCAACCTTTTTGACAACAGGGACCTGTTTCATGGAAGACAATTTTTCCACAGACCAGGTGGTGGAGGGAGTGGTTTCAGGATGAAACTGTTCCACCTCATATCATTAAGCATTAGATTCTCATAAGGAGCCTGCATTCTACATCCTTTGCATGTGCAGTTCACATTAGGGTTCTTGCTCCTATGAGAATTGAATGCTGCCACTGATTTGATAGGAAGCTAACTTCAGGCAGTAATGCTCACTCACCCACCACTCACCTCCTGCTGTGTGGCACAGAGGTTAGGGATCACTGGATAGAATACCCCACTCCTACCAAATATGTCCGTGTCCTAATCCCCAGAAACTGTGGCTGTGTTCCGTTACATGCAGTGGGGAATTAAGGTTGCAGATGGAATTGAGGTTGCTCAATAGCTGATGTTAAAATAGGAAGATTATGTTAGACTGTCCAGGTGGGCTCAGTGTAATCTCAAGGATTCTTAGAAGTGGAGGAGGGAGGCAGAAAAGCAGGTCAGAGTGATGTGATGTGAGAAGGATTTGTCCCATTATTGTTGGCTTTAAAGATGAAGGAAGAGGCCATGAGCCAAGGAATGTAGGTAGACTCTAGAAACTGGAAAAGAAGCCTCTGGAAAGGAATTCAACTCTGCCCACATCTTGATTTTAGACCTGTGTCAGACTCAAGGTGTCAGCTCTGCCCACACCTGGAGACCTGTGTCAGACCCCCAACTTCCAGAAGAGCAAGATAAGAAATTGGTGTGGTTTGAAGCCACTAAGTTTGTGGTAATTTGTTACTGCAGCCATAGAAAACCGACGCATTGCCTCGTAAGTGAGGCAGTGGTTACCTAATCTTGCTCTCCAGGTTGAGCATGAAGCGGAATTTTTCTTCCTTTTGGAATTTTTCCTTCTCTGTGACAGAGATGTCTTTGGCACCAAGCTGGTTCCAGCTTGAAATACGTTTAGTTTGAACAGATGCACAATCTATTTTCTCTTTCCTGCTCCCTGAGATTACATGAGGAAGTTCATTATAATCAGTTATGAAGACCCTTAGCACTGATATTTGTGGTCTGCTTACAGGTTCTTCTGCTCACAGTGAATGCCATTATTGTTATGATTTTCATTATTATTTTGCTGTTCCAGCTAGCTCAGATATCTTGGCCCCTCTTGCTGGAGCTGGGATGAGTTTAGCAGTGTTTCGCTTTCCTTTCCATTTCCTCCATTCATTAATCCACTCTTGCTGGTCTCCTAGTGACTTGTTCTTACCACCCTTACCCTTGGTCTGAGATATATGTGTGAAATACAAGCATCTCTGAGCGGAATCAATCTAGAAATGCTGTCATGTTTCACATAGTTTTTAGTTAAAAGCCAAGCCTTAATGTAGACATTGTAAAACCATCATGTTGAAAATCTTTTACATTATCTCTAAAGTACTATGTAGATAAAAATGTTGCTTTGTACTTCTACCATGGCCAGCCTGTCCTTGCAGCAGATCATTATTTCTTAGGTTGAGAACCAGATGAAGAAGTTGACTTGTGTTCTGAGGCCATGTCATACAAAGACTCTTGATCTTTATGTAATCAAAACTCACATGGTACTAAGCAGATGTAACTGAATCAGTATAAACCAGTTACAATTATGAAACAACTACACTGTATAATCACTTATTAATTCATTTTCATTCATTTAACAGATACGTGTTCAGTGTCTACAACATACTAGGCATAGCTTCTGGGAGGGATTACTGTTACTTGGTTGCAGATGTATCTGGATATTGTTGTTGTACTGTTTCTTAAAATGCCTTTGTCTGTCTTCTATGGCTCACCAGTAGTGGAGCCTGTGGGTAGCAGCTACCAAAGGGGAGACTCCTGACTTAATTAGCAGGTTAGAGGTACTATGGTGTATTTGTCTGTTCTCACATTGCTATAAAGAACTATCTGAGACTGGGTAATTTATAAAGGAAAGAGATTTAATTGGCTCACAGTTCTGTATGCCATACAGAAAGCGTAGCAGCTTTGGCTTCTGGGGAGGTCTCACCAAGCTTCCAGTCATGGCGAAGGGAAAGGGAGAGTGAGACATCTCATGTGGTGGGAGCAGGAGAAGAAAGGCAACAGGGGAGCTGCCACACACTTTTAAACAACCATGGTAACTCACTATCGTGAGAACAGCACCAAAGGGATGGTGCTAAATCATTCATGAGAAACCACCCACCTGGTGATCCAATCACCTGTCACCATGCCCCACTTCCAACATTGAGGATTAAAATCCCACATGAAATGTGGGCGGAGACACAGATTCAAACCACATTATACAGTAAACCCCCCAAACATCCCAGTTTTCTTCTGTATAAGAGTGGCTCCAGAGAAGAATGTTCTGTGCCAGATCACATGGATGACACCCTCTTCCTTCCCCAACTCCTCATCACTCCAGGTGCCAAAAAGTGGCAGCCATCTGTTCTCCAGCTAGCAGGTTCTAGATCCTGAACAGAGACATTTTGCTTACAACTCTAGAAAGTCTTTTACTTTCTTGTCAGTAAGCCAAAGACCCTTCCTCCTTATAAATCTTCAAAGCATGTTTCTTCCTTCAGATAACAAACTGATATGTCCTTGCCTGGATGGGCTTTAGGAGAATTCAGAAAGAGTGAGCTCTTAAGAATGAAACTGTTCACCTGCCTGATAATCCCTGCTTTCTTAAGGTTTTTGAGTGTCAACTCTGTTTCAGTTGAATTACTTGTAGTTGCAAAGATTCCTTTACAAAGTAAGCTACTGTAGAGCAGTGGCCTTTTCCAAGGAGAGGACTGTCTGCTTCTGTATCAGTGAGCTGAGGCCAAGAAGCTAATGATCTCCTAGTTGTCAGTCTGAACATTGTGGTTAATCGGTCATTATGGATGAGTATGATGAGAAACTGTTTTGAAATCATATTCGGTGTTTCTTACCTGCTTCAACTTGCTTTGCTCCTTGGTTTCCTTCACTTCCACCTTGAGGACCTTACCCCGACCCCAGAGCTCAGACAACAGATCTTCTCACACAGGTCCACAGGCCCTTGGCTTCTAAGAAACAGTAACACTTGTCTCCTTAGATGTATGTTTCACCCAAAGCCTGTGTGGCCTGACTGGTGGCAGATACACACTGAACCAAGCATCAAAGCAGCCCATCAAAGACACTCATGTCAGCTCTCAACTATTCAAGCACCAGCATGTCACTCCAGTGGTAGATAGCAGAGAAAGGGCTGTCACCTTCACTTCGTTGGTCATTCTAAGAGGCTCCCTTCCCTTCAATTGCTCGTGGATGTCAAAAGAAGAAAGAGAACACGGGAGATATATGTTGTGGCACTTCAAAAGTGACTACTTTTTCCACCCATCAATCATGTAAAGAAAATTCTCCCAGCTCACTTGATAATCCTATTTTGCTTTTGAAGAAGGGAGACTGACTCTACCAAACAGGCCACTGAATTAGTACTGTCATTACCGACTTTTGAACTCATTAGGGCTTATTTAGTATTCCCAAGCCGTAGAATGGTCTGAAAAGTAATTTCTCCAGTGATGGGTATGAACAGAGGAATGACAGTTTTGCAGGAAACAAATTGCAAATTGATTCTTCAGATTTTCCTACTGGGAAACCATGCAGTCTCTTTGGTTGGGCACTTAGTGAGAGGTTAAGTTTACTTCTGGAATGAATTGTTGCATGGTCATGTAGGCCACTGATGTACTTGAGGTGGGGAGCAGATGGGAGAGATGGTCAGATTCCCATTTTGATAGATGCAGTCTTGGCTCTAGATCAAGAAGGAACACTCACTTTTTTGTATTAGGAATTGAGAATTCATATATGTAAAGCATTTAGAACGATGCCTGGAACACAGTAAGCGCTACGTAAGTGATGGCTGTTGTTACTGTTGTTGTTCCATTCATTTTAATTCATACATATTCGTTATTCTGTCATCTCTAAGTGGGTTCTATGGTTTGAATATTTGTGTCTCCTCCAGATTTCATGTTAAAACTGAATCCCCAGTGCAACAATATTAAGAGATGTCGCCACTGGGAGATGATCGCCTCCCAAATGGAGTGGTGCTCTTACAGAAGGGCCGCAGGAACTAGACAGGTCCCTTTTTTGCTCTGCTGCTTTTGCCATGTGAGGACGCAGCACTCATTTCCTCCAAAGGAGCTGCAACAAGTTACCATTTTGAAAGCAGAAGACTACCCTCACCAGAAACCAGACACTAGGACCTTGATCTTGGAGTTCCCAGATCTGTGGGAAATAATTTTCTGTTCTTTGTAAATCACCTGTTCTCAGGTATTTTGTTAGAGCAGCACAAATGGTGTAAGGCAGTAGGTGAGCCTTTCATCCAGCCTATAATGTAATAGGATTATTTTTGTTGTTGTTGAACTTGTTTTATTATTTAGATTCACAACCCAGAAGCTTGTCTGGGTAACTAGCTGGCCTCTTTCCATCTGTTTATCCACTCAACCATCCATCCATCACACCATATGCATATTTATTCATCCAACATTTGTTGAGCTTCATCTACTCTGTGCTAGGCAGTGGATGTACAACAATGGACAGGGAATCATGGTTCCTTCTCCAACAGAACTCATACTTTATTGAGGATACTACCAAGAACAAAAAAAACAAAATGTACTAAAAAGATGAATAAAATTAGAGTAAACTGTGGTAAGTGCTCTAAAGAAAATAAATGTGTCATGAAGTCAACAAATATTAATCACTTGTGTTTGTTAAGACCACTGATTATAGGTCTTCATAAGAAGTGTGCTTGGAGTAATCCCTCCACATCCAAAATCATCTTCTGTGGAACTGTGTAGAATTCTGTAGCCAGCTGCCAACTGTTCCCCACCAAACAAGGGACTATGTCTCATAAATGATGATTTCTGCCCTTGCCATCAGAGTTGGGGCCCTCCACTCCTGTAAACCTCAGCTTCCCTTTAACATCAAGGCCTAGATTTTGGCAAACTGAATTGGCCTAAAAACATATTCCCTTGAAATTGTTGCCTTACATACTCTTTCCTAATCAAGTCTGGGTATTTATTCACTTAACAAATATTTATTGAGTACTTACCATGTGTCAGGCACTTTTCTAGGTTCTGAGCATAAAAAAGCAAATGGTATGCCTAGTACTGATTACCTGCCAAGTTTCTTATCCAATTAAATATGTTTGTTGGACACATGCAGCAAATGTTAAACTTTGTTTGCAAATAAGAAGGAATTGAGTAGTGCCAGATCTATAAAGTAGGGTTGAGCCTAATAATTCCCATAAGAGAGATTCAAGTACAGTGTTTATTTATGCAAAAAAAAGGAATGTTCTCTGATTGTGGAAACTGAGGAGGCCTTGCTGAAGAAGTCAGGACTCAAGATGAATCGTGAGTTAAAGTTGGGGTTTCCATGACATGATGTGGGATGATACTCGGGCACAGGGAATTGCACTTTATGCATGAAGGTACAGGTTTTTTGGGAAAGAAGTAACCAGCATGGCCATGCAACTAGTTAGGGAGAACAGGGAACTAGAATAGAGGTCTCCTGACTAGCATTTAAATGTTCTTTCCACTCTACCATGTGGTATTTCTAAGGATCATGCTTGATTTGTTTGTCCTTTTCAAGGCACATGTTGAAATTTGATCCCCAGTATTGGAGGTGGGGCCTGGTGGGAGGTGTTTGGATCATGAAGGCAGATCCATCATGAATAGGTTAGTGCCTGCCTTTGGGGGATAAGTTCTCCATCTGTTAATTCCCAAGGGAACTAATTGTTGAAAAGAGACTAGCACATTGTTGACATCTTGCTTCCTCTCTGTCGTGTGATCTCTTCATACATAAGCTCCCTTTCACCTTCCACCATGAGTGTAAGCAGCCAGAGGCCCTCAACAGATGCAGATGGTCAATCTTGAGCTTTTTAGCCATTAGAATTGTGATCCACGTAAACCCCTTTATTTAAAAATTACACAGCCTCAGTGACTCCTTTGTGGCAATACAAAATGAACTAAGACAGAAAATTAGTACCCAGAGGTTGAGGGTAATGGGCGGCGCTTGGAAGAGTTTGGAGGTTTCAGAAGAAGACAAAAAGACAAGGAAAAGTGTTGAACTTCTTAGAGAATGGCTAAGTGGTTGTGACCAAAATGTTGATAGAAATACAGACTGTAAAATCCATGCTGACAAGGTCTCAGATGAAAATGAAAAACTTACTGGGAACTGGAGCAAAGGTCACCCTTGTTACACAGAAGCAAATAACTTGGCTGCATTGTATCCATGTCCTAGGGCTTTGTAACTTAAAAGTGATGAGCTGGAGTATCTGGTGGATGAAAATTCTAGGCTGCAAAGACCTCAGTTAGTGGCATGGCTACTTTTAACAGATTATGCTGAATTACAGCAGCAAAGGAATGACCTAAAGGTGTAATTTATAATTAAAGGAGAAGCAGAGTGCAAAAGTTCGGAAAATTTACAGCTTGGCCATTTGGTGGGAAAGGAAACATTTTTCAGAAGATGAATCCAATGCTATTGCCCAGTCCAGTGAAATTGCTAAAGAGATTAGCATGACTAAAATGGAGCCAGGTGCTAATAGTCAAGCCAATGAGAAAAAGGCCCTTAAGGCATTTCAAAGATCTTCAAGACCACCCTTCCTATCACAGGCCCAGAGGGTGTAGGTGGACAGAATGGTTTCAGGTGACAGGCCTAAGGTACTGCTGCCCTGGGCTGCCTCTGGATGTTGCTCCCTGCATCCCAGCTCCTCTGGCTCCAGCCATGGCTCAAATGGCCCCAGATATAAGCTCAGGCTCCTTCTCTGGAGGGTGCAAGCCATGAGCCTTGTCAGTGTCTGCATGACATTAAGTCCGCAGGCACCCAGAATGCAAGGGTGGTGGAGGCTTGATGACTCGTAGATTTCAGGGGATTTCAGAGATGACTCATAAATCTCTGAAAGCATAGACAGAGACCTTCCACAGAGGTGTAGCCACCACAGAATCTCTGTCAGGGTGCTTAGTGGAGCTACAGGAGTAGAGCTACCAAGGGACTCCCAAGTTATACAGCCACCACCAGCAGCAGCAGTTTATAACCTCAACCTGGAAAAGCCACAGGCATTCAACTCCAACCAATGAAAGCAGCTACTTGGGCTGCACCCACTAAAGTTATAGGGGCAGGGCTTCCTGAGGCATTAGCCCATCCCTTGCAGTACCCAGGATGTATGGCATGGAGTCAAAGAAGATTATCCTGTTGCTTTAAGATATAATGTCAGCCCGGCTAAGTTTCAGACTTGCATGGGGCCTGTTTTCTCTTTCTTTTGGCCAATTTCTCCCTTTTGGAATGGGAATGTTTACCCAGTGCCCATGAAACCATTGTGTCTTGAAAGCAAACATCTTATTTTTGATCCTATAGGCGCATAGCTGGAAATAAATTACCTTGGGTCACAGATGAAACTTTGGACTTTAAACTTAGTGAGTTGATTTTGATTTTGAAATGAGTTAAGACTTTTGGGACTATTGAGATGAAACAATTATATTTCACATGTAAGAAGGACATGAGTTTTGGGAATCCAGGAGTGGAATGCTATGGTTTGGATGTTTGTCTTCTCAAAACTACATGTTGAAATTTGATCCCCAATGTTGGGAGGTGGGGCCTGGGGGAGGTATTTGGGTCAGGAGGGCAGATCCCTCATGAATAGATTGATGCCTGTCCTTTGGGTTGAGCAAGTTCTCACTTTATTAGTTTTCAGGAGAGATGGTTGTTAAAAAAAAAAGCCTGATATCCCCCCACCCTTTTACTCTCTCTCTCTTGCTTCCTCTCTCACCATGTGAATTGTGCATACACTGTCTTCAATTTGCCTTCTGCCATGAGATGATGAAGAAGCCTGAGGCCCTCACCAGATGCAGATACCCAATCTTGAATTTTCCAACCATCAGAATCATGAGCCCAATAAATCTCTTTTCTTTATACATTATACCACCTCAGGTATTTCTTCATAAAAACACAAAATGAACTAAGACTGATATCCTTAATTGCAAAATCTCACAGGAGGAGCCACCTTAAATGACATTGACTATGTGTGAGGGACTTTCCCAAGAGTTTTTCACTTACCCTGCCAGCAGCACTGTAGATTCAACAGAATTGCCTGTATACAAATGAGACAACTGAAGCTCAAAAGATAAACAACTTGTCCAAGGTCGTTTGATATATAAACCGTATTGACCTGTAGGGCACAGGAGAGGGCAGTTAAAAGACTGTGGACTTGTATCTTCTGTCCTCCACTATAATTGTGTTTCTGGCTATTAAAGAATACTGTATATGAGGTTCTGAAATGACAACAAGTGGCATTCAACTTATAGCAAACTGATAGAAACTTTCTGGGAAAACATTCTGGAGAAAAAATATAACATTAGGATTTGCTCTGGCTCTGAAGCACTGCAGGTAAAAATCCCTACTGTCAGGAAAGCAATAGTAAACATTTTGGGATATGTACACAGGCATGAGTTAGTGATGCTTTAATTTATAGATGCTTAAGTGAAAAGGGAAGATTAAATGTAAGTGTAGAATGATGTTATATGGAAAAAACTCAAGCAAAGGATGTAGTAGCGTCTTTGGAAGAAACTAGACCTCAAAAAATCATAGGCATCTGGACAGAATGATCTGCTCTTGGTAGTCTTCTCTCTGCTTGTCTGTACCATTCTTTTATGTCTGAAGTTCTTTGTCTGTCTCTGTCTAGTTCATAAGGAATTCTTCATCCCTTGAGTTAATACACTGTAAAATTTAGACCACTGTCTTTTGTTCCTGTTCTAAGTGTGTGAGGAAGGAATTCCGGCCCAGCTAGGATCACTTGCCTGAGTCTGTTGTCATATTACACAAACACGGCTACAGGTAGCCAATCCCTAGAAGTGGCAAACCAATTCCAGAGAAAGTGTATGGCGTATAACTCAAAAGACAGTGCCTCCAACGTATACAGAAGACATGGTCTCTGCGTTTGGCCTCTAGGGAAAATGGTAACAGAAGATGCCTGAAGTAACAGCAAGGTCATAACATCTAACCCATCCCTGATTCTAAGAGTGTGAAAAAGAAAAAAAAAAGTCACTATCAATGTAGAAAGTTAGCCAAGGAAGACTTACAAATGCCTTGTTTCATTGAATTTCAATTTCAGTCCCTTTAAAACAACTGGTGTGATTTTATATTCATAGCAGTTATAAGGAAATTATGTAGATGATATGGTAGGAACCAAACACCTATATGCTGAGTCTAAAGTCCTCAGCATGTTTACTCCGATCATTTTCTCTGTCTCATCTTTTTATATTCCCTGGCATAGATTTTATCCTCAAGCAATAATGGGATATAGTACCCAATAAATATATTAATAAGGAAATGAGTGATGCCATCTCTCCTTCATGTACATTATCTGTTTCAATTACCATTTTAGCTTATTTAATTATGTTTTTCCACCTAGATCCTAAACTTCATAAATTCCTCACACATAGCTTAGGGTCTGGCCCACAGTGGATGCCTACCATATGTGTAGAATGAGTGAATGAATAATTGCTTGAAAGTAGCACCCCTGTAAAGCTTAGGTTGGAACTGGGGAAATGGATTAACAAAAATGTTTCAGCATTGCTAAGACTCCAACCTGATTTATTCCTTTTTATTGTTTTAACCTACAATGGTAATATTTGCTTACTTTAAATAAATTCAAAGACTACAAATGAATGTAAAGCAAAAAATCAGAGTAATCTTCTCTTCCTACTCCTGATTCCATTTTCCAGAGGTTACCCCTATGAATCTTTCAGTATTATCCTTTCTGAGACTTATGAATCCTTATACAACATTATGTATGTATGTATAGAGGATTGTATTTTGTTAAAAAAGTGATATTTCTATAAAAAGTGTGATTTTTTTTCCCCACTTAATATGTGATGGTCATCTTTCTTGTCACTACATAAATGTGCCAGTTATCACAGAGGAGAAGACCAAAGGGTGAATTTGATGCTGAGACAATAGCTTAGTAACAGTATAGCAGAGCATGGCCTTGTTATTATTAGCAGCTTCCTAGATTTTGTCTGAGGATGATTTGAGCTGGGTTTGGCAAACAAGAGCCTGCAGGCTAAATTTGGCCCATTGTCTGTTTTTGTAAATAAAGTTTCGTTGGACCACAGTCACACCCATTTGTTTATGTATTATATATGACTGCTTTAATGCTGTAATGGCAGAGCTGAGTTGTTGCAACAGAGACCATACACACTGAAAAGTCTAAAATATGTATTCTCCAGACATTAGAGAAAATATTTGAGGGACCAGTCTATCTCTGTCTTCTTGGCCTGGTCAGGACCCAGTATCAAAGACCACACAGTGTGCTCATGGATTGGAAGAATCAGTATCATTAATATGGCCATACTGCCCGAAGCAATCTACAGGTTCAGTAGTATTCCTATCAAACTACCAATGTCATTTTTCACAGAATTAGAAAAGACTATTCTAAAATTCACATGGAACCCACAAAGGAGCCCAAGTAGTCAAAGCAATCCTAAGCAAAAAGAACACAGTCAGAGGCATCATGCTATCTGACTTCAAACTATGCTATAAGGCTACATTAACCAAAACAGCATGGTACTAGTATGAAAACAGGCAAAGACCAATGGAACAGAATTTTTAAAATCCCAGAAATAAAACCTCACACCTCAAACTGTCTGATCTTGACAAAGTCAACAAATTAAGCAATGGAAAAAGGACACCCTATTCTTATTGCTGGGATAACTGGCTAACTATATGCACAAGAAAGAAACCAGACCCCTACCTTTCACCGTATACAAAAATTGCCTCAAAAATGGACTAAATATTTAAATGTAAGACCTCAAACTATAAAAATCCTAGAAGAAAAGTTAGGAAATGTCATTCTGGACACCAGCCTTGGGAAATAATTTATGACAAAGTCTTCAAAACCAATGTAACATAAACACAATTTAACAAGTAGGGCCTAACTGAAGAGCTTGGGCACAGCAAAAGAAACTACCAACAGAGAAAATGGACAACCTACAGGATGGGAGAAAATATTTGCAAACTATGCATATGACAAAGGTCTAATATCCAGAATCTATACGGAACTTCAACAATTCAACAAGCAAAAAACAACCCTATTAAAAAGTGGACAAAATACATGAACACTTCTCAGAACAACACATACAAACAGCAAAACAAGTATGAAAAAATGCTCAACTTCACTAGTCATCAGAGAAATACAAATCAAAACCACAGTGAGATACCATCTCACACCATTCAGAATAGTTATTAATAAAAAGCCAAAAAAACATAGATGCTGGTGAAACTGTGGAGAAAAGGTGATGCTTATACACTGTTGGTGGGAATGTAAATTAGTTCAGCCACTGTGGAAAGCAGTTGGGAAGTTTCTCAATGAACTTAAAACAGAGCTACTGTTCAACCCAGTAATTCCATTACTGGATATATATTCAAAAGAAAACAAACTGTTCTACCAAACTGATATATCTACCTATGTGTTTATTATAGCACTACTTACAATAGCAAAGACATGAAATCAACTTAGGTGCCCATCAATGGTAGATTAGAGAAAGGAAATATGGTACATATATACCATATACACAATGAAATACTACATAAGCCATAAAAAAAAGAATGAAACCATGTCTGTTGCAGCAACATGAATGCAGCTGCAGGTCATTATCCTGGGCAAATTAACACAGGAAAAGAAAACCAAATACTACATATTCTCACTTATGAGTGAGAGTTAAACAAACAAACATGGGTACACTTGCACATGAAAATGGCAGCTATAAACACTGGGGACTAGTGGGAGGGAAGGAGGGGCTCAGGGATTGAAAAAGAATGATTGGGTACTGTGCTCACTACCTGGGTGATGGTATTAATCATACCCCAAACATCAGCATCTTGCAATATACCTGTGGAACAAACCTGCATGTGCACCCCCAAATCAAAAATAAATGTTGAAATTACAAAAACAGATAAGTAGACAATGCAGTGAACTCATCCAGTTTGTAGAACCAAAAAATCACTTAATGTTTGTGGTTATTGTACTTCTTTCTTCTGGCAAGTTTATCACAGGTAATTCAAGTAACTGAAAAAGAAACAGAGAAGATGCCTGGCATGCATGACTGTTATTCCTGGCACTTTCTCTGATTAGGGTCCTGTACATATCTCTCAAACACACACATATTCACACATCTCACACATCTATAATCAACTAGGGGTTTTTCTTATTATTGGATAGTTAATAAACCGCAGCATAATTAAATAAGAGCCTACATTTATTACTGTCATTCAGTAAGCAGCATATAGTTTTGGATTTCCTGGTTGGAGTCCATCCATAGTTAATAATTGGGTAGGATATGCTGGTATCTCAGTGAGGATATGAATGATTATCCAATAGTTCCTTTGAACAGGACCTTATTACTAATGAGGAGCAGTAAATTCAGTTGACTTTTAGGCAACTTCAGGATCACTCTGGTTTCCTTGGTGGGAGAGGAGGGAGTGTGATGCAGAGAAGTAAGTGAATCAGGCTGCATGGGGTTGTGGTGACAAGGCTTTGAAGATATCCATTCGTACTGATGGTCAAGTCAACAGTAAAATAGCACCCTTGGATTTAGGGAGTGGTCTGATCTTAAATTTTAATGTGCAGAACCACCCCCAAAAGTTGTATAAAATGCAAATCTTAGAGTCCCAGTCACAGACATTCAGGCTCACCAGACCTGGGTCTGAGTCCAGGAATCTGCATTTCAAGTAACCCCCTCAGGTGATTCTAATGGGAACATTCCTGCAACAAACTTGGAGAAGCATTGCATTCCTCTAAGATTTGCCTACCTGATTCCATCTCCCTATCTATTTCTCTCTCTCTTTGCTTTCTCTTTCCTGATCTCTATTCCTTCATTTCATTGTATGTCATGTACCTTGATAGAGATGCGTGTGTGCACTCCCATGCCTAGAGGTACATGGATGCTAATGAATGCAAAACTCAGAAATGAGACTAGAACTCTAGCCCTCTCTTTCACTCCTCCTCTTTCCTGGCAAGGTCACAAGTATAGTTATCTATTTCATCCAAGTGTTTGCATCTAACACAATCACTGCATTAAGTTTTGAGAACTAACTTTGTCATCAAACAGACTGCACCCTTGATAAGTAATACCATTGGCCTCCTGAGCTCTGGTGCTATTTTCTTCTTTTGCACTCCCTTCTTTGTAAATGCTCTCACAGGGTTGCTAATCCTCACCTATTTCTTCTTTCTCAGGGACTTTATGAATTCAAATAGGTTCAGACAGACCAGCAGTTCCATGCAGTCTCCAGCCAGACTTGTTTTATTCTTCATGTCTTAGTACCTTGCCCAAAATTTATTGTATAAAGAAGTGCTTAGTAAATGTTTGGTGAATAAAGAATGAAAAAGTAATCAGTGCCTGGATGAAATGAAGCAAAGCAGAGTAAATCTCAGAAATTTTCTTAGCAGCTAAGTAGGGCTACGGGGCTCTAATATGCAGATATTTTATTTACTTGAAACGGGGACTGTCCATCTAAAACTGGTGGATGGCTAGAGTCCTGATTTGAAAGCTGTTTCTATTGAATCTGGACTTGTGTCTGGCAGCTTTCTCCTATCCTAGCAAATGTCCTCCAACCCCCATACACAAGCACAACCCTTAATCACAAGCGTTGTCAAAGTAGTGTATTTTCTGTATATTCAGTTTTCTAAAATCATAGAAAGGTAATCCAGGAAAGTGATTTCTAACACATATGTACTCTTTTAGGTAAATTTTGATCCTCCTTGACTTTCATTATTTTTCTTTTGGCTGTATCCACACTTTGAGCTGTCAAGTAATGGGACATCACATGGAAATATTTTTTTCTCCTTTCAAAATTACATATTTGCAAATTAACCCAGATTGAGTTTTCGACATTCTACATCATTAAAATAATGACAGTAAATGATAGTTTGCAATATTTAAAACACATTGGAGTAGAAAAAAAGTCTATCATTAGCACATCTCTACTGTACCTTCTTAATAGTGTAATACCATTTGACATTCTGAGCATTTTTTTTTTTTTCAGAGCTCGTGAATAATAAGAATACACCCCCTTCCCTGCATTCATTTTCTGCTTTTTACTTACAATTTTCTGGGCTTTGGCAAGCACTGAAGTTTATGGTTGCGCAGGAGGTTAGTGTGAGATGGAGGAAGAACTTAAAACTTGGCAGGTGGTGAAGTAAAGAAGAGCTCACCATTTATTTCCTTTCCACGTATCTTCTTTGTTCATTTGGGATTAATATTTTTTTCAAAACAAAGTCAAACAAAAAAATAAGAGAAGGTAGAGTTCTCAGAAGTGGGTGGCATATGAGTGAAGCAAAAAGAAGAGAGGGGAAAATGGTGAAGGGACAAAGAGAAGGGGAGAGAAGGAGCAACTGGTGGGAGCAGGGAGCAGAGGGAGGCTGGCACAAGGAAAAACTATTTTTAACTGTTCTGAGACCTTTTTAAAAGTCAAAAAACAAAAAGCAAAAACCCTCTTCTCGAGAAGCCCCCACCCACAATTGCTTTCATCCTCCCACTCTGGAATAAGTAATGTTGTCTTCAATTGTATAGAAACACATTTTAGAAAGTAAAAAGCCCCATTTAAAAGCAGGTGTGAGGAGCCTGTGTTTCTGCTCCTGACATAGAACAGCATTGTCTCTGCAGCCCGCACATCACCTCGGGTGCCCCAAAACTGCCTTCAAACAGTAACGCCCTCTAGTAGGCTGTTGTATTTTAGATTTACCAAAAACAACAGTGGCTATACTTACCACGTGCTTCATGGGCAAGCTCTTGGGTTGGAGCTTTGCAGCACCATCTTGTTTGTCCACCCCAATCACCCTAGGAAGTCATGTTGTCTCTATTTTGCAAAGGAGGAGCTGAGCCTCAATGAAGACAAGTCACTTGTTCAAGGACACTTCATAGTACAGCTGCAATATTAAGTCAAGGTCTCTCTCTCTTCTTTTTTAACTTTTAACTCTGAAATAAATTTAGAGTTGAAAAAAAAAAAAAAAAAAACAGTTGCAAGCATAGTGTAAAGAATCCCTCTACTCTCCTCCCTCAGATCCCCAGATATTAATACTTTACTTATTTCCATTATATTTTCTCTCTCTCAACTATGCATGACTGTGTGTACATATATGTTATATGTGTATAAATGTATGTATAATTTTTAGTGAAATATTTGAAAGCAAGTTACACGATGCCTCTTTGCTCCTTTAGTGTATTTAAACAAGACATTCTCTTAGAAAAACGTAGTATAATTAGTGACCCAGGAAAGTAACCTTGATATAAAACTATTTCTGGTCTACAGACCTTATTGAAATGTTGCCAATGTCTTTTATTTGGGTCCAGGATCCATTCCAGGATCACACATTGTGTTTAGTTGTCCTGTCTTTTAGTGTTCTTTAATCTCAGACAATTCCTCAGACTTTGTCTTTCATGACCTTGACATTTTCGAAAAGCACAGCCTGTTGCTTTTCAGAAAGTTTATTAATTTGAGTTTGTCTGATGTGGCATTTCTTCATGGTTAGAATCAGATTTTGCATTTTGGCCAGAATCCTACAGAGGTAGTATTATATCCTTATTAGTGCATTATGTCAGGAGACACTGATGCCCCTTTCTCCCATTCTTGGTATTAACTTTGATCACTTGGTTGATGTGTCTACCAGGTTTCTCCGTTGGAGAATTGCTATTTTTCCTTTTGTAATCAATAAGTATCTTGTAGGAATATACTTTTAGAAAACACAGTATCTTTTATCTTATACTTTTTCCCATTCTTTTTTGCATTCACTACTAATGATTCTTACCTGAAACAATTACTATTGTGATGATTGTTAAATGATAACTTTCTAATTTAATTATGCCTTATTTATGATTTGAAATTCTACTGTAAGGAAGAGTTTTCTCCCCCACCTCCCACTTTTTTAAAAATAAATTTTATTTTGTGTATTTGAGGTTTAAAATATAATGTTATGGGATAAATATATACAGTAAGATGGTTACTACAGTAAAGCAAATCAACATCTGTTATCTCAGAGTAGTTTTTTTGTGAAGAGAGCAGCTAAAATCTACTTATTTAACAAAAAACTCTAATATAATTCAATTTTATTGACCAAAGTTCTCATATTGTAAATTAGATCTCTAGACTGTTCATCCTACATGTTACTTTGTATCCTCCCCTCTTTCTCTATTTATATATACATACACATATGTACACATATATATACACATATATGTGTACACATACATATGTACACATATACATATATATGTATGTGTACACATACACATGTACACATATACATATGTATATATGTACGTGTACACACACATATGTACACATACACATGTATATATGTATATATACACATACATGTGTACACATATGTATATGTAGTTAATGGGTATTATTATGTATTGGTATTTAATTGGTATACATATATGTATATGTATTTAATTGGTAACTATCATTTGTAAGCAAAAGTACCTTATTAAACAAGAAAAACATGTGTATGTGAGTTCTGAGTGAATATTGCTAATTTATTTCTATCTGCAATTGTTACTTGGCCTGAAACAAAAGTTCCAGGTAAGCATGATAGTCATTTTGCCACAGGAGCATATATGTGTATATATATGTGTGTGGGTGTGTGTGTGATATAGAATCATAGATTTATTTTTATTCTGTAGTCTCTGGAATATTATCAGTTACTATTATTATTTTATTACTCAAACTGTCCCTATTTAGCAGGGGAGTCCCTTCATTCTGACTCATGTGTTCTTTTGACCTGTCTCCACAATTTTTTTTTTTTTTTCTAGCCATTTGTAACTTTCTGGCACCGCAAGATATTCCAATCTCATCTTGTACCTTTCCTGTCCCATTAATGGAACCAGCCACTTTTCCAAGGAGCTCTGGGTCCTCTCTTTTTTTTTTTTTTTTTTTTTGGAGAGTGGTATTTAGAAACCGAGATCTGGACATGAGGTATACTCATTAATAGTGGGGTATTATTGCCGCTCAGCCTCTCTGTGAATAGAGGTAGAAAATATATGTATGCGTATTTATATGCATGTGTACTTATACACACACTATATATGTATATATATTTCCACATCTCTCAGTTTATATATTAAAAATTATGAATTCACAGTGATGTTTTCAATCCTGTAATAAGTCCTCCGTAGGCTGCTCTCTTTCTGCCTGAAATATACTTTAGATTCCTTGAATGATTTTTAATTGTCACTATTTTCAGCAACACTTCTGTTTTGAATGCTTTTTTTCCTATGGGAAAAAAATATATTTCTGTCTACTAAGTTTTATCTATCTTATTTAACCAGTTATTTATTATAAACAGATTATTAGCACATAAATACAGTCCAACTCTCCCTTGCCCAGAATAGAAGCTTAACTTTTTGCCTTAAATTGTTTTCAGTTATTGTTTTCCTCGGATGGGGAAAATTAATGTTCCTTTTACCTTTCAATCATGTCTCACTTTGGTGATTATTTTATTTTTTGTGCTTGCCTTAGGAATAAAACATAGTGTTTGAGTTTTTTTCTTATGTATCAGGATTGCTTTAATGGTTTCAATCATCTTTCTTTCTTTCCTTTTTCTCTTCAAAATTAATTTTGAAATAATTATTGTACTAGGAATCCTCAACAGCTGAGCTCATCTCAAAGTACCATTATTATCACTCTGTTAGGTGACATGATAATCATCATTTCTAATCTGGTGTCTCACTACATAAACATGCATCGCTAATTACAATATGCTTCTGATCTCCTTTCTTAAAAAAAAAAAAAAAAAAGCAGCAGAAGCAGAAGAAGAGAATAAGAGAAGAATCCTTCCGAAAGCTCTTAGTTCGGCCGTATTACCCCGTAGTGTGGCTGTATGAAACACTTTCACTTTCTTGCACAAGGAACATAATGAGAGTCTAGGAAGAAAATATGAATAATTTTATAAGTTGGCTATTTAAAGAAAGAGAAATAGGCTTTTCTGAGTTTCTGGTATATCCAACTTAATATTACACTACTGGACCTCGTTCTGAATACTTAGAATATTAACAACACTTGATGTTTGGACTTTATAAAAGGTCACTTGAAAATGAAGTCACTTTTATTTTAAAGTAGAAGAAACTGTATGTGGAAAAGGGAAGAGCTTTTAAGGGAAACCATGATGTCTGTTCTCCTGTAAAAGGTCTTCATTTCCAGTAGTAATTGTATTTCTTAATGGCCTTCCTAACATTAGATGAATACATCTTGATGTATGAAAGTATTTCAGCTCAGGGATTATTGAGGCTCCTATGGCAAAATGACTATCATGTTTACCTGGAACTGTTGTTTCAGCCCAAGTAACAACTGCAGATAGAAATAAATTAGCAATATTTACTCAGAACTCACACATACATATTTTTCTTGTTTAATAAGGTACTTTTGCTTACAAATGATAGTTACCAATTAAAGCCATCTTAAGATCAAAAAGGGACATCATTATAAGGAGTCAGAGGTATGGCATAAATCACAGGCGAGGGTATAAACTCAGCGTCATGAGAATGCCAGGCCTCAGGACCAGGGCCCAAGAGGACTATTCTCTTTAGTATCCCCATGTCTTCTATAATAGATGGCCATGCATTATAGGGAATAGGAGTCCTACAAGGTTTCTATGGTAAACGAACAGGATCTTTGATTCCTGTTAGCTTGGGGAATGTTCCATACCACATCCACCAGCTCTGAGAGCTTCACAGTGCACAGTAGAATATTAAAGTCACTGAGAAGTTCCATGGAAAAGAAGCCTGCTTAACCTTCTTTAATCTACTGATTCCCAAACTCATTTGACCATTGCTTTGAGAAGTATCATTTTAAACAAAACACTTGAATAATATGGAATTCAATTTAATTGGATTCATGGAGTTCGATTGTATTATTTTTTAAATGATAGGAGCACTTGTTAAGTGATTAGTTCAAGGTCACGGTACATTTTTGAGCCTCTTGGTCTAGTGCTTTTCCCACTGGTGCTTACATTCGTGGATCTTGGCTGAGAAACTGGACTGACAGCTGTTCACTTTGTGCCCACACCCCATCACCTTAGCATTTTAAAGGAGCTCCCCACTTTAAGTTGAATGATGGATTATTCCATTGGTTCTCTTGACAGGCAGCCTGCTGTTTCACAGATGACCCAGCAGCTCCAGTTTAAAATGTGCCTTTATTTCCTGTGTATGATGCATATATATTGAGCAGTTTCTGGTCATAGGAACTTTGGTTCCAAATCTTATTAAGGTTTTTGTCATGGCAAAGGGTGACATTTTAGAGGAACCGAAACTGGCTAGCATGTTAGCCTCATCCTTGAATCCAGGCAAAATAAATTTTGGTTGAGTTTGCCATAACATTCACCCATTCATTTTCATTGCTTCCTGTCCTAGATCCAGTGAAAGGGAAGAGATGTGTCAAATGTTCTGAGAGGCTGTAGATTCACTTGGCAATTAAACCAACTAGTGCAGATGTAGACCAGTGAAAACAGTAAAGTTTCCCAGGGTAAGTCTTCTGGGAAAGTGAGAAAAACCAAGTAGAAAAAGTAATTGAATATCAGAAACGAAGAGCTGAGGAAAGTGTTGGGGGAATAAACACCAGGAGAATAAACTATTGTAATTTCTGCCAACAAGAACATCATGCTTTTAAAGGGAATGCTGCTTCCTCCGCTCCCCCTTTGGAACGGTTAGCAGGAGTAGCAAAAGCAGTAACAACATGATCTCAGTGATAATGTGTCTCTAGTCCATGAAACTGAGCCAGGTGTTGTATTAAATACCTTTGAGACAGAAACTCATTTCTAAAATCCAGACATTTGCTGAATGAATGAATGAATGAATGAGCGAATTTTAATTTGTTTCTGTCTAGAGATAAGAACTTTTGATGCTTTGCTCTTCAAGGGAGTTTAAAACATAATAAGGGAGAGAATACAGGACATGAAGTTAGAGAAATGGCACGGGAGAGGTTAACACTGTAGAAGTAGAGGAACAAGAGAAAATTTCCATCAGGGGCAATTGCAATACTTCAGGCAAAAGGAAGAGAGTGAACAAAGGTGTATAATTTGTATGGGTGTATCAGTTAACTGTTTCATAAAACTCATGTGTAGCAAACGGTCCCCAGTGCTTGGTGGATTGAAATAACAGTCATTTACCTGATTCTTATGTCTGTGGGCCAGCTTGGCTTGTTTTGACTACAGGGTGTGAGTTAGGTCCGTGTGTCTGTCATCCTCCAAGACCCAGCAGAAAACTAAGACATCCGCTTCTCATAGTGAGAGGCAGGTCCCTGCTCCATTCACATGTCTTAACGTATCATTAGCCAAATCAAGTCTGATATCAAAGGAGTATGCCAGTATACTCCTCTCAGGAATAAGAAGTAAAGAGACAGTGAATATTTACTGAACAACAGTCTCATTTACTTCAGTGGGAAATACACGGTTATTTTGTATATCTGGTGAACTTGTTAGGAAGTGGCAGCGTTTATATTGTAAAATCAAGCTGGAGGTTGCAGGACAGAGGCTAGAATTCCAGCTGAGAATACTATTACAAAGAACAAGAGTGGAGTGAATTTTTCTAGTGAGTCAAGGGCCACATATTGGTCAAGAGAAATGAGCACTGAAAATACCTGTCCAGAAACCTATACTTAGTAGGGTGACATTGGTATCTCATGAGAAAATAGATTTAGTAGAAGATTAAAAGCAGGAACCAGATTGTATGGGGCTGAAAAGGATGAGGGGTTAGAGAAGTGAGGTAATTACTATCAGCATCTCCTTTGAAGACATAAAGGGCAGAAGAGAAATGGGGTTTTGAAATGAGGGAGACCAAATGTGAGACAAACACAAGCATGTACTATGAGAGCTTATATTCCGTAAAGAAAAATTCTGGGGCTGTTTGTTGTCCCAGGATAATGATGATAGACACAGAGCTGTCATCCTTTTCTCTCTTTTAATATAAGATATTATGTAAGATGATAAGGCAAGGCGAATAAGACAATCCCCTTTCCCAATAGTTTTGTTATATACAAACTTACAAATGTGACATGTGTCAGGAAACTCTTGAATCTTGAGTCAATCACCTCTACTACTTAATATGCTCAAGGGACCTTATTTTTAAACATTATATAGGGGCACAATATTTACCTATACAGTTAACAAGCAACTTGCTAACACAATCAGTCACTTGAATTGTTAATTAATGTTTAATTTTCTAATTACTCACACCTGCAGAAATTTCCCCCAACAGGAAAGAAGACCTACTTTCAACTCTGGATGATAGAAGTTGGGGTTTTCTTCCATGAATATGTAAGCAATCACAACTTACGTGTATTCCCTGGGATTTAATAACACAGCGCAGTCATCTGTTGACCTTGAGCTTACAATGGGATAAGTTGGTGTGGGGTCCAAAGAAGGAGATGTTTGAATCTCGCACTTCAAACACTGAATGCTCTAGCTGGGAAAAGAAGGCATATATAGACGGAATCATGAATACTTAAGAAAGTATCATATCCTGATACCATGAAGTCCTAGCTTCATAGGTACTGTCAATAGAGAATAGTACAGAAGATGTAGAGTGCTGCAAGGGTTAAGAGCACAGGCTGGGGGTCCACACTGCCTAGGTTTAAACCCTTGATTGTCCACTTACCAGCTCAGTGATGTTGGGTAAGTCCTTGACTTTTTTAGATTTCAGTCTCTATCTATAGAATGGGGACAATAATGGTGGCTACCTTGAAGACTTATTGGAAAGACTAAATTAGTATATGAAATGTGTAAAACAATGCCTGGTACATAAGTAAGCATGCACAGGCTCTTGGATATTCTAATTTTTATTGTTGTTGGTGATGTTTTGTTGTTGTTTACTTGGTTGGTTTCTTTATTTTGTTGTTGATACGGTATGGGCCACAAGATTTAAAGAAGGTGATGACAGCCATCGAACTGGACACATTGCATGATGTCCTTAATGTTAGCACCAAATCATCTAGAGGGAGTCTTTCCTAGTCATTCTAAATATAAAGGGCTTTCTTCTCAAATGGCAAGTTAGAGTTAATGTATCCGAAGCAACTTTGATTTATTCCTCTTAAAGCAAGAGTGTTTGTCTCTCTGCAAGCAACTGCCTGTTGTCCTCAGGCTAAGGCCTGGTAAAACTCTTGGTTTCTCCTCCTCTACCTTTGTCTTTCCTTACTACCTCATGTCCTTCAAGTCTTTATTACCTGTATTAGTCTGTTCTCACTCTGCTAATAAAGGCATACCTGAGACTGGGTAATTCATAAAGGGAAGAGGTTTAACAGACTCAGTTTCACATGGCTGAGGAAGCCTCACAATCATAGTGGAAGGCAAAAGAGAAGCAAAGGCATGTCTTACATGGTGACAGGCAAGAGAGCTTGTGTACAGGAACTCCCCTTTATAAAACCATCAGATCTCATGAGACTTACTCACTGTCATGAGAATAGCATGGGAAAGACCTGCCCCCGTGGGTCAACTCCCACCGGGTCCATCTCATAACATGTGGGAATTATGGGAACTACAAGTCAAGATGAGATTTGGGTGGGGACATTTTATTACCACTGGAAAGTCAGCTCCAGGGAGCCCCAGGCGCAAGTCTGGGCAGACAACTCTGTTCCCCTTTTGAGCATTTTGGCTAACTTTGCTGCAAGTCATAGACAGAAACACATTCAACAAGTCTTATTCCAGAGATGCTATACAAGCTGCATTAGAAGGGTGAACAGCAGTCAGGCATGCCAGACATGGAAAGAGAGTCATTCATGTGAAGACAAAAAAACACACAACCTCGGAAGTAGGGAAATGCTTGTTACAATATAGAAATCAAGAGGCCAATACAGATGTGGTTGCCATGCCAATAGAAATATGATGCAAGCCACCTGTGTTATTTTAGTTTTTCTGGTCATCACCATAAAAAGTAAAAGAAATTAATAATATGTTTTTAAAACCCAATATATCCAAAATAGTATCATTTCAACATACAAGCTATGTAAAAATTATGAATGGGATTCTTTCACCTTCTGTTTCCCTTGTCTTTGAAATCTGGGTTGTATTTTACACTTCTGGTACATCTCAGTTTGGGCTAGCCACAATTCAGGTGCTCAGGAGCCACATGTGGCTGGTGGTTCTACTCTATTGACACAGCAGAACTAGAGCATGGCAAGCAAGGAAGACAGTGATAGATGAGGGTGGAAATTTAGAGGCAGGATCCTATGAGAAGGGGCTTTGCTGACCATGGTAAAGTTTATGCGACCTTTGACAGAGATTTCTCTTCTAAAGAGAGTGAAAAACAGTTTGTTAACCATAAACTAGTCTTCATGTCATCAGGTGGATGGACCTGTAGAAATTGCTGCCTGTTCCCTGCCTGGGGGCCAGCACTCAGTGGATTTTAGCTGAATCCCTTAAAGGTAAGACAAACGCCATCCAACTATTTTGAAGAAAAATGTTAAGGAATTTACCTAAAAGGCTTACAGAATAAAATTAGGGAGGAAAACCCATGCAACCTCATTGTAATAACCTTCTGTCTCATGGACGGTATCCTTATATTGAACAGAGGCAGCCTGCCTCGCCGTCTGCAATGGGCGCAGTCTGTTTGCCTCTGACCTCTAAACATAGCTGAGCGATTGGAACCCACTGATGGCATCCCGGAAGCACCTAAAGAATGTGACAAAAGCTCCCAAATCTTTGTTTGTCTTCCCTAATTCACCCAGCAGGGACAGGTGTGGATTGGGTTCCTGTAGTTGCTTCAGGTATCGGGTAACTCAAAAAGTCTTAACGAAAGCTATATAATTGTCCTGATGCGTGATTGGTTCATTTTGTCATTCACCAGACGTCTGGCATGCTGAGGTGCTCAGTAAATATTTGTTGAAAGAACCAGTAGATAAAGGAGCAGCTCCTTATTGGGCACCAACAATATATCAGGCACTGTCAGAAGCTGTGGCTACAATGATGGTGATGTAGAGACCACATAGTCCACACCTCCATCATCATATCTTGGGATTAGCTGCTTCAAAACACCTGGAGAGCTTCTATAAATATGACTGTCAGATACTCACCTACCTGGTGAGTCAGTTCTTGAAGGTGAGGTTGGACCCAGAGCACTCCAGGTGATCCTGAGCCCTGTGACTTGGATGTGGCCACCAAGTTGGTCATTGCAAAGCAGCATGGTCAATACCTTGTGAGGGAATGGAGGCAACAGGGAACAATAAAAGCAAATGGGGGGATCCCTACATCAGCCTGAAATGCCACCTGGAAGAGGTGACTTCTAAGTTGCAAACTAAAGGACAAGGAAAACTTGAGCAAGTAAAGAGTGAGGAGAAAAGTGTGCTAGACAGAAGAAAGTTTTTATGTGGTAAATGTATATTATTTTGCCCCTACATCTTAGTCACCCTTCCCTTAGGACACCGTAGATGTGTGAAAGTGCTTGGAAAGGTGTAAACCCCTCTAAGGATGGAAAGTATGACTGTTTTATGGATTCTGTTTGAGGGAACTTCAGTTGATTGATGGCTGAGAAGGATGAATATTTGATAGGCAGGGAATGCTCTTTATGGCACAGAATGTCTTTCCAAGAAGAAACTTTACTAGAATCACAGCAAACCTCTCAGCCACAGTGCCCAAAATGTCATAGTTAATTGAATTATTTACTATGAAAATGATGGTTAACTGAAAATCTCTTTAAAATACATGAGTCTCTTTTACTGTCTTGGACAAAAGCACTATACAAGCACAGGCCTTACCTGTCTCTTTGCTGGACCTGCAGCCCCTGGAGCAGTGTTTTATGTAATGTATGTGCTCAATGAATATATGTTGTCAGAATGTGTAATTGACATAGGTTACATTAGAAATTTTAACTTTAAACCCTTTGTTTTGTCATGAATTATAACAGGTTGGGATTAAACTATACATAATCTGTAATTCACTGGCATTTTGAATTATTTGGCTATTTTTTATAATACACTTAATACACAAACACTTTTCATTATTTTTTTAAAAAAGTAGTTCAAATTCCAACATATAAAATATGAAATTTCTCCACTTCCTGGTTCATCTTTATAGGTTATTATTGTCAGAAGACTGGTGTGTATCTTTCCAGGTGTTGTTTCATGCCTTAACATCCCTTTACGTA
>NC_045435.1:76328765-76356439 GCF_002776525.5 Piliocolobus tephrosceles
GTTTACTCATTCTTTTTATTGACTTAATAGCTTTTCATGTATGGAAGCACTGTACTTTATTTAACCACTTCTGTATTTTAGTAATATAGAAACAATATTACAGTAAACATCCTTGCACATATATTTTATGCATATTAATGTAATCATTTAGCATAGATTCTTAGGGCCATCTAATTTTTTTTTAAAACAAGAATAATATTTCTATTCAATCATTGCCTGGTTTCTTCTTTGCCTCTTTTACCTAAAACTCAGGTACAGAAAAAAAGGATGTTTCACTGAGCATTTTTACTTGGCAGCTTCTTATTTGAGACTTTAATTGTGAAAATTAAATGTATATGAAATCAAGTATTTCATCTACCAAAATGAACAGTTTTTACTTGTGATTTTGGACATTTAGTAGTTTGTGGCCCTTGTACTAGGGAGCACCATGGGCCTAGGATACCCCTTGGGTGGAGTTTCTACCACTTCCCTGCCATTTGTATCATAGTCCTAGTAATGGATCACACTGAACTTACACAGTGCACAACCCACACAGCCGTATGGAGCCAACATGATGTCTGGAGTTTTGCACTGTTGCTATTTTTACTCTTTTCTTGTTCTCAAGATCTCCAGCTTAACCCTGGGAACTTAAGATGCAGAATCAAGACCACTTACACTGTGCTGTTAAGAAAAATTATAGTTTTATGCCCCTTTGGGAAAGCAAACAACATTTTCAGCTTGGAAATAGACATCAGAATCTGTCAAAAAAATGCTTTCATTTTGTTTTTTTGAGGCAGAGTCTCGCTCTGTTGCCCAGGATGGAGTACAGTGGTGTGATCTCAGGTCACTGCAACTAACCTCTGCCTCCTGGTTCAAACAATTCTCCTGCCTCAGCCCCCAGAGTAGCTGGGGTTACAGGTGTGTGCCACCACACTTGGCTAACTTTTGTATTTTTAGTAGAGACAGGGTTTCACCACATTGGCCAGGCCAATCTCAAACTCCTGGCCTCATGTGATCCACCCGCCTTGGCCTTCCACAGTGCTGGGATTACAGGTGTGAGCCACCACGCTGGGCCCCTAAATGCTTTGTTGAATGAACAAATGAATGGATGAGCATGACACCATTGAAACTAAACTTGAGGCTCCTCAGCCATTTTAGTTAATGCCCGTCAAAGTGTTAGTTTGAACCCACTGCCACTGTTAGGTAGGGGCAAGAATGTGCTGGTTTAATTGGGACATTCGTCTAGTTAACAAGCTCTCACTGATGATGGAGTGGGGCTGTCGGGTAGAAATTTCCAATATACCACAACACTTGAGCCTTCACGTCGACTAAAAAGAAAAAGTGAGGAGTTGCTGTACAAGTGACTTTCGCAAGATACAAGGTCTTCCCAGATCAATATCCACCAAACAACAAAGGCAATTGATAAGTTAAGCTGTGATGAGCCAGATAGTACCTGTGGGCTCTCTTGACAAATGTGACTAGCAAGCCCTTTACATTGTACATCATGTAAGGAGGAAATCAAAGATGAAATAGAGGATTCTTTACTTTCCCCAGTTAAATGAAAGATTGTAGTTTTGACTGCCCATCTGTTTTAGTCAGAGTATCTTTCTGTAGGGGAAAAGATATATATTCATTCATAGTCTGTTTTTCTGCTGTGTGTGTGTGCTTATTCATTCATTTATTCAATAAATATGTATGAGGAGACTGTTGTGTGGCTGGCATAGTGCTAGGTCTTTAGATAGACTTACACATCTATTCAGCAAATGTATCCATAAGTGCCATTGTTTTAGATATTTCCCCTAATATAAATATATTTCCCATCTCTACTTTAGTACCGAATTCCCTGAGCAAAGGAATAGAGACTCATGTTCATGAATAGGTTTATTTTGGAGTTGAGAGCTTTTAGCCCCTGGGTATTTTCTTATGCTATGCATTTGGGGGAGAGGTGCATCTATTTTGTAGTACTTTATGAGAATTTTTGATTTGCCTACCACTGTGATAGGCACTGAGAGTGACTAGCAACACATTATGAAGCACTGTGTCAGTTTTCACAGTTCAAAAATTTTGTCAAGGATTAAAATCAACCTACAACAGATAGTCAGTGAACAGTACAAGGTGGCCCATGATTACATGACCAGAAGTTACATTGGCATTTTGAGAAGGAGGGAGGTCATTAGGGCCAGAACAGTCTAACTCTCCATCTTGTTATCCACATATTTCTAAACACATGCTGTGGACAGGAGAATATAATGCATGCATGGAGGTATTGACAAAGTGCTCTAATTAGCAGAACATTAATAAGTAAAAATCAACTCACTTTCAATAAAACCTAATTTCACTAAAAATCGCTGGACCGGCCTGGGAATGGGAAACTCTTAGATATTGATTTGTTTTTCTAAGACCACCAGAGTGGGCACAAAAGAACCAGCGAGTAGGCAAGGCTAAAAGCAAAACTGCAAATTTATTCTTTGGTCATCTAGCTTCAGGGACCGGAGCGGGGGGGGGGGGGGGGGGGGGGAATTTCTAATACAGTCCCGACAAGAGTGGGGACTGAGAAAGCCCACCCCCGGCGCATCTGCTGGGAGCGACTTTTCTAGAGTGGAAGGGCAATAGGCGGGGCACGGGCATGTCGGGGGAGGGGGGGCGCTCCGCAGGTGCCACCAGGTAAATCTTGGTCTCCTGGGATTGACATCACCTGGTGCATGCCTGATTAATCTGCACCTTCCCGGGCGTCAGCTGCATTCTTGCACACACGGGAAGAGTTGGTGGTGAAGAACCCGGAAGTGCACCATCCTGCCTCCCTTCGTCCAAACAGATATCACTGGGAAATTCGTTCTGAGTATCAAGATAAAAATGAGAACAAGGTGAGAAATGAACTTCAAAACTAAGCCTGAGTTTGACTTACATTTTAATTTTTTTTAAATAAAAGAGTTCTCACAGCCTGGGGATTTCCCTTAAGCAGCTGGTGAGTACCCTGTACTATCCCCACCATCCCAGCCTAGACTGTGTCAGTGTCCATGGAAAAAGGACTTTTATCATTTTCTAGGAATGAGTTCAGCTGCATGTAACAGAAACCCTGCCTTTAACAGTTGCTTAAACAAATAGGGGTGTATTTTCTTATGTAACAAGAAGTCCTCCTGGAGGTAGGCAGTGTCTTAGTGATGGTTTTAATCTGCCTATTTGCAAGATGGCCATCCTATTTCCTTGCATCATGATCAAATTCATGGTAGGAAGAAAGAGAGAGAGGTGGCAGCAGCAGTGTTGCTATTGGAAAACCATACGCTTCCCCTGAGTATTCCCCCAGCAGTTTTTCCTTGGCTTCAAGAGGGTCTGGGAGAATGAGTAGTTGGCCATGGGATGGGAGCAGGCAGGAGAAACAGGTGTTAGGAATGAGCAATGGGCAAACTGACGAAAGTTTCCTGCTACAGGAAGCTCTGTAGATGTGTAATTCAGTGCAAAATACAAACTCAATAAACTGACTTGAGAGGCATCTTGCCTCTGACTGATTAGGTCTCAATTTCTTGCTGTGTAAAACAAGGGGCTTGCCTAGGGATAGTCTATATTTTCAGAGGTTTTCCTGTTATAACATTCCAGAATTTCTCAGATACTTTTATAATGATTAAGAGCTTTATGATATCAGACACAGTATAATTACAGAGAGTAACTGAGTCCTAGGTACTTCATGTGCATGATCTTATTCAACCCTCACCATGCCTCTGTGAAGCAGGCACTATTACGCCATCCATTTTACAGATGAAAGAAATTAGTGGCAGGTTAAGCCTCTCGGTGACATGGTTAAGGTGACATAGTTAGATGATGGCCAGGTCAGGATTCATTCCAGGAGTGTGGCTGACCCCAAAGACCTTTCTTTAAGCACTAAGCATTCTAGCTCATAAGTTTTCTCCACATTCTAATGTATTCTGTCTTCTTCAACCTGGCTGTATGTGTAATACACATGTTTTCATGATTCTCATTTTTCCAGACTTCTAGTTTTGGTCTGGAAAGTCTTCTCTTTTTGTGAGTCGATTGCCCTTTGCCCAATTTATGTCCTAAAGAACAGTCTCAGGGCAAGGCATGAGACTTGAATCAGGAATGAATAGTGAGTCATAGTGCCTTTGAGGCCAGCTGTGTTTATGTTTGAATGCCACCTCTCACTTGCTAGATGTATATGTGTGACTTTGAGCAGAGTAAGTGTCATATCTTTAAGTGTCAATTTCTTCATATGCACTGGGAAGATTATGATATTAATCAGTGGCTTTTTAAATGAGAAGTAAATGAGATAATACTTGTGAAGTGCCTAACACAGCATCTGTCAATGTATTAGAGAGTTGATAACTGTGAAAGTGGTTAAAGTGAAAGGGATGTAAATGAAAATACAAAACAAAACTGGATTATTTGGCAGATCCTAAATACTCTTCGACCAGTATAGTCTTGCATTGGTCTCCTTCATTCTCAGTGTGATTGTGTGTGTGTTGTGTGTGTGTGTGCACATGCAAACTTTGCTTTTCCTCCTGTCTACTTTGTGAACTCGAGTCAGCTGTAGCTACTACAGTTCTAGAGCTGCTCACACGGTAGGTTCTGTCTGTCCTTGTCCCTCATCATTCAGGGCATGGATGATACAATGACTATTTACTCTGTTGTCAAAACTCTAGAGGTACTGTCTCTAGCATGGAAACAGAGCTTCTCTGCATATTTTCAAATACAAGGTAGAGATTGCAGTGGAGGACAAGGTGTGAGGGTGGTTTGGTTGGGGGTGGGGTATATCAGTTATACTGTGTTCTTTCATTGCAGCCAAAAATTTCAAAAATACTACCCATTTCGGAGTTCAGTGAAGTAAATTCTGAGAATCCAAACATCCAATAAGAGTTATAAGCAACATGGTTTTATTATTGCTAGGTAATTGTTTTACTTTTATGTTTCATTAATATTATTTATTTAAATCAAATTAGCCATACATATAACTTCAGGCAGGAAGGAAAGCTATAAGAGAAAAATTAAAAGTTTCCTTTCCTTCTCTTCTCTGACCTGCTGGTCTCTTGTCCTCCAAATATTACCATTGTGAAGTTTCTTCCATAGCTTTTCAGTAAAAGAAATTATGCACGTGTCGACATCTAAACAAAATGACACAGAAACTTTAAAATCTTTACTTAAATGGCATGACATTATATACATTCTTCATACTTAGCTTGTTTCAAAGCATAGTATATCTTGAAGAGCAGACCTACCTCATTATTCTTAATAGTTGTACATATTATTTTGTGTTGATAAATCAAAATGCATTTAACCCAGTGAATGGCATATGGGTTTTCTTTTCCATTTTTTTGTTTGTTTGTTTGTTTTTATGGGCAATACTACAAAGGACATTCTTGCACAAATTCTGGCATACTGTTTGGAAGTATATCTGTAGGGCGAATTCTTAGCAATGCATTTGCTGGGTTAAAGGGTTTGTGAATTTGCCATTTTGCTAAGAGATTGCCAAATGCTGGATATGCAGAAATGCTCTCAACAACCAGATAGAAGGAAAATCACTTCATTCCTTTCTTCTAATTTACTTTGATAATCTTTCAATGGTCTACAAAATGAATGGCATGTTTGTTAGATAGATGTTATTTGGCAGTCACTCTGGGCCTCTGCTTTTCTTAGAGGAGGGAAGACAGATGAGCTGTGGTGAACATGGATAAGTCAATGTTCTGGCTTCCTCAACCAATGTGAATTTGGCTGGACTATTTTTTCTAGTTAAAGAAATCTCCATATGGTGTGGTGATATATCTGGGGTATATCACTTTCTGGAAACACAAGATGATTTTTATTTTGCTTATATTCAGTCTCATTTAGTAACTGTCAAAAAATTTACCACATTGCCAGAAAGTTGATCTCGTAGACCAGATGTCAGTCGGGACCCCGTTGCTCTACGGAGATCTAACTCTAATGTTCTCAAACTCCCAATTCCACAGTTCATGAGAAGTTAAAGTTCTCTCCACCTTCTCTGTGAATTTTGTCTTCCTGTGGCTTTTCTGTCCAAGTGTCTGTTTTGCCCTACTTAACAGGATGTGCAATTTGTTTGCATGTATCTGTAACAGTCTTCTTCCCAGGCATTATTTTAATGTAGCTGTGAACTGGCAGATATTAGAGGTCTCATTGTGGAACATTTCTTGCTCCTTAGTTGGCTCTTCTCCTCCTCCATCCCCTTTCACTTCCTCACTCTTACTGGAAAAGAAGGTTTGCCTTTTTCTGCAAGGCCTTTATGTCTATTAACATCTATTCCCTCCTATCTTTAACTCTGAGATGGTTTAATAAGCATGACTCTCCCACAAATTCTATATGTTTTCCTGAAGAGTTTTTTTTTTTTAAACCAAAAAACAAAACCCCTCCATATTCATTATAATTCCATCCAAAAATTCATGTTAGGTCATCTCCCTTACAAAGAACATTTCTCAAACTGCTTTTCTATTTGTTTTTGTTTCTGTTTTAATTGGCTGGTATTTCGGTGTAAGGATTAACAGAAGAATGCCTTCTTAGGATAAATCCAGCACTTCAGTAGAAGAAAGATTGTGAACTTTGGGTAGGGAGACCTAGGGTTAAATTCAGACCCTATCATTTACTCATTGTGTAATACAAGCAACTTAAGTTTTGAACCTTTATTTTCTTCAGTAGAGGAGATAATTCTTAATGGATTGTTTTAAACATTGGAAAGGAAAATATTAAGCATCCAGCACCGTACTTGGAATGTAGGAGGTGCTTAGAAAATAACAGTGTTATGGCAGTGACTCCAAACCACCCTCACTGTCATTATCATTGAATTCTCAGCAGTGTGTTTTCTTCATTCCATGGCATAGAATACATTTCCACTCCCATTCATTATTTCAGCACTTCCTCATCTCAACTCCATAGTAAGGTACCTCAGAAGAAGGCCACGTCTGATTTTTGTACTTGGTTGTTGAGCACACATTAGGTACTCAATCAGTGCTTATTGATTGGTATTTTATTGATTGGTGATCTTTTGGAGGTCTGAAAATTCATCTCCTTTCTACCTTTCTGGTAATAACCTAAGGAAATGGAAATTCATGATGTTAGAAAGGATTTCATTTCTTCCCCAGCTGCCTTATTTTGAGTCAGGTCTCTGTACTCTGACATGAGACATATCTTCATTTTTTTCCCTTCTAGCAGTAAATCAGTCTTCCTCATTTCTTGCTCTTTTCCATGTTGTTTTGCCAGTTTCTCTTTCTTTTGCTTTCTCTCCTACACGTGAATTCGTTCCTGTTCTTCTGGCTGAAATTCATCTCTTGTGTCATAAATGCCGTTCCTTCTGTATGATTCCCTTGTCTGCTTTCCCTTCAGATGATCTATTCACCTTATTTGAAAGAAAACATCATTTGTTTCCTAGCATCTGATCCGAATAACAGTGAAATGTTTGTTTAAAATTAATGTTTTAAGCAAAGAACCCTCTCTGTTTACTTGACTTGCAATATTTTAATATTTAACACACTATGATGTAAAACTTGTGGAAGAAAAATATCCTGCTGTGATCTGGTTGCCTAACAATTTACATTCAGCTGCAATATTTTATTTGCTATAATTACTCACTGACAAAACAGGGAATCCAAATGCAAAAATACAAAATGCTCTCAGTTTGCATTTTATTCTGGAATGTGAAAAACCCTCGGTCCTTGAGGGAAAGAGCATAAAAAAGGAAAACTAGCTTAGTCAGATACCCATTTCTACAAACTGACTCTTCGGCAGTGAGACTAAAACCAGAGAGGAAACCGTAGGGCTTCTGGAGGGAGTTTTTTAAAGAGGTCGTATGATGTGGACTCAAGGTTGGAGGGCAGGGCCTGGGGCCATCACATTCCATCTCTTACTCCAGAGTCTCACTGTGAGTTTTACACAGGTCCTTTCGCTGTGTGGCACCTATGGATCTGCTCTTAAACCATTGAAGTTTCTTAGATGAAAAGTAGGAATCCACTGGGCTCTTGTTAGAAAACATCCTACTCTGACACTCTTTCCCCATCCTATTATTTGCACTCTTGAAAGTGACAGGTTTCAGTGGGATTGTGGGTCTGAATGGAGCATGACAGCCAACACCTAGGCAGACCAACCAATAGCTCCTCGCTTGATTTCCACCACTGTAAACAAAGCCCTTCCTGGATTCAGAGATGGAAACCCTCATATATCTAGATCTTAGCTCCTTCACACCTTTACCCCACCCTCATTTGCAGTTTGAAAAATGAAAAGATTTTTGTTCCTGAAATTCTGTATAAGAGTGCCACAGTACATTTTTCTAATAATTAATTAATAAGAGAAATCAAAACAAGATTTTTCCCTCTAGGATGAAATCTAACCGGTACACTCCAGTAGAAAACAAACCAAAACCATGCCATTGATTTTGTTATCACACTGGGGGAAAAAAGTCATTATACTTTTTTTTGAAATCTGAAACTGGCTAAGACAACCAGATATTGAGTTCTCGTAATTGCAGATCTCATTTTTCTCCTACTAAGCTGCTTTCTTCCCAAATGTGCCACAGTTTTCATGTAACTTATTCAAAGTAGGTAGTATACTTTTAGGAGAAACTGCAAAACCATTTCCCAGGAACAGTTAATATGCATTTGAATATTTCTGACACATAAAGTAGTTAATGCAAAGGATTAATCATTACATAAACCATGTGATGGGAGGATTTGGAGAAAGTTCTTAGAAATAAAGAACTTTGTTATGTGATGCATATTTAAAAAGATAGTTTTCTCCAAGCAATCAATAACACAGGATTTAGTGATCCTTAGTTAGTCCCGCAGTATTGATTCTACGGTCTAAATTCATTATAATTTGATTTTTGGATAGCTAGAAAGTTGATTTTTGAGTCAAAGATTTTCTTTCTTTACAGAGAAACTTTTTGTGTGTGTAACATGAGGATGGAATTCAGCAAACATTTGGGGTTTTTTAAATACTAATTATACCTTCCATTATGTTCTTTATTTTTGTTTATGGTTTAAGACATTATAGAGGCTCCCCAGGGTTAATAGCATCACTTTCCTATTGCTGTATTTCTGCCAATATGAGGAAACTGGATGACTATCATTTTTCCCCCATGTATCTGGGCATGTTGTTTATCAAAGCAAAAGGAAACAAAACAAAACATAAAACAACTCATGGAGCACAATTAATGCTTATAAGTTCAAATTACCCTCTATGGATGACATGATATGATCACCCCATGAGAACCCATTGAAGTCAAACCATTGTCTATTTAAAGAATCGCTAGTAAAGTTTCATAAAGAAAAGATAAACTTGCTGCAAAGCTACAGGGAGTCTTGTACTAGAAGGGGAGACCCAACAAGAACTCAGGAAGCTCTAGGCAGCCCTCACTCATAAGCCTCGTGGGCACAGAAAACCTCTGCTGTTTTTGTTAGGGACGGTGAATATTTGGGTTACTGGCGGCAAATCCATGTAGGCCTGCAGCAACCTCAATACTTGCCTCCTGAGAAAGAATTCAACTGAGGGGCATAAGGCAGGAAAAGAGACTGAGGCAAGTTTTAGAGCAGGAGTGGAAGTTTATTAAAAGCTTTAGCACAGGAAAGAAAGGAAAGATCTGGAAGAGACCCAAGCAGGCACTGTGAAGCTCACGTGTGACATTTGACCTTTTGACGTGGGTTTTATATGTTGTTGTACTTCTGGGCCTTGTGTCCCTTTTCCCATGGTTCTTCCCCTAGGGTTGACCACCTACATGTGCGTGACCTGCTAATACCTGGGAGGTGAGCATGCGAGTCTGTTTAAGAAGTTGTATGTAAGCCCACCTGAGGTTTTCTTCCCTTTTCCAGTAGAATGCCCCAGAGGGTCATACTTTGCCATTTTGTCTCTTAATGCACATACGTGAGCTCGCTTGCCCAACTCCTGAAAACTGCTGATTGCCAGTTACAGGTGTTTCCTATCAATATAGGACGATGGCCTTTCCCTGGTGCTGGCTGTGACCAATTATTCTTTTAGAGAGAGTTAACAACCGCCTCACCGTCGCCTGATGGTAGCTTGGCTTTTCTGGTGGGGGTGTTGGGAGGGCCCTCTCCTGCCCCATCATGCCTGACTACCTACCTACTGTAACGTTTTCTTTGTTTTAGTTGCCTTGATTTTCTTACTCCGTTTCTATGTTTTTAGAAGATCAACCTGTACTTGACTGCCCAAGCTTTTGCCATTTGGTCTGTGTTTCCCAATTCACATTTCCAAGAACAATTAATATTTTGTTGTATTTTATCCAACATTTCCATGTCTCATTGTGAGGGGATTTTACAAATCAATCATGTTATTTATCTTTTTTGGCCCTGAAAACATCCTCATAATCTTTCTTAACACAGTGTTCCTAGCTGTCACTATCCGTGGATTTGAGTTGGCATGCCTGGAGTAGATCATCTTTTGTGTCACTTTACAACTAGTGGGAGTCAATTCTAAGAGCTTTGGAATCAGGGCAGATGTGACATCTTTCAAAGGGAAAAGTAGGAAACGTTGTATGATGGCAAAATATGTATAACATAAAATTTAGCATGGTAACCATTTTTAACTGTATCATTGAGTGGTATTGAGTACATTCACAGTGTTGTGCAGTCATCGCTACTATCCATCTCCAGAACTTTCTGTCATCTCAAATAGAAACTCTGTACTCGGCTGGGCATGGTGGCTTATGCCTGTAATCCCAGCACTGTGGGAGGCTGAGGCGGGCGGATCATGAGGTCAAGAGATGGAGACCATCCTGGTCAACATGGTGAAAGCTCGTCTCTACTAAAAATATAAAAATTAGCTGGGCATGTAATCCTAGCTACTCAGGAGGCTGAAGCAGGAGAATTGCTTGAACCCCGGAGGTGGAGGTTGCAGTGAGCCGAGATCGAGCCACTGCACTCCAGCCTGGTGACAGAGTGAGACTCCGTCTCAGAAAAAAAAAAAAAAAAAAAAGAAAAGAAAGCAAGCAAGCAAGCAAGCAAGAAACTCTGTACTCATTATACAATAACTCCCTATTCCCCGCACTCCTTTCTCCCTCCCCCAGCCCCTGGTAACCTGTGTTCTACTTTTCTGTCTCTGTAATCTTGCCTATTCTAGGTACCTCACAGAAGTGGAACTGTTACCAAAACACTAGGGGTTCGATCTAGGTCCTGCTGTTTGCCACAGAGAAAGCCAGTCACTGAGATGACAAGTATTGCCAAGGAGATGGGAGTTCAGTCTCGAATTCATCTCCCTGACCAATTAAAACCAGGGGTTTATATAGCCAGGAAGAAATGTAATAACCTGTAAGAAAACGGGAACTAGGGAGGGACAAGGAAGCAATCCTGAGAATGAGGGGTCCAGTATCTCACTGTCAAAATGTGAAAATGTGGTGATCTGGTGAGTTTCAGTTTGCCAATACTTTTTTTTTTTTTTGAGAGTCCTGAAGGTCATTTGCTGAGGAAGGAACTCAGTTAAAACAAATAGAAACTTCAAGCTTTAAGACCACAAAGGTCAATTTCTACGTCTATCCAAAGAACTATCTATGGGATTATTGGGTTGGTTTCAGAATCACAATATCATCCTTTGTGACTGGCTTCTTTCACTTAGCATATGTTTTCAAGCTTCATTCATGTTGTAACGTGTCAGAATTTCATTTTCATGGCTGAATAATATTCCACTGTATGGACCTACCACATATTTATCCAGAGAATAGCATTTTAAACTGGGCTTTCTAAGCAGAGAGGCATGGAAGTGTTGGTTGGTGGCACATGAGAGCTCTGAAGCAACAGACCAGGCAGGGTTCACATTCCAGATTTTACTAGTATTCCACATATTAGTATATGACCTTTGGGATTTTATTTAACTCCCCTAACCTACTTCTTTGGCATCTGTCATATGGACATAATACCACTCAACGTTTTGTTGTAAGGTTTATATGAAATAATGCATAGGAAGTACCTGGCTTTGCTTCTAGTAGGTGTTCACAAAGTGAATCCCACTTCCCCCTTTATCACCCATTCTCCCACCCCCAGAAGTTCCACCCAAGACAAAGAATGAAGACATGGATAATAGTGGATGTGTTCCTCTTGGAGTGTGGGAGAGGCAGAACAAAGCATCCCAAGTTCCCAGAGCTTGGATTTGAGAACTTTCAGGCAGGGATGGCAAGATCCCCAGACCAGGAAGAGTGGCCTCTGGGATCATTACCACTCCATCTGTTTCGTGAATGAAGGTAGCTGGCTTTGTGGATCTGCTTGATGTCATGAAAGGAAGGAAAACAGGCTTTTCTGTCTGCTGTACCGAAAACACCTTATCTAGGATGAAAGTATCGGCCCCTCTTTCAGACTGCTTTTGCTGTTTCCCATGAAGAAAACCTTTTTCATTTTGATAAAGAGCAATTTCTGTTTTCCTGCCAAGCCAGCAAAAACTCTTTTGAGAAATGCTTCTGCTTTCCTGGTATCAGGGTGTAAAATCTGCATGACATGGAGACCGGTGGTGGCATCATTTCAGCAGCTGGCAAGGGAGTTGGCTGGAAGAACAACAGAGCGAAGCACACACCCTCCCGGGTAATGCACTTGAATCAATCAAAAGCGTATGCTTGGAATCTAACTGCTGGTGGTTTGGGTACATCTAAACTTGTAACACAATAAGGAATGCAGAAGAGTTTCTGTTACAAAACTTACTGCAAACAATAGAATCGGGACAGGGTGGTGCAAATAACAAAAAAAAAAGAAAAAAAAAAAAGGAGCATTTTATTCTTCCTCCCTCCCCCAATAAACTAAATGGTTACTTTCAGGCAGAAAACCTTTTAGTTCCAAATAAATGCCAAGTAATAGAACCAGAAGCAAACCAAACTTTCTAATCTACATCAAAATTTAGGGGAGAAATCTTCTATAGAATCCATTCCCTCTGTGTGTCTCTGAAGAGCTATAGCCAAGAGAGAAACTCAAAGAAATAAAGCAGAAATATTGTACACTGACCCCCAGGCCTGCCAAACCTGACTCAGGAAGCCCTATGTATGGAAATTGCATAATGCTCTTGGCACTCGCAGAGCTGTGCTCTCAGATACCTTCCAGAAGAATGACAGTGTGTGAAGGGGGCAGGTCATGAGTACTTTTTAAGGACGTAAATGAGACTTGGTTGTGCCTGAAGCACTTCCACAACTTAAAGCTGGTATTTCAAGTATCTGGACGTTATCCAAAATATCCATCTTGGCCAGCTGCCAGGAATGTTTACTGAGTCCTTAGGAGCCACTTGTTCGATACCTTCGAAGCTGCCTAGAAAGAGTTTGTGTTGTGTGGGAGTGGGGAGTGTGTAAGCTGAAGCATCAGCTTCGAGTTAGCCTTCCCATTCCTGTAAGTGCTAGTTGTGTGACTGTTGGCAAGTCATTTAACCTCTCTGAGCCAAAGTTTGCATCCCTATAAAATGGTGAAAAATCTGGCCCTTCAACATGTTGGTTTCCAAGATTGAATGGAAAATCAAAAAGCTTTATCTAAATGCCTTGTACACTGTTTGCCGCGTGGCCCTTGCCCAGAAAATGTTGGTTTCCTCTCTTCTTTCTTAATTGTTTGCAATACAGTTTTTCTTGGTGCAAGTGCTAAAGCAATTAAGCTCTGAACTTCACCATCTTTATGACACAGAAATTGGCTGAGAGCCTCAGAAATAAATCTGAGAATTGGGAAAAGAAAAAAAAAAGTCCATCACCATGCATTTGTCAGTTGGCATCTCCTTGCTTTTTCTAGTTAGAGTCTTTCATAGTGAAATGCTTATTTCTTTTTCTCATCCATGTACGTAGGATAGTATTTGACAGGCATTTTTATGCGTGCGAAAGTATGGGGAAAGTGACATAAACGAGGCCCACTCGAGATGTCACTTCCCTGCACTGCAAGCTGGAGTTGACAGTGAAATCCCTCCTGAAGAACCCCAGTGGTGTTTTGGAGCATCTCAGCACCAAGAGGAGGGAGAGGCACTGAGCAGTCAAGGGTACCGGTCTTTCCACGTGAGAAAAGTATTTGAGGTGTAGCAAAAAGATGGGAGTCTATGCTTTGAAATGGGGGTAGTTTATTTCTTTTTAGTTCTGTGAAAAATCATATAATGACAGGGTATTTTTATTTTTTGCTGTGTTAGGCAACTGTCCTCTCTAGACAAAGACACAACACACACAGAGAGATAAATCGGTGTTGTGTTAACATCAGTGGGAGTTTGGAGTATACAGCAAAGGTCGCTATCCCACTTCATTAATTTCTTAATGTAAAATGTAAACAAAAATAAAACACAAATTTCTCACCAGTGATAGTGATGAAATGCTATTATTATTGGGGAGGCTAAGCGTGAAATTTAAACATTTCTACCCAAAAATTTAGTGTAGAAAGAGATCTGAAGGTATAAACAACAGTAACAACCACCACCAATACAACAAAAAAAGATACTGAATTTGTTGATTCTTTTCCTGTGCTTAACCCAGCACCTAATATCTAGTGAGTCCCTATATAATAAATGCTGTGTTGGGTATTATTAATAAGCAGATCAGGCAGAAGTGTTGCCATGTTCTCAGTATTATCTATAGGGAAAATAATGCGCTGCTGTTAAGAGGCTGAAAGAACTTCCTAGCTCCATCATTATGATAGAGTTCTGGATAATGTGAAAACCCTGGTGCTCACTGACAAGTGTTTGCTTGGGTCAGGGTGGGAGTGGTACATCAGAGCAACGCCACTTCATTGGCAACAGGATCATAGGATGCATTTACATTCGTCAGGGAAACTATTTTTTTTTTTTTTTTTTCTAGTCTGACCTCAACACTTTCATTTATCTCACACACAGGTTCTGTATTGGAAATTTTTAACTTTGTGCTTGAAACTAATTTTACACTGTGCAACCTTTTTTCTTTCTTTTGCTCTCATCTATTCTTCTTTCTAGTAATTGTTTGCAAACTTATTTAGTTCTCTAAAGAAATTTGAATCTAATCCAAAACTTTAAAAAATTCTATGATTAAAAAAGGAAAATAATTCATGTGTAGAGTTATTAAGTTAAATTGATTTTTTCCTATCACAGCTCATATTTAGAAATGTTTTTGATGATTGAGCAAAATTATTAAATTTGTTCTGCACTCAATAAATATATGTGGTTTTTATTTTCCAGAGTAATCTCTCGGAAGAATATAATATATATGGCTTCCAATTTACATTTGAAGCATACTTTGAGTAGGGCTGTGGATAGATTTATAAGCATGTTGAAAGAATTTGCATATGTCTATATGTATATTTTTAAGAAAATGTTTTTTCTCTATTGAACATTTGGAGTTTTTAACCCTGTGAACATCATGTAAGGTTATATGAGGAAAGAACTCTTTGAAGGTGGTAAAGTGATGGAGATGAAGTCGTAAGAAATGGAGAGGACCACAAGGAGGCCCAGCCAATGTGCCTTAGGTATGACTCAGATATGACTTGCAGGAAAGCAAAAAAGGAGGGAAATGTCTTCATGACTCAATTTCTTTCCATCTTTTGGTATCCCTTGAGAGATTTTTTTATAAGGCGTTAATGTTGATAGAGTCTTGACCATTTTTTCATCCTTATGACCTTTCCTTTCCAACTTGTGTGGCTCTTTCTCTCTGAAGGCAGTGTGTTTTGCCATAGCCAGTTCACATGATGAACAATAACATGTCTGGGCAAAATGCATGTCTTGGAAGCACCAGAGAAAATACTAACATGAGATTTCCATTATATGATAAAAATTTGTTGAGTATCTCATATGTGACGGGCTCTTTGGTAAGGACTAGGGACACAGAGATGCAAAAGGCAGAAGTTTCTGAATAATGATGAGGGCAAAAGTTGAGACGTGAAGGAATAAAATGTTTATGGACTGACATATATATGTACCTAGAGAGAAAATAATTGGGATAGCCTACTTTAGGTGGTGTGGTTAGGGAAGGCCTCTCTAAGGAGGTGACATCTAAACTGGTATTTGAAAGAAGAGAAGAAACCAACCACGCTAAGAAAGAGGGAAAACACATTCTAAATGGAAAGAGGTGATACAGAAGCCAAGGTGCTAAAGTGGGATGGAGCTTGGCATTCTCATTCTCACAGGTCAGCATGTAAACAATGCAGAGCTCACACTAACATGAAAGCCAGAGAAAATACAATACTGAGGACTCTATTTTAAGTGTAATTTAAATTTTAAGTACCTTGGACTGGCAGATTTAACTACCATAAATTTGACTTTCTGATAAATAACAAATACTTTGTTAGTGTAAGTTACATTGCAGATATTGCATGGGACATACTTATACTAAGAAAAAATTATATATGTAATATATACTTATATATTTTATATACTATATATATTATACATAATATATATTTACATACACTATGTATATATATTTTATACATACTTTTTCCCTTCCCATCTTAGATGGGATGCCCCTGGTGGCTGTGAATGTGGGAGTGCTGTGATCTGATTTCTGTTTGTAAAAGATCAGGTGGTTTCGTTTCCTGTCTGGCTGCTACTTTCTGATTCCCAGGAAAAGGCGGGAGCACTGCAGCCAGTTCACAGTGTTTATGACAGATCGATTTCTAGGATTCCGTTTTTCCCTCCTACTGTTTTCAGATGAGCTACCTACTGGTAAAAGAAAAACTTCAGACAAGTTTAATTTAACAGAGTTTGACCAAAGAGCAGCCCTCAGAATGAGTTACCAAGAACTACATTTGCCAAAGATTCTAAGGATTCTAGGATTCCCTTTAGTACATGACCTGTGTTGGTGGCTGGGGATTCTAGGGTTTGAGTCTAGTTTTTCAGGGTTGACTCGTGATAGGCAAAGCTGCCCCAGGATGCCACTCGTTCTATTGCTGCTCTGATTCCTGCTAGAATTAATCCTGTTACTTGTTTATTTCTGGTGTTCTTGAGTCTTACGGGATTATAGACTGTGATCCCTGGAGAAGCAAGGGTGACCATTCTACATTCACCTCTGTTCCAAGTTTTTGATATACAAGGGAAAGCTACTCCTAAAAGCACGTGGCTCCTGGGGTAGTTGACAGTGATTATGGGGTATGACTTTTCCCCATTAATGGCCACAAACAAAAATTAGTCCAGTTGGGGTGCACATACAGGCTCCACAAGGTCCAATATCTATTCATTGCTGCCAAATTGGGTCTGTAGAGATATTCTTGCCCTGTTCCAATGGAGATACCCAACCAATCTTTGTTTTACAGAGTGGGTCAGTACTCCCACCTTCCCAGATTAGGCAGTTGCTTTGTTTGTTTGTTTGTTTTTCCTGCATGTTCTTATCTGAAAGAAGTCACCGTTATGGTGTCCTAGATCACACGTAGAATCCTGTATACATTGTTACAGCCTTGGGGACTTGGCAGCTTAGAGTTGGATCAAAGCATTGAAGGGAAACCTCGACTTTTGTGTCATTAATACACAGTGGGTGCAGAAGATAGAATCATTAATGTGCTAGAGATATAGATACCCAACTTTCCAGGTCCAGTTAATAGCAGTTGAGTGTGAGGGGTTCAGGTAGAATCTATTAAGTGATGGACAGGTAAAGTGACATGGTACCAGTGGTGGGCATATCTTACGGAAATGTACTTCCACCCTGTCCCTGTTTTAGGTAGTCTTTGATTTGGTCTGGTGTCCGAGCCCTGCCTCCTCAGTCAAATCCTGCCTCCTCCTTGAGTTATGGCTAGGTGTTCACCTTGTTTGGTCATGGTTTGATCAGTTGGCAGCCTGTGATTGGCTGAAGCTCAGCTGCTGTTACAGAAAAAGCCTCCTAAATTAGGCTTTCAGTGTGTTTAATAGACTAAGTTAGGTTAGGCTGCAGTTACTTAGGCAGGGACTCAAGTTATGGAGATAGCCTCAAGCTAAATTTAATTTAGTTTAACAATATGCATTTTTTTTTAGTCTCAGCCTAAACATGACTCCTACTGAGGGGCCCACCCTTCCCCTCCCTCAAAGGCCTCATTAGGTAACCTCCTCTTATGCAGACCAGAAGCCCCCTACTTCCTCACTTTAGCAGAGCATTGATGCCCCGTGTTATAATTACTTCTTCTCTGTTGTCCCCTCTAGAATAGGAACCCTCTGAGGACACAAACTGTGTCCTTTCCCTTGATTATCTGGCATGTAGCCCAGGACCTGAAACAATGGACAAGCTCAATGACTGTTGATTGAATGCATGAATTAACGGAGTCCTCTTTAAAGTAATCCCCTGGGCCTTACACCACATTCTCTTCTCTGAGTCCAATTTCTGGAATATCAATTGCTAAGAGGTGTATTTATTGAGTACTTCCAGCTCTCACGTGCTATGAAAAATCTTGGAGATGCCTGAATCTAGGTCTGTGTCCTTAAGGAGCTCATAAACTAGTTGAGAATATGAGATAACCCAGAAAAAGATGATGAGCAAAGCCATGAAAAATACAGTGAAGTTTTTGAATACCTGGTAGAATCAATGAGACTTGGGGATCCTGCACCTGGATTCTGTGGACTGAATTAAGGATACATGAAAGGGCTTGCAGTAGAGGTCTGGGAACAGCCTGAGATTATATAGTATTTTATGCGCATACATTCTTTCAGTAAGAAAGTCTTGAGTTTTGATCAGATTCTCAAATGGGAAGTAGCTAATCCTAGGATGTTGGCAACTGTCTGCTGCTCTAAGTGCTATAGGGTGTCAGGATGGACTGAAGATCCAAATATGAAAGGCGAAACTATAAACCAAGAGTAGAAAAGATGAAATTTCTTCACAGTTTCTTACTAGGGTAGAAATGCTTGAAATAATAAAGGTAACATTTAAGGAATTTAATTATAATTAAAGATTTGTTTTCAATGAAAGAAGCTATGGGAAAAATTAACAAAGTACAAACTAAGAAAATATTGGAGATATGAATAGTAGCTGAAAAATTGTATGTATAAGAGCATACAAAAAATTTATACTGAGAATATATCTTTTTACTTCTACTAATTGGTAAACAAAAGACATTAATTCAAAAATTTTAATAGGCAAAAGATAAAAATGGACAGTTTACAGAAGGGGAACTTTGAATGGCTAATATGTGCACACTCAGTATTCAGAGACATGAATATTTAAATAACAAACACTGCTCTATAACCATCAAGTTGACCAAAAGCAACAAGAAAGATCATAATAAGTATTAGTGAGGATGCATAAAAACAGGAATTTTGAGGGTTGTTTGATATGGTAAAGAATTAGAAACAATCTAATTGCCTGCTGATAAGAGAATGAAGTAAAATTATTATTTGTGCTTAGTGTAGAATACTTATAGTAGTTAGAGGAATTAAAACCTAGATCACCGCTGTCTGGTGGAAGTATAATGTGAACCCCATGTGTAATTTAAAGATTTTTAGTAGCCACACAAAAAAGTACCAAGAAAATTTATTTTTACTTTTTTAAATTAAAAGAATAAGGTGATCATGCTAATGCTATATTTTATTTAATATATGTAAAGTATTATTTCAGTGTATCAGCATAAAAATTACTGATAGATGTTTTACATTCCTATTTTATACTGTTTCCAGTATCTGGTATGTATTTTATAGTCATAGTGCATCTTAAATTGGAGGCTAAATTTTCATTGGAACTGATTGATCCATATTTAAGTTTCATAAAAGGTACAAATGAAAAAACAAGATTCATATTTTCAAGATATTCCAAAAATATTTAAAAGTATTCTCATAATTAAGATACAAGTTTTAAAATTTAAATTAAAGGTAGATTAAAATTACAAATTTAGTTTTCCACTTGCATTAACCATATTTCAAATGCCCGGGAGCTGCATGTGGCTAGTGGCTGCTATGTTTGACAGCTCAGATCCAGAGGTACGCATACATATTCTGGTGGTTTTCAAAAGCATAATGATGTAAAAAAAAATAGAAGAAGAACCTGATTTATAGTGAAATATCATTTAAATAAAGGGGCATAAAGAAAACCCCAGTATTCCAGCCCGGGCGACAGAGCGAGACTCTGTCTCAAAAAAAAAAAAAAAAGAAAACCCCAGTATTTTATTTTTCATAAAAATACAGCTATGGGGGCTGGGCGCGATGGCTCACGCCTATAATCCCAGCTCTTTGGGAGACCAAGGTGGGCGGATCATGAGGTCAGGAGGTCAAGACCATTCTGGCTAACACAGTGAAACCCCGTCTCTACTAAAAATACAAAAAAGTAGCTGGGCGTGGTGGCAGGCACCTGTAGTCTCAGCTACTTGGGAGGCTGAGGCAGAAGAATGGCGTGAACCTGGGAGGCGGAGCTTACAGTGAGCCGAGATTGCACCACTGCACTCCAGCCTGGGCGACAGAGCAAGACTCTGTCTCAAAAAAAACCCCAAAAAACAAAAAACAACAAAAACAAACCCACACAGCTATGCATTAAAGTACATGGAACATATTTTGGAAGAGTAAGCCTATGTCTATAGGGTGAGGTAGCAAGGGATCAGCAAAGGCAGGTCAGAAGGAAAATCCTAAATGACATCCTGGAGAGTTCTAGGCCACTGGTGTGCTGTGGGTTAAGGAGCTTACCCAACTCAGTTCTAGGCACTCAGGGTTAAAACAAAAAGCAGTAAGAGTTCACTCTGTTGAAAAACTGTTAATACTGGACTCAGTGCAAAATTATGGTTTCACAATCATGTTTTCAAATCTTCAATTTTTAAGTTCCTTCCAAAACAGCAACTGAATGATGCTGGTTACTACCACAGTTAATGTCATCGGAGGGCATCACTGTGAAAACGATCAAAGGACATTTGCCCGAAAGCCTTTCACTCTTCTGATAAACATGGTTTCCAAGTATCACATTCTCAGAACTTGTCGAATGTGGAAAGATCCAAAATGAGACCCTATACAATTAAGCCCTCATAAAGCAGAGCGAAGTCCTACAATTCACCCACTGTTGCGTTTCATAGAACATTAATACGCCTGCTGTTATGAGCTGCATTGTGGTTTCCCCAAAAATTCACACCGAAGCCCTAACCCACAGTACCTCGGAATGTGACTGCATTTGTAGATAAGGCCTTTGTAAAGAGAACTTAAGGCCGGGTGCAGAGGCTCACGCCTGTAATCCCAGCACTCTGGGAGGCCGAGGCGGGCGGATCATGAGGTCAGGAGATCGAGACCATCCTGGCTAACACAGTGAAACCCCGTCTTTACTAGAAATACAAAAAATTAGCCAAGCATGGTGGCACGTGTCTGTAGTCCCAGCTACATGGGAGGCTGAGGCAGGAGATATAGCTTGAACCCAGGAGTCAGAAGTTGCAGTGAGCTAAGATCACGCCACTGCACTCCAGCTTGGGCAACAGAGTGAGACTCCGTCTCAAAAGAAGAAGAAGAAAAAAAAAAGAACTTAAAATGAAACCATTAGGGTGGGTCCCAGTCCAGTCTGGCTGATGTTCTTATCCGTGGAGGAGATTAGGACACACAAAGGGACACCAGGAAAGTGCACACATGGTGAAGACCATTTGCAAGCCAAGGGCAGAGAGAGGCCTCAGGAGAAAACAAACCTGCCCACCCCTTGATCTTGGACTTACAGTTTCTGGAACTGTAAGAAACATTTCCGTTGTTTAAGCCATCCAATTCATGGTTATGGCAACCCTACCACACTGATACACCTACATTTAAACATTCATCAGATAGCTTTAGAGGCAGAACAACATTAAGAGCAGACCCCCTAAGTCAGGCGGGGTTGACCTTAAATCCAGTCTGCATGTTACTAGCTCTGGGACTCTTAGTATGGAACTGAGTGATCCATGAAGTGGGGAGTAATAATTGTACTTGCCTCGTAAGGTTATTGGGGAGATGAAGTGAATGAATGGAAAAAGTATTGCCTAAGTGTTCGTTATTATTCTAATCATTATAATTGGATGTTGCATTCCGGTTGTCATAGTTTCACTACTCACATATGCCTAATGCACCTGAGGAACCAGGGTGACCTAGCGTACCAGTTCACGCCAGGTGGGGTTGTAAGAATCATAAACAAAGATAAGATGTTAAAGACTGTTGTCTGGTTTCTCTGTTGTTTTCAATGGCTCCTTGTACAAGAGCATGGCTTTGAATTAGCTGCTGGACTTTTGAAGTTGAACGTGATTTATCCTGAGTATTCTTTTAGGAATGGTCAGTGTCCATATGTGTAAATGTCCATATGCATTTGGAAGCACTGAGAGATTAACCTCAGCAGTTACAGGCACAAGAAAGAACCACCGCCTCTATAGCACTGTGTGTGACCACTAACCTCAGAAAGAACCAGCATTGTAAAAATGTGGATAGCATTCTGTCATATCTTTAATTTATTTTTCCTGCTAGAATGAATTGTGGATGGAATTAGCCCTCACAAACCAGAGGGCATTACTGCTGTGCATTGACTGTTATGTTTTGTGGAACATTACTGCAGTATGCTTGCATTATAAAATTTAACAAATTCCTAGCAAAATGTCACTATTCACTGTGTGAATGCAATCTCTTCAGTGCGTTTAAGTTGGTTACCTTCACACATCAAGTTCTAGCAGATAAAAGTGGGCACTTAATATTCAGTGGATGTGCTGAGAATAGCCGTGTTTAGATAGTCAATTTCCTAAAATCGCATAACCTTTTGTTATCTTGTAATACATAAAAGGGACAGTGGGATCAGAGCAAGCTGTTTACTATGTCAGATAAACAAGTCAAAAGGTTCCGTGTGAACTACTTACGCCCTGCCTGGCATCAGAAAGCTTGGGCTGAGTTCTTTACATATTTCTCCAGAACATCTCCGATTTAAAAAAATGCTACGAAGCCCACTGTTTAGAGACAAAATGTTTCTACTATGTGTAAACATTACTGGCTTTCTTGAGTGATTTCTTATCTTTCTCATTCTCTCCTCCCTGTTCTGTTTCTCCCTATGGGACTATTTCTCTTTCAGGTGTCCTTTCTCAGTCAGAGGCTAGCTCTGTTTGTCTTTTTTATTTTTCCCCCTAAATTTGTGAACAAGTCCTAGGGTCCATGAAAGTGGAGAACTAATGGGATTGCCTGGAGGCAGTCATATATACTTTAGACAGGTGCTGCGCAAACTTCTGCTGTCAGCTGGCCGAGCCCTCTTCAATTCCAGCTTGTAAACACCGATGGCAGCCCAGCCAGCACAGATGCTGCCAGCTACTGATTACTCCATTGACAGACGCAGCTGGCTTGACCGTGCTTCCTGAATTGATTGGTGTTCTGTTAGAAATCCACCTGTTTATTGAACACCCTGTGTTTGCCTAAATTCAACATTCGGTTCTGCAGAATGGTGAAACTGGGCATGTGTGAGATGGTAATTGCTTACGAAAAAGGCAATGGAAAGTAGTAAATGAAGCATGTGAAAAGCAGCTTTATTGAATGGTCTATTGTGTTAAGTACTTGCTTTTGTTTTACACGTATGCCCCAAAGCCTGCCTAGAAGTATTCATATATGAAATATGAGGCAGAAATATAGGATAAATCCATACATACTTCTGGAAATACAGCTGATCCTTATTGATGGAAGAAAAAGATTTTAGAAGGGCATAGGCTTTGATTGTAATCAAAAATTAGAGTTGGCTGTAGAAATATACAGAATCTCCACCCTAACCCTCCTTCCTGGGCTCCAGATCTACAGAGCAAACTCCTGCTGGTGATCTCTGGTTAGATGAAACACATCATGTCTTTCCCAGCTTGCTATCCTCCAGGTGTTCCTCCTTATCCATTCTCCATTTCGGTTGATCCAGAGACTTGGAAATCACCCATGATCTCCCTGTTTCTCATCCTCACATTCAAATTTTTTCAGTTCTGCCTTCTAAATACTTTTCAGATCAATCCATTTGTTTCCATCCTGGAGGCACCTGTTTTCCCTGGAGGGAGAAAGGAAAGGAGGGAGGGAGGGAGAGGGAAAGGAAGAAAGTTCTTTTTCCTTCTTTTAAATTTTATTTTTCATTAAAAAAAATACATAACATTTATCATCTGATATAGTTAGACCGTGTCCCCACCCAAATCTCATCTTGAATTCCCACGTGTTGTGGCAGGGATCCAGTGGGAGGTAATTGAATCATGGGGTCACGCCTTTCCCATGCTGTTCTTATGATGGTGGGTGAGTTTCATAAGATCTGATGGTCTTATAAGGGGGAGTTTCCCAGCACGAACTCACTCTTTGCCTGCTGCCATCCATGTAAGATGTGACTTGCACCTCCTTGTCTTCCGCCATGATTGTGAGACCGCTCCAGCCATGAGGAGCTGTAAGTCCATTAAAGCTCTTTCTTTTGTAAATTGCCCAGTCTTGGGTATGTCTTTATCAGCAGTGTGAAAGCGGAGTAATACATCATCTTGGGTGAAAGCGGAGTAATACATCATCTTAACCATTTTAAGTGTACAGTTCTGTAGTGTTAAACATGCTAACATTACTGTGCAACAGATCTTCAGAACTTACTCATCTTACGAAACTGAAACTGTATACCCATTAAGCAACAACTCTCCATCTTTGTTTCTTTCTTGCTTTTTTTCCTGTTTGTTTTTTATGAGGACCAATATGGACAAGCAAAAGAAGGTACATAAGACTTTGGGTCAAAGTAATTTCAATTGATCAGTGTTTATTTTGAAATTCTTAAATGATGAATTTTAAGCACAATTATTAGTTGTTGGCTCTGGCCTTTTCTTTCATAAACTCATTGTGCTCACAGGGCTTGGCATGGGGACACTTTCCAGTGTCTCCCCAGGTTTCTCACACTGCCTTAATTTCAACCATCAGAAAAGAGGGTAAGGTGACCTAAGATAGGCACTTCTGTTTGGTTTTGATAATTCCTCGTTTAGAAGAAAGCTTGTAACAGTGGAGTGAGATATACAATCTAGATTTGAGTTTCATTTTCATCATGTACTTAATTGTGACCATGTGCAAGCAAAATAGTGTATCATATGAGCTCTTGAGTTTTGCCTGGTAGATCAGTTTCTACAGGCCTGTATCACGATATCATTGTTGTTCTTTTTCCTCCTCTTCCTTCTTCTCTTTCTGTATGGTCATCACTTACCCTAAGACACTTAACCAAGGAGTTCTGGGAGTAGAAAAGGGCATGAGGGACACCATTTGCTTTGCAACATTGTGAGGAAGCCTTACCCTGATCACTCATGCTGAAAATGCGTTGAGTGATGTTACAGGGGTTCCTGCATGCTTTGGGAGTGCTCTGTTCTACTTAGAGGTTTGAAGTCATTGCCTCAAAACTTGCTATCATACTAGTGGGTAATGGTTAATCAAGGAGTTAAAACTTTTAAGTCTAATTCACAAAAGACAGTTCATCTGTCAAGATATATTTGTTCTTTTATAATCAAGATCTGTCAAGTCTTTCCACTATATTCAGCAAACCCATATTTTCATGATTTTAGGGTTTTACTTGGCTGTAAAATTTCCTCTGGGCTGCAAAGCCACACATGTAATCTGCTCAGGAATGAACTTTTTAGCAGAAGTCAAAGGCAAAAAATCAATTCAGCTGGTTTTGACTTACAACAGTTAAAAGAAAAATGGAAAGTATTGGATTTTGGATAAGTACTTTTGCTTCACAGTTTTAGGGTTGAGTAGATGTTCAAATATCACTCACCACATTGGCCTGTCGTTTGGATTATTCTGTTTTATTATTTTGAAGACATAAAGTCAACCTAGTAATTAAGTGGGCTGCACACTGTCTGATGTTTCATATAAAGAAACATTAGGCTCTTCAGCACATCAAATACTAATCAGTTGGGTCAGACTTTTTTTGCTTAATATGTTATGTCACTGGTAGAGACGTGAGAAAATACCTTAAGCGTCTAATCTGTGGGAGATTTATTACATTAGTCATAGATTTTTGGGGGAGAAAATAGATATTTTATCTATACATACATAACATGCACAGAATATACGTACACATATGATGCTGGGCAGTTGTCAAAATTGCTTAGGTTCAAAAGGTTAAAAGAGACACTATTTGTGTAAGGCTCAAGAGCATGGGGTTGGTTTTCTAGATACCTTGAATTCAGATGTAACCTTCACTCTGTATTGGCTGGTAGCTTTAGCAAGATACGTAATCTCTCCATCTGTAAAATGGAGCTAGTAATATCAGTCTCACCTTGTGAAAATGGCATAAAATAATCATGGTAAGTGCCTGGCACGGTGCTAGAAAAAAAGTCCATGTTGTGGAAAACAGGAGGTATTGTTACTTATCTCCAACGAGGCAAGAAGAATAGTCTGTCATCACTATTGGTTCACAGAGAATTATATTAAAAGAATTATCATGGGTTTAATGTCCCAAAGAATTGGCAAAAGCAGACTGTCCACTTCCGTGCTAACTTAGGTGATGACACCATTGTTCTGGGTTGATGAGTTGGGTGCCATGCAGCTGTTGGTGTTGCTGCTTTTAACTGTCCAACTGTCAATGCAAGGGAGAATGAAGTAAAAGCCCAGATACTTCACAGCTTGATGGGTACTCTAGCCAGTCCACTTTCCCCCAGGATGAAAGGCCTGGCACAAAAGGAGAAGGTAAATTCATGAGCATAGAGGTTCCATGTTTTTTCCCTCTGTTGCCCAGTGCCTTGCATAATGCCTTGCCACAATAGACACTTCATCAAAGTAACAAACAGCCAGGGAACTAGGTGACAATACGACCTTTCTTCTTTGGGACATTAGACATCCCAGCCACCAGCTTTTAAACTTTTTATGTTTGGTTAATTTTTTGAATATTAGTATCTTTTTTGTTTAACTGGTCCCTGTTATGGGTTGAATTGTATACCTTGCAAAAAAAGATATGTTGAAGTCCTTGTCCCTAGTGCCTCTAAATGTGAGTGTATTTGGAGACGGCCTTTATAGCAGTAATCAGGTTAAGAGGAGGTCATTGGGGTGGACCCTAGTGCAATATGACTTGTATTCTTAAAAAGAAAGAAATACAGACACAGCAACAGACAAGCAAAGAGGGAAGATAGTGTGAAAAAACCCATAAAGAAGACAGCCATCCACAAGCCAAGGAGTGTGTCCTGGAACACATCCTTCACAGTCCTCAGAAGGAACCAACCCTGCTGACACGTTGGTTTAGGCCTCTGTCCTCAGAACTGTGGGATCCTACGTGTCTGTTGTCTAAGCCAGTCAGGTTGTGGTACTTTGTTATGCTCATCCTAGTGTGTCCTGAACTGGGGGTTCTTGGTCTCGCTGACTCGAAGAATGAAGCCCCGGACCCATGGGGTGAGTGTTACAGTTCTTAAAGATGGTGTATCCCAAGTTCGTTCCTTTAGATGTTCAGGTATGTCCGGAGTTTCTTCCTTCTGGTGGGTTCGTGGTCTCGCTGACTTCAGGAGTGAAGCTGTAGACCTTCGTGGTGAGTGTTACAGCTCTTAAAGGTGGCACCTGTGGAGCTGTTTGTGCCTTCTGGTAGGTTCATGGTCTTGCTGGCCTCAGGAGTGAAGCTGCAGACCTTCATGGTGAGTGTTACAGCTCTTAAAGGCAATGCCCCCAGAATTGTTCATCCCTCCCCATGGGTTCGTGGTCTTGCTGACTTCAGGACTGAAGCGGCAGACCTCCTTGGTGAGTGTTACAGCTCATAAAGGTGGTGTGGACCCAAAGAATGAGCAGCAGCAACATTTATTGCAAAGAGCAAAACAACAAAGCTTCTACTGTGTGTAAGCCCACCCAAGGGGCTTGCCACTGCCTGATCGGGTGGCCTGCTTTTATTCCCTTATCTGGCCCCACCCACATCCTGCTGATTGGTCCATTTTACAGAGAGCTGATTGGTCCATTTTACAGAG
>NC_045435.1:76356449-76423008 GCF_002776525.5 Piliocolobus tephrosceles
GCTGATTGGTCCATTTTACAGAGAGCTGATTGGTCCATTTTACAGAGAGCTGATTGGTCCATTTTACAGAGTGCTGTTTAGTCTGTTTTGACAGTGTTGATTGGTGTGTTTACAAACCTTTAGCTAGACAGAAAAGTTCTCCAAGTTCCCTACCTGATTAGCTAGACACAAAGTGCTGATTGGTGAGTTTACAAACCTTTAGCTAGACACAAAGTGCTGATTGGTGCATTTACAATCCTTTAGCTAGACAGAGAACTTCTCCAAGTCCCCACCCAACCCAGAAGCCCAACTGGCTTCACCTCTTACTAGCAAACTAATACAGTCCTACAAAAGATATATTGATTGTAGGACTATGGAGGAAAGAAAAAAGTAAGATATTTGAGGTTACATTTTCCATTCAAAATGCTTTTTCAGTGTAGTTATATTTGTAGTGTGCTTTTCCAAGCTCAGAAACTGAGGAGAACAGGGAGCTGCTTCTGATAAATTTCTAATGCTTTTTCCTGGGGGATTGATTGAACACAAAGAGCTCAGAGCTATCTTCCAGCCATCTGCAAGAGATATGTTTTTGTACACCTTTGGTAACATCTAAGTAGGCTGGCACAAAAGGGCCTTCCTCTGAGAGTGTTCTGTGGAAAGGCAGCCATAATGGCAGAAGCATGTAAATAAGGAGTATTATTTTTTTATTGTATGCTTCTTTAAAATGTGGATTTTTCCAAAAAGCTAAACAAAATATATATCTCAAAAATGAGAATAAGAATTAGGAAGGATAAAATGAGATATTCATGGGAACATGATTTTTTAAATAGATTTTTGGTAATAATGGGTAAACCTCCATATTTCCTAATCTGACCTTCTCTTGACCTTTGTCCCAAAACAAATGCATTGTAGAAAGATTAAAAGAGGCAATTTCAGGTAGTGACAGAAAACAACAGAAATCCAGGTTTCTTCTGTGGGTGTCGTGAGTGGTCTCAGGTGGCATCTTCTCCCCATGATAGCTTTGTGAACATTTCTTCTTCTTTATTCAGATCATCTCTGGGTTGACAGAAGTGGGGTCCCATAGACTAATTGAGATGCCACCATTAATAAAGACCATATGTTGCAGGCATGTTCTGATCCTGTGCTCCTTGCTTTCTCCACTGGCCTAATGGTAAACAAGTTTGTGTCTAATTAACTTAGCATTTCTTGGAAAGGCTTCATTCCATCCTTGGTGGTAATTACTATCCAGGGCATTGCTATACTTTGACATTTTCCTGAAGTGTAAATTATTGGTGTCTGAAAGAAGTCATTGGCTCAAGAGAAAAATATAAAAGACAAACTAAAAGGAGGATGAAGGTACTTGTGAGTTGGTTTCCTCTCCTCAAAGCTCACTATCAAGGCTGCAAATTCTCCCCGGACACGTTGAAAATGCCCCCTATGCAAGTGAGACTCTGGGGAGCAGTTGAATCTGCAAGTCTCCTTCTGTAGGGTCATGTCAAGATCATAGAGTAGGTTGCTAATAGGATGGCTTGAGGTCTGGAGGTGGGAGATGTAAAAATATTTCATGCAAAAATAATTCTTGTTTTATTACTTAATTTTAAATGCATCAGTAGCTTTTTTTATTTAGAGAAGTCCTTCAGAGAGGTGTTTTGTATATATATGTGACACCTGTGGTTTGTCTCCTTTGTAAACCTCCCTTTCTAGCTTTTAGGGGAGCAGCGGGTTTGCTATTGTGAGTTCCTAATACATCTTGAGGTCCCAGGGTGGTTTACCCCACCTAGAGTTGCCTTCAAGAAGTACAGCTCAGCTGCCCCATGTTAAATAAAAGGAAATCCAGTCATAAATCTCTCAAAGAAACAGAAACCATGTCGTTCCCCTCAGCAGGGTTTCTCCCCTACATTTGGGTGCCCTGGAGTCGCTCCAGGACCAGCTCCCCAGTCTCTCCTTCTAGTTCTTACCTGGTCCAACTTTTCTTTCTGTTTGCTTCCTCTCCCCAAGTCCTAAACCTTTATGATACAGACTTAGCCTCTGCAGTTCTCTTTAAGCCCTCTGAACCAGTTTCACAGATTCTGAAGCATAAGAGAGCCAGACCCAGGCTTGGGAGAAGGGAATTAGGTAAGTGTGAGAAGGACAGGAGATTCACAAATGAATGTATTATGACTCTGTTTCACCCCCTACTAATTATCACTGAGTTATGGTATGAAGAAAGGAAGGTCAAGAAAGAAGGAAAGGCCGGGCGCGGTAGCTCAAGCCTGTAATTGCAGCACTTTGGGAGGCCGAGGTGGGTGGATCACGGGGTCAAGAGATCAACACCATCCTGGCTAACATGGTGAAACCCATCTCTACTAAAAATACAAAAATTAGCTGGGCATGGTAGTTCGTGCCCGTAATCCCAGCTACTCGGGAGGCAGAGGCAGGAGAATCGCTTGAGCCTGGGAGGTGGAGGTGGCAGTGAGCCGAGATCACGCCATTGTACTCCAGCCTGGAGACAGAGCAAGACTCTGTCTCCAAAAATAAATAAATAAATAGAAAGAAGGAAATTATCATTCATTAGGTGACACCAATTTTTTGTACACTATCTTTGTTAGACATGTTTATGTATGTTATCTTATAGGCTACTGATGGTTAACAAACATTATTTTGGTCATTGATTATTGTGGACATTTTTGCTCATTATTGTATCTCCATACCATATCATACCTGGCATATGTTTGGTTCTTCATAAATATTTTAGTGACTCTTCGGTGTAAATTTGTGAACTCTTCTAATCTCTCCCATTTCACAGATGAGGACATTTAGATTGTGACAGGTTAATTACTTTGCCAAAGTTAAGACCTCTCAGAAGTGACAACAGTAATGTTTTCAACTCAATACATTTGGTTCTAAGATCTTCCATTGGACTGCACTGCCTGAGATACCATCTTCCACCATCATCTTCCCAGTGTAAGAGTATTGAATGCACCATGTGAACACTTTAGAGAGCTATATTTTGCTTTTGCTGTTACTACATTATTTCTATTATAACATTATTTCTATAGTATAGAAAAATAAGAGAAATTAAAAATAAGGTATTTAGTGCAACTTTATACGTATAATGTTAGTGATAATCCAGCTCTCAATTATCTGTACCTTAATTAGCTACTGTTTTGATTATCTGCATTCTCCAAGGACTCTCTTGCCCATCACCTAAGCATTCTTGCACTCAGCGGTATTTTTCCATCGCCTAGCTTTGTTGAAGTTTGCAGCATCAGACATCATCCCAGCCCCTAGCTTTTAAACTTTTCATGTTTGGTTACTTTGACAGTCTTTGGTCAACATGATCTTATGCCAAAGCCCCAAGTATGAAACAGATAAAGGTGGAGCTGCTCAGATGATGGGAGAAAGGTGCTCAGAACTCTGCTGGCCTAGCCTGCCTTCTCAGCTCTTCAGAGTGCCTAAGACTTCTCAGAACAGAGTTCAACATCCACTGACCTAGATGAATGCTGTCAATTTTATAATTAAAGAAACCAGATATAGAAAGGCTAATTGTCATTGGCAAGGTCACAGAATTATTAGTGATTCTAACAGACTGAGAAGTCAGGCTAGGGTATTTTATACTGTATCCCTAAAGAGCTACTGAAAACCAGAATAGCAACAGCAAGCCTTACTGAATGTTTATCAGGCATCAAGCATTGTGCTAAGAGCTTTACACCCACTGTGTTAGTAAATCTGCCACCCAGTGAGAGGGTTGCTATTATTATCCCCTCTCTGTGGATGGTGAGACTGAGACACAGCGTGGTTTATCGTATTTACCTGAAGTCACATAGTCAGAAAGCTGGGAGTGGCCAGAGCCCAGAGACATGCTCTTAATCACAATTTCTGTTTCCCCACCCACCATCTCTTGGTGTCCCCTGCAAGGCCATGAATTTTCCCTCATTTACTTAACTAGCTCACATGGTGGTTTTGGTGTAGTCCTCCCACTCCAGCTCCTTGCCATGTACTGTGGCATGGTGGTTCCCAGAACTCTTTCCCACTGAAGACCATGGTGAATACGTCCTTTTGTAGGATGCTGTATCAAGAATTGCCTGAGGTTATATACACCAGCTGGAGCTCCACACCTCCTCTCTCTCGAACAGCTTGAGGTATGCCTTACACCTAACCACATCACTCAATCAGTGTGAAACCCTGGTTAGGAACCACTATCCTAGGGCATCTAATCCACAGAGAACATGATTTAAAATTTTGCAGCACTCATGTAAGAGGACTTGCAGGTGGATTGAGAGAATATTCCTGTATTTGCCCACACTTAAAAGCTGTTTGGGGCAGCAGAAGTTACTCTGTATTATCCTAGAGTTTTCTAAACTATTTTTGGAAATGATCTTCAGTCTTCAGCTCACTTGACACAATTGACTCCTACCTTCTTCTGGAAATGTACTTTTTTTCCTCTGAATTTCCAGATAACTACTCCTCATGTTTTTCTATTTCCCAGAAAGTCCTTGTCAATTTCCTTTGTAGGCTGCTTCTCCTCAGACTGAAATGTAGGAATTCTACCTGGCTCCATCCTAGGTTCCCTTCTCTGGAACTTGGCTGTTTTCCTTTCTTTGTAGATAATCCTGTTAATTGCTTTTCTGAATATGAGTGACCCATGTGGCTAAGCATGGTAGATCAGATTAGAAATGTGGGAATATCATAATATGTTCTATCCTACATGCTCATTTTACAGTGTGATATTGATACTTTTGTCATCAAAAGGTGGAGGATCTGTTTCCTCTACTTGCATCTGGGTGGACCTTTGTAAATGCTTTGACCAATGTGACAGAAGTAAGACTGAACAAGTTTTAAGACTAGGTCCTTAAAGGAACTTTGGCTTTCTTGGTTTTCTTGGTTTTCTTTCTTTCTCGAGAAATAGGTCGTCGGAACCTCAAGGCAATGTATGGTAAGTCTGGCTACCCTGAAACCACCATGCTGGAGAGAGCACATGGAAACACTTCAAGAAGCCAGAGAGGGATGCCCCTAACTGTTCAAGTCCTAGCTTAGGTTTCAGGCATACATGTGGACGCCATTGAGATGGCCCTAGTCTCAGCCACAGTGTGACTGCAGTGTCATGAAAGTTCAGAGCCAGACCTCCTGACTGAGATGATCCAAAATTCCTAACCCCCCAGAAACCATAAGAGGTTATGGTTAATGACTATTATTTAAGTCACTTAGTTTTAGGGTAGTTTTTTACACAGCATTAGATAATTGGAACTGTAGGCATTGTATGTGTCTTATTTTTTTGTATAGAAATTTGATTGTTGTTCATTTTTGGCTTTGTGATCTTTGTTTCGCACCCTGGTAGCTGTTTCTCAATGAATGTTAATTTTCTTTCTATGTTGCTTTCTTCTGCTCTGTTGGAACATTCTGATATAAATTCTTTATCAGTAGCAAACAACTTTTTCAGCTTAAAAATGTATCCCTCTCATTTGTCACCAAAATTTCTCCCTTAGGAATAGTTTGAGCAGCATTCCAGGTGTTTAATGCTTTGCACCTTAATGAAGGCACAACTCATGAAAACCACTATTGAACTATCAAGCATTTCATGCATATTGAGACAGTATTGAAATTGAAGAGAAATGTACAAGCAACTGTTTACAGTTAGATCTGAAAATATTGTTTAAGGGCATTTCTTTTATTTTGACAAATTTTTCAGAGAATGTTTAGACTTGAGGTAGGTGTTATCAGACTCTTAGATAAAATATATAATATTCGTAATTTAGTAGGCTTGGCAGATTCCATATGAATTATAGCAGTGGTTAACATTTGTAAATAGTCACATTTTATTCCCACTATAGTCTGTTGAATCAAGTAAGAAAGATTTGATTCAGATCAATAACTATAGCACATAAAATAATAAACCCTTTCAAAAATGTAAGAGTATAAATTATGTGTGCATGTGGCAGTGGTTAGGGAACTGAACATAAAATTTTAAAATATTATAGCTTGAAAACCTACTAATCTATCAGCTATTAAAATAGAAAATAGACAAAAAGTCATTACTCTGAAATTTAATAACATCGAAAGGTGTTCGGGTGTTTCTTTCTTCTCAGTATAGAAGTAGCTCTGAGACAAGGAACGGTGGCTCCCTCTTGTAATCCTAACACTTTGGGAGGCCAAGGCTGGCAGATTGCCTGAGCTCGGGAGTTTGTGACCAGCCTGGGCAACATGATGAAACCTTGTCTCTACTAAAATACAAAAAGTTAGCCGGGCATGGCAGTATGCGCCTGTAGTTCCAGCTACTTGGGAGGCTGAGGCAGGAGAATTGCTTGAACCCGGGAGGTGGAGGTTGCAATGAGCTGAGATCATGTCACTGCACTCCGGTCGGGGAGACAGAGCAAGACTCCATCTCAAAAAAAGAAGTAGCTCTGAGTACAAATTGTAAGACTTGATTTTAGGCCAGGTAGGATGGCTCATGCCTATAATCCCAGCACTTTGGGAGGCCAAGTCGGGTGATCACCTGAGGTTAGGAGTTTGAGACCAAGCTGGCCATCATGGTGAAACCCTGTCTCTACTAAAAATACAAAAATTAGCCGGTGTGGTGGCGCATGCCTGTAGTCTCAGCTACTCAGGAGGCTGAAGCACAAGAATTGCTTGAACCTGGTAGGTGGAGGTTGCAGTGAGCCGAGATTGCACCACTGCACTCGGGCAACAGAGCAAGACTTCATCTTAAAAAAAAAAAAAAAAAAAAGAAAGGAAAGACTTGGTTTTAAGTAAGCTGAATGGGTTAAATGGCCATCTGGATTGTTTATCAACTCTGGTGAGACTTCCTAGTGCCTATTTGACAGTATGGAAAACATTTTTTTGAAGCATTATATGTGCATTTTCTATCTTGTTTTAGAAAGGGTTTAACTCAGACTACACAAATAAAAGGAGTGCATGATAAAATGAAAATAATTGGATGACTTAAATGGACCAAAATAATAATAAGATAAATTCAAAAATGAGGTTAAACTTCCATGTTGGTTGTTAGCTCTTGTTAATGATGTCTTAACGTCAGACCGTGACAAGGTGATCCTGGTCTACTGATGTTCCCCAGGACTGTCCAAGATTTAGCACACACTTCTCCTTTCCTTCCTTCTTCTCATAATGGAAACCAATCTCCTTTCACTAGAGGCAATTTCTTCCAGTGTTGGGCCAAGGAGAGGAAGTAGTGGTGAAGACTACACTGATACTTCCTAATGATGGTGACTGTATTAAACAGCTTAGAAGCTTTAAATTAATGGAGATTGTATTGTGGAAAATAAGACTCAGTTTTAGGATATGGCCCAATGTGTCTCTACCTTGGGGAAGGGCAAAAAAAAAAAAAAAAAAAAAAGAAAAAAAAGAAAAAAAAACAAACCTGTTGACTGGGCAGTTACTTCTGTTCTATTTAGAATTCTCTCTTTGTATGCACCCTGAATACAGCTATATGAAGGAAATGGATGCCCTTTGAATAGGACCAGGAGGAAAAGAAATGAAAACATTTGTTGGTTTAGGGTGGCAGGACTATGGGCTCATTTTTATTTCATCTTTATGATCATTTTAATGTTGTTTTAAGTATCTTTATGATATACATGAGAAGAAAAAATAAAAAAGTTTTATTACTTATCTAGTATTACTAGCCTCCAGGGTATTTGAAGTCTTTGGAGATGAAACTCTCATTATGCAGACAGCTCTGTTCAATCATTCAAGCAATATTTATCTAGCAAGGCATTATGGGAAACACAGAATTCCAATGGAGACATGGTTCTCAGAGAGTCATGAGAATTGTATGAAGTAAAATAACATGCTCTGTATATTAACCATGTCAACTGTTTCCTTTTAGCAGGAAGGACTGTGGTTGTCTTTTAGGAGAAGGTGGAATCTAACTTAGATCTGGAAAAATTGCAAGATTTGGGACACATGGAGATAGGGAGTCATGGAAGGTATTGACCAAGTATTTTTAGTTCTTCTTTCTTCTTGGTGTATGGTAGCATTACGCTTCTTGTGGTTTGGTGGAACCATTTGACTAGTTATGGCAGTGAATTGTGTCACTTTGGTCTAAGCACCTAATTTCTGGTATAGGACCCTGCAGTTTTCTCTTCCCCTTGGGATGGTTCCTAACAGCGTTTGAGCTGGTTTTTGCTCTCTTAGCCTGGATATCCGAGTGCCAGAGATGGACACAGCTGATCTCCTGGCCCACCATAGACAAATAACAGGCAAGAAGTAAACCTTTTTTGTTACAAGCTTCTGAAATGTTGGGGCTGCTTGTTATCATAGCAACACTTAGCTTAATATATTGATAGAAAGTCAAAAGATAGAAAGAAAGATCAAAAGATAGAAAGAGTAGAAAACAGTAGTAACTAAGACATATGAGGAAATACATAGCAAAAAGTTAATTTTGGTTGGAACCTTGAAGTGCGGGCGAGAATAGTGAGAAACAAAATTGGAAGGAGAGTTGGGACCCATCCTAGCAAGATTGGACTTTGGGCTAATGGTGAAAAGAAAATAATCCGTTGAGGTGTGGCTGAACCTTGTCCTTAATTCATTGCATGATTCCATGTTCTACCCCCAAACTGAAAGTCTGCAAAACTTATTAAGGGAGGGACCTCCCTATAAAATTTTGACTAGTATAAAAAAACATTTTTGGCTGGGTATGGTGGCTCACGCCTGTAATCCCAGCATTTTGGGAGGCCGAGGCGGGTAGATCACTTGAGGTCAGCAGTTCGAGACCAGCCTGGTCAAGAAGGTGAAACCCTGTCTCTACTAAAAATACAAAAAATTAGCTGGGCGTGTTGGCAGGCACCTGTAATCCCAACTACTTGGGAGGCAGAGGCAAGAAAATCGCTTGAACCCAGGAGGCAGAGGTTTCGGTGAGCAGAGATTGTGCCATTGCACTGCAGCCTGGGCAACAAGAGTGACCCTTTTTCTGCGTGGTAGCCATTCTCTGAAACCCATGTGGTGGTCTGACTCTCTTTCCTCACCTCTGGACCTTGATATCCTTCTAGGACCTAGTGCAATACCTGATGTATATTCATCACTAAGCACAGTTTTTCTGGGCTGAGGAGAATCTCCCTGTCGTCATAAGCAGATGGCTTGATCCTTTGAGTCAGGTTTGTATATTCCGTGCTCTGTGTTATCTTTTTCTCCAGAGCATGATGAAAATGAGTTAAGGTTTATAAAATGTTTAAAGAGGCATTGGGAAAAATATCTCCTGTATGGGTGAGATAGTGATAATAATAAAATTAGAACTGAATCAGAGATTGCCGAAGGAAATTTAGTTTGATTTGCATCAAACAAGCTCAATGCTATGAATGGCTGGTAAAGTGAAGTCTTATTTCTGAAGTTCTTGAACATTCCCGTTTCTAACATTTCTAACCGGGGCTTTAATATCATTCTAATGCAGTTTTTTACATGTAAATTAATATAATAAATGTCAATGTTGAATAGAATAAGGTCACATTTTACTACTTTGACCAGAAGTGTAATCTTCAAAGATTCAATTTTATTACTATTATAACAGTCATACTGGATAAGGTCACCAATATTTCTTTCCAGATGATATAACCTGTGACGACAGCCTTTATACCAACTTTAGTTTTTGTAATCTGTATTTATACTCTGAAACATGTTGACAAAGATATACCACGGACATTTCTTGGTCAAATGGCTGCCTGGGGAAGATGTTTCCCTCTAATTTATGGGAAATTTGAAAGTGGGTAAATGGAGTAGTTTAAATGTAGCATTTTCTTGATCATATCATCTTTTTGCCTACAGATAATTAAATTATTGTGACGCTTTAGTCTCTTACTTGAAAGGGAAAGGTGGTGTTTAAAGACCTTTCAGTAAGTAAAAGCAAGAATTGCTCTGTGTGTGTGCGTGAGCCAGCCAGCTGGCCAGCCTGCACAATTCATTTGAATGACATGTTCATTGAATCAGAGGAGTTCAGGATTATCAGGGATGTTAAAGGGCAACTAGCAAGGCCATTCACCTTGACCCTCTTCTGCAGCATCCTCACCAAGCGATCAATCTCTGTTCCAGCGGGGACAGTTAGAGTACCTACCTTATGAAATTGTTGTGAAGATTAAGTGAGGGGATATGTGGAAAGTGCTTAGAACCACATCTGCCCCATTATAAGTGCTCAATCATGTAAGTCACTGCTGTTATTGTTATCTTGAATATTCTGTTGGCTACTCCCTCATGAGACAGTGTATTTTCATCTTCCTAGAGCCTGTTCTTAGATCGAGCTGAAAGCTACCTCTTCGTATTTTTTACTGGTTGATCTTAGTTTTGACTTTTGAGACCATAAATGATATTGACGATGATGCTAATACTTGCTAATTAACATTTACTGAATGCTTACTATGGGTTGGTCACTGTATCCAGTGCATTATCCCATTTAAAATTAATTTTGAAAAGTTTCAGACATACTCAAAAAAGGCACCAAAAATAATATAAAGGGTGCCTGTTTACCTTCAATCAGATTCAATTGTCATTTGGATTTTGCCACACTTACTTCATTTATCCACTTGAGTTTTTGCTGAAATATTTTAAGGCAATTCTTAGAAGTATTTTCATCTTAGCTCTACACACATCAGCATGTATCTTTAAAGACTATGAAAATTCCCTAATTGGCAATGTCAGTATCATATTTCTTTTTCTTTTTTTCTTTTTTCTTTTTTTTTTTTTGAGATGGAGTTTCATTCTTGTTGCCCAGGCTGGAGTGCAATGGTGCCATCTTGGCTCACCTCCACCTCCGCCTCCCAGGTTCAAGTGATTCTCCTGCCTCAGCCTCCTGAGTATCTGGGATTACAGGCGTGTGCCACCATGCCTGGCTAATTTTGTATTTTTAGTAGAGATGGGATTTCTCCATGTTGGTCAGGCTCATCTTGAACACCCGACCTCAGGTGATCCTGATCCCCCTCAGCCTCCCAAAGTGCTGATTACAGGCGTGAGCCGCTGCACCTGGCCCCATTATCGTATTTCAGAAAATTAATAGGAATTTCTTAATGTAGTAAAGTTCTTTGATTGTTTTAAAATGTCTTTTTATCATTGCTTAGTTGGATCAGGATCCAAATAAGATCTACACCTTATATTTGGTTATTATTTGTTTTAGTGCTATTTTAATCCAATATTGTTATGCCATTGAATTTTTTTTTTTAAGTGAGTCAGTTGTCCTGTAGACTGTTCTATAGTCTGGATTTGTCTGTTTGCTTCCCTTTAGTGTTATTTAACTTGTTTCTTTATCCTTTGTGTTTAGTGTAAAGTAAGTTAGCTCTAAAGTGAGCTCTAGGGTAAATGCTAGCTATATGTGACTGATTATATACCTAAGTAAAATTAGAAATTTAGGTTGCTTCCTTGCTCTAGCCACATTTCAAATGCAGCTAGTGGCTGCTATGTTGCATAGTGTAAACAATTGCAGAAAGTTCTATTAGACAGCTGTCGGTCTATGGATTATTTTCAGATACAAGCATTTGTGGTAGTAGTAGTATGTGCTTCAAATCACAGTGTATAGTGAGACATAATGTTTGGATGTCCTACTCTTAGAATCTTGAAATTGATCAGCAGATTTAGGTAGTGACAGCCTAGTTCTCCATTATAAATTTTCCCATCACACTTTCATCCAAAGCAGGAGTTCTTAACCTTTTTGGTTAAGTGATCTTTTTGGCTGCTGGTGAATCTTATATACCTTTTCCCCCAGTCATGTTTTTATTTTTTATTTTTATTAATTTTTTCAAGGTGAGGTCTTGCTACTTCACCTAGGCTGTATCGGGGGGAACCCACCCCCAATATTTCAACGTAGGTTCTTTCTATTTTCCGTAAGTGTTGGCTGGCTGAGAAATAAAGAGAAAGAGTACAGAGAGAGGAATTTTACAGCTGGGTCGCCGGGGATGACATCACATGTCAGTAGGACTGTGATGCCCGCCTGAGCCACAAAACCAGCAAGTTTGTATTAAGGATTTCAAAATGGAAGGGGGTGTACGAGCAGGGATTAGGTCACAAAGATCATGTGCTTCAGAGGGCAAAAGGCAGAACAAAGATTACATGCTTCTGAGGGAACAGGACAAAAGGCAAAACAGAACTACTGATAAGGGTCTATGTTCAGCTGTGCACATATTGTCTTAATAAACATCTTAAACAACAGAAAACAGGGTTCAAGAGCAGAGAACCGGTCTGACCATGAATTTACCGGGGCAGAGTTTTTTCCCCACCCCAATAAGCCTGAGGGGACTGCAGGAGACCAGGGTGTGTCTCAGTCCTTACCTTAACCACATAAGGCAGACGCTCCCAGAGCAGCTGTTTATAAACCTCTCTCCAGGAGTGCATTCCTTCCCCAGGGTATTAATTATTAAAATTCCTTGCTAGGAAAAGAATTTAACAATATCTTCTCTATTTGCACGTCTGTTTATAGGCTCTCTGCAAGAAGAAGAATATTGCTCTTTTGGCCCGACCCCGCAGGCAGTCAGACCTTATGGTTGTCTTCCCTTATTCCCTAAAAATTGCTGTTATTCTGTTCTTTTTCAGGGTGCACTGATTTCATGTTGTTCAAATACACAGGTTTTACAGTGAATTTGTACAGTTAACACAATTATCATAGTGGTCCTGAGGTGACGTACATCCTTAGCTTACGAAGATAACAGGATTAAGAGATGAAAGTAAGACAGGTGTAAGAAATTATAAAAGTATTATTTGGGAACTGATAAATGTCCATGAAATCTTCACAATTTGTGTTCCTCTGCCATGGCTCTGGCCAGTCCCTTCATTCGGAGTCCCTGACTTTCTGTAACAAGGCTGGAGTGCAGTAGTATGATCATAGCTCACTGCAACTTTGAATTCCTAGGCTCAAGCAATCCTCCCATCTCTGTCTCCTGAGTAGCCGAGACCACACGTGCACACCACTATGCCTAGCTAATTTTTTTTTCATTTTTTTTAGATATGGGGGTCTCACTACTTTGCCCAGGCTGGATTCAAACTCCTGGCCTCAAGCAACCCTCCCACCCAATAAAGTTTTTAAGTAAGGACGATTAAGTATACAGAAGTACCAAGGAAATTCATGTTATTTAATAACAGTTAGGATAAAATTAAATAACAAATTTGTGATGCAGTGAAATACGCATTTCTTTATTACATATTAAATAACAAGAACTGAGAGCAGCTATAATGACCATCATAATTGTGTGATAGTAATTGTAATGACAAGTACTTCTAGAATAAATGATATTTCAAGGTAACTGCAATAACTATCAAGTTATTACTTTATATATTTTTAAAATACCTGTGATTTATACTGTGACAAGAATCATAGGTACTGCTGTTACTACAGTGGTTTGTTGCCTGCATTTGTGATTTAATAAGATGCAAAATTGTAGTTAAAAATAAGTAAAAATAACTATGTATCCTTTTTTTCATTCATGTTCATGTGTTTCTTTTATCCATACACCCTCTGCTAAGCCTTTGTGGGACCCCCAGGTTAAGAACTGCTGACATAAGCCCTAAATCACCTGCTAATAATTTTGCATGAGTCAGTTTTTTTTTTAGGGATTTAAAATGGTGGGGATTTTTGGTAAATTTCTTACTCCTTTTGCTTTTAATGCTAGAATTCTTTGACGAATAATCCATCATTGGTGCTGTTTGGTTACTCTGAAATGCAGTTCCAAGAGAGTAAATAATCCCCATTTTGCAGGTGAGGTGAGGTTACTGATAAGAGTTTATTTGCCCAGAGTCAAATGGCTAAAAATTGGTAAAAATGGAATTGGAATCCAGATCTGAGTCACTCCACAGGCCATATGCTGGATGCAGATTCTGTTCCACCATTTACTAGTTGGGTTACCTGCATCATTCCTCCTTCCTATAGTGACTGCCTTTGCAGTGCTCTAGTTGAAGGTTGACCCTTGTTTCCTCTTTCCTGTTTTCTTTGATTTTCTTCAGCCATACTGATCCCTTTTGTGAATGTGCTACAGGCTGTTCCTGGTGGCTCCCAGTTTGACAGAAAACTCCATGAGTATCCCTGTCAATAAGACCACAGTGAGAAATCACCTCCCTTAACTCAACACCAGACTTGCATTCACAGTCTGAGATAAAATGTGTTTTGTAGAAACAACCTTTCTCTGTTGACTCATCTTGAGCTTATTCTCTACAAGAATTTCAAAACTGTTCTCACATATGCTGCTGCGAAGTGAAACTTCTCCATCTTGTAGTTGAGCAAATAGTAGACTGGACCTGAGGAGATCACCCATTGGAAGAATTCTCATTTTTAGATTTATCTGAGGACATAACTTAGGAAAAGGAAAACAACCCAGAGAATGTTATGTTTATGGTTATAAAACATTAGGAGAGTAACAGTTTTTTTCTACTCTCTACTTACTAAAATAATAGTTTTAGCTTTTATTTATTTTTATTTATTAATCAAACAGTAATTCATTTCAACAGTCATTCGTTCTAACAGTCATTCACTTAGACATTTATTTAAGCCACCCACCCAGTCACCCACCCATCCATCCATTGACCCGCCAATTCAATGTTTAGCAAGTGCTCTACATGCAGTATGCTCTGTCCAGGTAGAATACAGCTGAGAAGCAAGCATTCCTGATTTCTGCCCTCATTTCACTCTGCATTTTTGATAGAAAAAAAGTAATCATAAATGAATACTAAAATTGCAAGATTGATATAAGCTATGAAGGATACAAACAAATGAGAAGAAAAGGAAGGAGGGGTACTTTTATGGGGTGGGAATGACAAGTCTACTAAGAGGTGACATCTCTCCTAACTCGGACTCCATATGCTGGTCTTTGGATCCAAGGATGAAAAACAGGTGGCCTCTGTTTTTAAAGAGCTTCTGGACCAGTGGCAGATAATGCACTACAGAAAGGGCCTATGGTATAACATTGTGAAGGAAAACATACAGTTATAGCTGCATTCTGGGTTTTTTTTGTGTGTCAAAATAAGGATTTTGGCAGGAATTTTGCTTGTTGTGCATCATCCATATGGAATATAGAACATGCATGGTATTGGTGTTACTCATTATGTAATCTCCCTTCAGTCATATTGTGATGTACAAGAGAACATTTGGTGGAGAAACCTTAATGCTCACAGCCAGGTTTAATGATGCATTCAGAGTCGAGGAGGTTTGATAATGTGAAAGTTGTCAGAATCAAATGGAGACAAAAACAAAACCCTGACAAATAGAGCTGGGAAAGGCCATGAAGGGGGGGGTTCTCATGCACAAATGCCTGATAACAAAAACTATCATAAAAGACTTCAAAAAGCCACCCTGCACCAAGGCCGTCACATCTGTACACACACACACACACACACACACACACACACACACACACACACACAATACTTCTATGAGGACATCTGCCCGACAACTACCTGTCCAACTTCTTTCTGGTGCCACACACAATGTTATTGATCCTAGTAACCAAGGATAATTACCTTAAAACAATTACATAATTCTCCTCATTTGCCCTTTAAAAACCTTTGTCTTCCTTCACCTGGCTGAATACTCACATAGTTTACTATGGCACATGTATTCCCATGACAAGGCCCATTTCTCAATAAATATCATTTTCTTTTAGAAAGCCTATGTTATTTAGGTTGACAGTAACATGCAGTTCTCAGGCTACTTGGGAAACAAAAGAGAATGTTGACTTTATTTTTGCCAGGCAGTGTGGTGGGAGAATTCAGGAGCATATGATGATGGGTCTATTCTTTCTGGAGAGAGAGTGCATAAATATGTCTTTTCAAAGTCACTTACAGTCCTTGATTTTCTTTAGTCTGCTCTCTCCTAATATTAAGATGACATCACGTATGACACTGGTTCTTGGCACAGGTTTTAAATTTGTGACCCATTACCTATGTTTTATTTGCCTCACGCAGTATTTTTTTTTAACACATTTGAAGTACAAGTACCCCTCATCTTATACAGCAGTGTGGGACTATAAAAATGACCATGCAAGCAGAAACCATGCAATGTCCACTTAGTAATCAATGGGAAAATATATGATTGTTCTATCACCTTTCACATTTTTGTCTAATCATTAAAAACCCTCTATAAATTACCAGAATATAAAGAAATAGAAAAACATAATGAAAGAAGTAGAAAACAAACTAATACTGATTTAGTACACTGTTATTTAAAACATCAGGAACAGTAAGAATTGAAGTGCTTTATTTCTTTGAAAAACACTTATTGCGAGTCTCTTGAACAATTCTTGCCTTCTTTTTCTTATCCTACAACTAACAGTACAGATGGGGCATCTTTTCTGTGCTTTGGCTGATAGTCATAATCCTTCCTAAAGTGTGGATCACCTTCCAATATTTCATCCTTTCTGTTTTCAACGTCATGAAATAGGATGTTTTTTAAAATGTGACTTTTTTGGTATCACTTCCTCTGGTACATCTTTTTCTTCTGCATCGTAACTGCCTTGCTAATTTATGTTAATAAGTTTGTCTTTATTAAATTCCTTGGGTTACATGTCTAGAATCTCCTGACCGTCAGCCCAGTCAGCATTCCCAAAGTTAGTTTTTTTTCTGTAATTTTATTTACATTTGATTCAAAGTGCACTTCTGGGGTTGTCACATTTGGTTTTTCGTTTTTGTTTTTGATCACTTGTGTTTCATATTTCTTGGCCAGTTCCCTCTTTTGATTATCCATTTTGGTGAAATATGTGTGTTTATCACTGGAAGATCAGTGGGATACCAAACTACATACTTTGCTGGCTGCCTCTGACTGAATACTAGATGTGCAGTGATCAGTCACTGACAGACTTTGGAAGAAGTGATGTGACTGGTCACTGATCATCATGCGCATCTATGAGCTACATGGCAATTTGTGAATTGAAGAGCTAGTGGTGGAGTTTGTACTTTATGCGATGACCCAGAGTTAGTGTGACATGGTAACTGAAATTTGAACCATGTTGTTGGAAAGCTGGTGTTATTTCACTAAACTGGAGTAACTGAAATACGTGCATACTGGAGTCATGAGAAGGACTACCTATAGCTGCTGGAAGTTAAATAGAAGAGAATTACACATAGCAATACAAATTTCTAGTTTCTTCAAGAACAAAAAATCTCTGGGTGGTGACCACCCACCTTGGGGCATGTGTTCTCCAGTTGTCCCAGTTCCACCACTCCTTGTTACAATACATTTGTGGCCTCTCCTGATAAACTGTACAATGTAATAGCTACTAGCTACAAGTGATTACTAGCTACAGGGTGGGTATTTAAAATGTAAAGTTTAGATTTAATTTTTAAATGCAAAATTAAAATGAAAACAAAATGCAATTAAAATTCAATTCGTCAATTGCATCAGCCATATTTCAAGTGCTCAGTAGCCACATATGGCTAGTGGCTACTATATATTGAACAGTTTAGGATCTAGAAAGTTCCACTAGACAGCACTGCTCTATAGGCAGTGATCTATATTAGCTAAATTATTATGGATCGAGGAATATCAATAACTTTGAAAATCCAAAATACTATCCCTTTCAATCTGAATTATTCTTACTTTTTTTTTTTTTTAATTTATAAACTAAATGGAACCAGAAGAGATTCTGAGTTAAGAGTACGTTTTCAGGGAGAACCCTTGTGGATTTTTTCCTTATAGAAACATTAAAGGTGTTGGAGTCTGTGAACTCTGTGGCATAGTATTCGAGATTGCAGTCTCGTGGAGGAGCATTTTTAATCATCAGTAAGAAACTTGTGACACCTATTTTAGCTGTGGTTATTTTAGCAGTTTCTATTTTCTTTTAAGTGATGATGGTAAAGACAGGGACAGTGGTGATGTTGGTAATGAGAGATTATGGGACCGATGTCTGACTCCCCATGACAGAAGACTGTTGGTTGTCAAAGACAGGTTTTTAATATCTAAGCATATAAAGAAAATGAGAGTGAATTTTAGGATTCTTCAGAAGGAATAACAATATACAAATGTGAAACTGTTCCAGAATTGCCAGAACATCTGTTTTGTTTCCATAGTTTTCTTTTTCCTTAGGCATGCTTAAATATTTTTTTTCAGTTATATACAAAATGAAATTCAAATATATAGAAAACTTTTAAGTTCATATTTTTATAGATCCTTGTGGATTATTGGGTTTACTAATTTTTTTTTTTTTTTTTTTTTTTTGGTGACACAGTCTTACTCACTCTGTCACCCAGGCTGGAGTACAGTGGCGTTATCTTAGCTCACTGCAATCTCTGCTTTCTGGGTTCAAGAAATTCTCCTGCCTCAGCTTTCTGAGTAGCTGGGATTACAGGTGTGTGCCACTGTACCTGGCTGATTTTTATATTTTTAGCAGAGACAGGATTTCACCCTGTTGGCTAGACTGCTTTCAAACTCCTGACCTCAAGTGACCCACCCACCTTGGCCTCCCAAAGTGCTGGGATTACAGGCATGAGCCACCACACCTGGACAGATCTACTAATTTAAACATTAGGTAAACCATATAGTGTTCTGTGCTGTCTAAACATAGCTTGAAAAATGACATTAGAGTGAAAAATTGCAAATTCTAAATGTGTTTAAATATTTAAAATATTTTTCCAGTGTTTGTTTTTACATTTTGAGATTTATTGTTAGCAATCATATTTTGAAAAATTCATACAGTTAGAACTGGAGAGGAAGACTAATTATAAGATGATTAATTCCTAGACTCTGCTACCAGTGACGCTTAGATTATGAGGGGAAAATAAAAAACAGACAGAGATCAAATGAGGAAATGGAGATAGGTGAGTGAGTGGAAAGTAGAAAAGTAGAGACATTTTAAACATGAGATGAATGAAGATCTGGGTTCTAAATGATAACACTGGTGCTAGTGAGACACTGTTTAAATCACATAACCATATTACCATTGCTGGATTAAGGGAAGCTTTGAGGGAATTCATTTCCATTGACTATTTTTTTTTTCTAAACCAACCATTCGTTCAGCTTTTATTTGTTGGTGTGAAATATGCTATTATTTTGAAAAAACACTTTTAACATCCCAATGAAGTAGGTACAAATATTAACCCAAATTTAGGAAGAGGACAGTAGGCTAGGAGATTTGAAGAAGAAAGAGTAGAAAGAAGGGGGAGTTTTTTGTTTGAAATCCTGGATTTGTGATTGTATTTCTTTTACTGTTTTTAAAATGCTCCAGCCTCTCCTGTCATTGGCAGTTGATTTTATTAGGAGAAAAGTGTAAGCAGATGGAAAGAACGTTTTTTTTCCCCCCTTTACAGGCCTTGGAGGTTTAGTGATAAATGCTGAGCTATATTTGCATACAAATCACTATCTTGAAAATGTCTGCTTTCTTGACACTCTGGCAGTATAGTTCATTGCTGAGTTGTTGTTGTTGTTGTTGTTGTTGTTGTTAATGAATTGCTGCTTTGTTTTTAGAGGCTGCCTGATTAACTTATTCTATTCTGGAAGCTGCCACAGTGACATTAAACCGTCTTTTGCTTCCTGTTTTGGAAACATTTGGAAATCACTTGCTGCTAAAAGTTTTCTCTGTCTCTCTCCCGATTTTTTCTGATAGAATTTTCTGCGTTTTTATTGTTGTAAATGATGTAGCCTATTCTTTAATTTTGAATGGATCACACAATCATCTTTATGTGTCCAGCTGTCTTTTGTTGGAAGAGACACGTCTTAAATTGCTCAATGCTGAATCAGATTAAAATGACTTTGGTGTTAAGGCATTAAAATTTTTTTTTTGTTTGTGTTTTATGGAGGCTCCATGCTTGTGAATGATAGCACATTGCTCAGACAGAGTAAACTTCTATTCTTACTCTTCAGTACTAGGTATATTAGATTCTAAGTCAAAGTGAGCGAAAGTCTGAGCCTGTTTCTAATCATTCTCTTGCGGACTAATCTTCAAAGAATTCTTCTGATTTAAATCTAGGATTCTTATCTTAGTTGGGGTCAGGAGACTGTTTAAGAATTTTGTACCAGAGGAAAACAATGTGTGTGCGTGCACACATGTACCATTTTGCGAGCAATTTCAGGAGATTCATAGAAGCCCTGGAGCCAATCTGTAGACCCAGGTTAGGAAACTCTGCTCTAGTTATTTCTGGAGAATTCTATAAATTCAAGAAAGAAAAGTCTCCAAATTGTGAGCTGCATGACATTGTCCCACCCACCGTATCTCAAATTACGTCACTCTTCACCTACTACCCAAGCCAGAACCTTGGAATCCTCTTTGATCCTCCTCTTCCTTTTTGCCCCCATTAGTCAATCTTGTTGCTCCTACCTCAAACATACATCTCAAATTCTCTGCATCCCCACTGCCACCACCATAAGACAGGCCTGTCTTGAATCTTTTACCTAGACTGCAGTAAAGATATTCCCAGTGGCCTTCAGCTTTGCAAAGAGAACCCAGAATCTGTCATACATCTCCACTCTCCACTGCCCAAAATGCTTTGGTGGCTTTCCCATGCATGGTGAATAAATCCAGACTACTGACCAAGGCTATCAAGGGCCTGCACTCTTTCCTGAAGATCCAGTTAGACCAAGTGAACTGGGCTTAGTTCACGGCCAGCTTAGCGGGTTTGGCTTGTTACGGTCTTGCCCTTGCATTCTTGCACCTTTTCTTTCTCATCTCACCCCTTACATTTTCACAGTAGTTACTATATCACTTGCCTTTGTCTGTTTACCCTCTAGATTTCACAAGTTTGACAGGGAGAGGATGACTGTACCTGGTTGTGCTGTATCCTCAGTGTCTTCTGTAATACTTGCCAGGTAGTCGGCTCTTAATTCACAAATATTTACTGAATGAATATATGAAAAAATACAGAGTTCTTGGAAGTGTTTTGACTTTATCCTTTTCTCTAATATTCGACTTTGTGATCTTTCACTAATTCATTCAGAAGTTCATTCACTGAACACTTGCTGAATACCTCTCACTATAAGAAATCCTCACATCATTTGTTTTAGGTTGCTAGCTCATGGAGGACTGATTTTGAGAGAGAAAGATGTTGATTCATATTCTGTGAGAATGCCAAATTAGTGTTAAGTATAACTCTCTTTCATTTTTTTAAAATAAAGGATGTTTCTATTAACATTAGTAGCTGTCATAGAAGAGGGTTTCTCATTGTTATTAAAAAACATAGAACAATGTTATCTTCAAATTTTTCCAAGCCTCACTGAGTTAATAGTTCTCAAGTGTTCCATTTAAAAGACATGCAGTACTTTTGATGTGTGAAGGAAAGGCCAGTTCATATTTATTTTTCTATGCCTTTAGCTGGGTTTGTTTTGTATTAGGAGTTCATAATTGAATTTTTTTTTTTTTTTTTTTTTTTTTTTACTGTTAAGTATGTTTTTCTTAATGGTTTACATTTAAGTAAGTTGAGTCTGGACTGGTTCACTGGTCTCTTAAGAACCCACAGTTTGGGGAGCATTTTGGAGAAATTATTTATTAGAAAGAATTATTTCCCAGATTAAACAATGAATAAGCCTACATGACATTTATTCTTTCACCAAATATTTATTAAAGGCCAATTCTGTGTTAAGCTCTGTGTGGAGCACCAGGAATGCTAGTTGAGCCTATCTATAAAGGAGTATTTCCTCTCTTCTAAGGATGCTTTGTCTGCTAAATACCAATCCTACCTTTAATATCCTCTCTCCCTTTCTTTCTCTCATTTCCTATTTCTTTCCTTTCATATTTATAGTTTGGCTACTGTTTGCCTTCAGATGGCATCTGAACTGTGCTGTCTGGTTGCTCCATTGGCTTGGCCAGCTATATGGAAGATCTGATGGAAACTGGAATTTTTAGTGTCTCTTGAGTGGCATAAGCAAACCTAAATTTGGAATCCATGCTTTCAAAACGTGATAGAGCTTGCACTGGAAGAATCCTATCTCTGTGGGAGTTTGGGCCCCAGGTTTCACTCTAGCCACCCTATGGAGGTATCTGCTCAGGGCACTCCCCTCATCCACGTACTGGTGAAATGAAACTGTGTATATGGTGAGGGTGCTACTAAATTGTTTATGTTGCATGTGGTTTTCTAGATCTGCAATGAGCTGCAGATTTTTAGTATTACTTTCTAATCTCTACTTCACTAAAAAGACTTTTACAGAGTTTTTGAAATGATTCTCATAACAAAGTGTATCTGAAGTTTAAAATAATGTCTCATTGGAGTTATCTTTAAATATTTCTTTTGCTGCTGAGTGCACTTTATTTCTTCTATTGCCATGCTCCTTCAACTCTTAACTCCTAAGAGCATTTTTACAACATATTCACTTTCATATTGGTGTGTTCTCATTCTCATGTTTACACATTATGGATAGACTCTTTGGAGTGACGGTTAATTTTCCTTTTCAATACTCTCCTAACCAGAATTATCTAAATTCTACACACTTCTGTATATCTCTAGGACAATAACAATAATAGTAGATTTTCATAATGATTACTGAGAGACGTTGCAAGTTCCAGAAATGACTTCTATGTCATTAAGAACGGGGGAGAGGGAGTTCTTGGAAAAACATTTTTATTGCTGTCTAATTGAAGAATGACAGGTACTTGGTATACACGCTAATATTTTTTTCCTCCTTCATGGCAGCCAAAACTAATACATTCCTCAGTTCTTTCTTCCTTTCCTTATCAGAGCTTTAGAATCCTCTTCAACATGCTGCTCTAAATAGCTACTACAAGTTGGTTGGGGTTAACAATGAAGGTACATTATTTAAGAACAAACTTGCCCTACTCACTGTGACCACAATGCTCAGAGGCCCCTACTGACCTATAATTCAGGGTCTCACTGCCAGAGCAGCTACCACTGCAAGGCACTGCTGCCTGTCTTAGTGAAGGAAATAAAGCTGTCGGTCACATACTAGCAGTTAAGGGCTTTAGCCCGGAAATGACACATATCATTTTTGCTCACAACTCTTTGACCTGTATTCCTTGAGCTTCACCCAACTGCAAGGGTCCAGAAGGCCTACCATATGCCCAGACATGGCAGTAACCTGAACTGTTTGGCAAACAGCACTAATGACTGCCATATCCCATTTGATGTATTTTAATGCTGAACCTCTCAGCATATTTCATTTCATAGAATGCTCTCTTTCTTTGCCCATGTGATTAATAGGACATGTACTCAACTTTTTGTTTGAAAAACAGAAAAATTATTCAGGCCTCTCTATGTTTTGGGAAATGATGCTCAAGGTTTCCAAGGAACATCCTCTGAAACATATGTCCTATGTAGTGTTCTACAATATTAATAATAATAAATAATTATTATTATTTTGTAGTGAAGCAGATTTGAGCAGTGCTGCATACTATTTCTTATTTTTGAGAAGCCAGAATGCATCTTAGTAGAGTACATATGCTGATGAATACTGCAGTAAAGAGAGCTATTTAACTTCGTTTCATCCGGTGTTTCTCAGTCTTCTTTGACCACACAGTTTTTTTTCTGTATAATGTCTAACAGCATCCCGTGGAAGCAGTGCTCTGCTATCCCACTCTAGTAAACACTGCAGTAGGTATTATACATGGAGGCTTTTATAACCTTGAGAGGCACTGAAACAGCATGGACATTATAACAGTGTTGTAACACATGCCCCTGGCTGGGATTTTCACTTAATAGCTACATGACCTTGGTCATGCAGTTAAACTTATTTGGCCTCAACTTCTGAATCTGGACATTGGGAGGTGATATTATCTAACTCAAGGGGTTATTGATTAGCACTAGACCATACTAGGCAGCAAACAAATGTTATATATTGTTTCCTTCCTTTAATGATATCATTTACTTATTTCTCACATACTTAGTTTATATGAGCATACTTTTTCCAGATATGATGCTCTTATCTCAATCAGTATAGCATTGCTTTGCATTGAAAAGTTCATAGAAAAATATGTGAAATTCAACCAAAGAATCTGTACCAGAATACTGTCAGGCTGTGGGCTCCCCTTTCAATTTACTTTCTTTGAAAGGCACCTGTTTACTTCTCTCTGTGAAAATGATTCTTACTTTTGAGCATCCAGATCAGTACAGGAGTTCTGAGGGCAGTTCAGGGCATGCTGCCTAGACAGGGATACCTGGGTTCTCTTCCTCCAGACGACCAAGGTCTCATCATATCTCTGACCCAAAGCGTATCCCAGGGCAAAACATGAGACAGTGGATATTTGTAAGATGCTTGCTTTGAGAATCAGCTCTGAGCAGAGTACTATCGTTATCTTAACACACTGCTCTGGAATTTATCATATTCTGGAAATCACATTTGCTTAAAATTACATCTATGTCATTTATGGTTATGGTTGATGAATATCCCATGAACCCTTTATTGAGTTACTGAAATGAGTATGTTAATACCCATTGAAAAAAGGTGTGGCCCAAACTAGCAAGATGCTTCTTCAGAATTATATTTATTAATGTTCAAGGGTGATATTTCTGACACAAAAATTCGCCAAAGTGCTTACATTGTGAATAGTAGATTTCTTTTTGCGATGCCACCTACTTTGACTCAAAGCTCTATAACTGTGCTATTTAAATCAAATAAATTGAATATTTTCTTGAAAAGTAGCTGACAGTCCATCCTGCTGTTGTTTTGTGAAATGACATTAAGAATTATTTTGAACATTTACAAGGCCTAGGAGTGTTTGTTAGAGTAAATAATGAATTATACAGGGTCTGCAGAGGTCTGCATTGCAAGCTGGAATGTTCCGTGCTTATCACTAAACTATATACAGATCTGCAGTAGAGATGAATACAGACTCTTCTTTTTTATTAGTTCAGAAGAATGATTAATCCTGTGTTGTATTATTTGATACTGCCTTACTTCGTATTAATATATACACAGGCTAATCAGCCTCATCAAAATCAGTGATATTTTGATGATTTGCTTTATTTTGGTGACTTCTATATTCTGAATCCCTAGAATAGATCAGATATAGAAAACTAAATGGGGGCAAGTCTGAGCAACTCTGATCATAATATTCTGCTGTCATCTTTAATTAATCATCTGAATCAGTACATTTCCATTTCTCTGTCAGTGCTCTATATTTAAATATTTCATATTTGTCATGGAAATCCTCCTAAAATTATTTTTAATCAATTATTATCCTTGATGAGCAGATTTTGAACTTATCAAATTTATTTTGAATAAAAATGTGGCAACATAATGGAAATGTTATGTAGTTGGGAATGTTCTCACTTTTGCAGCATCTCCCTTTATTCTGACTCCACCAGTCCTTTGCAGTTGGTTTTGCGGTTCATGAGGCAGTATGGGAGGCCACAGAAATGGCACATGCACCTCATGTCACGTGCCCATTCTCACTGGTGGTGACTGCTCCGAGGTTGCATTGGCAAGGATTTTGGGACACTCTGGTTAGAGAGAATTCGGTGGTGGATTATTGATGTCTGTCATAATTTACCATTGGAAAATAGTGGCAGATGTGCAATGTTTTGCCATCTCGGTGTAAGAGAAAGAGATTTGGGCCGGGCACAGTGGCTCAAGCCTGTAATCCCAGCACTTTGGGAGGCCGAGACGGGCGGATCACAGGTCAGGAGATCGAGACCATCCTGGCTAACATGGTGAAACCCTGTCTCTACTAAAATACAAAAAAATTAGCCGGGCGTGTTGGTGGGCGCTTGTAGTCCCAGCTACTCGGGAGGCTGAGGCAGGAGAATGGCGTGAACCCGGGAGGCGGAGCTTGCAGTGAGCTGAGATCCGGCCACTGCACTCCAGCCTGGGCGACAGAGCGAGACTCCGTCTCAAAAAAAAAAAAAAAAAGAGAAAGAGATTTGGTTGGGGAAGCTAACCAACTGAGTTTCAATCCCAATTGTGCGCCTAACTGTGTGACTTTGAACAAGTCAGGTAATCTTTCTAGCACTGTTTTTAAAATCTGACAATGAAGGTATTGGAGTAGATGATGTTTAAGATCCATCTCGAGGGGGCACTGTGGCTCGTGCCTGTAATCCCAGTACTTTGGGAGGCCAAGGCGGGTGGATCACCTAAGGTCAGGAGTTTACGATCAGCCTGACCAACATGGAGAAACCCCGTCTCTACTAAAAATACAAAATTCGCCGGACATGGTGGCGCATGCCTGTAATCCCAGCTACTCGGGAGGCTGAGGCAGGAGAATCACTTGAACCCAGGAAGCAGAGGTTGCGCTGAGCCGAGATTGTGCCATTGCACCCCAGCCTGGGCAACAAGAGCAAAACTCCGTCTCAAAAAAAAAAAAAAAAAAAAAAAAAAATCTCAACTCTAAAATGCCATCCTGTATTTACTCACCAGGACAGCCAAGATACCTTGGGCCCCTGTTAATTTTTAAACATCCTTGGAACTTCCCAGTGTCCATACCCCTTTTGACTGTCATCTTTCCACTGCTCTTGTTAGAAGACAGAATATCCCCACCTTGAATCTGGGTTGGCTTGTGATTTTCTTTGACCAATAGAATTTGGAACAATGTAAGCCTTAAGCAACTTCAGAGATTTTGCATCTACTGGGATGGAAGAGCATGTAGAGTGAAGGCCCTAGTGGACCCAGCTGAGCCCACACTCCAGCCTACCTTCCATCTGAAAGCAGTTGCATGAGTGAGTCCAGGTGAGACCCTCAGCAAAAACCATCCATAGACTTACGGTAGTAAAACCTATCAATGTTGGTTTGTTGCTGCTGTTGTTTTGAGACAGAGTTTTGCTCTTGTCACCCAGGCTGGAGTACAATGGCATGACCTCAGCTCACTGCAGCCTCCCCCTCCCAGGTTCAAGGGATTCTCCTGTCTCTGCCTCCTGAGTAGCTGGAATTACAGATGCCTGCCACCATGCCCAGCTAATTTTTTTGTATTTTTAGTAGAGATGGGGTTTCACCATGTTGGCCAGGCTGGTCTTGAACTCCTGACCTCAGGTGATCTGCCTGCTTTGGCCTCCCAAAGTGCTAGGATTACAGGCGTGAGCCACTGCGCCCGGCCAATCAATGTTGTTTTAAGCCTCTATGATTTGGGGTAGTTTATTATGCAGCAGTAGATAAGTGATATAGAAACTGGAAGTCAGTCAGTGGCTCTCCTGAGTCTAGAAGGTCTGAAATGATCTCTGACAGTAAGGCACCTCTCTGACAGCTGAGGTGCCTTAGTTCTTCATGTTGCCACTTAGTAGGCTAGCTGGGATTTTTTTATAGCATGTTGGTCTCAGGCTTCCAAGAGAGCAATAATCAGAGGTTTCAAGGTCACTGAAGGCTTAATGTTGGAAAGTCACACAGCAACACTGCTGTAGATTGGATATTTGACCCTCCAAACCTCATATTCAAATTTGATCCCTGATGTTGAAGGTTGGGTCTAATGGGAAGTGTTTGGGGGCAGATCTTTCATGAATCACTTGATAACATCTTTGTGGTAACCAGTGAACTCTCTATTGCTCTATTAGTTCCCAGAAGAGCTGGTTGTTGAAAAGGGTCTGGCACCTCCCTCCCGTCTCTCTTGCCTCCTTTCTCACCATCTGATCTCTGCAAACCGTTTCCCCTTCCACTTCAGCCATTGATGGAAGCATCTTGAGGCTTCCACCAAATTTCAGAAGCCAACATCATGCTTCTTAGACAGCCTGCAGAACTGTGAGCCAGATAAACCCCTTTTCTTTATAAACTACCCAGCTTCAGGTATTCTTTTATAGCAACAGAAACACAAAGTAAAACAAGCGCTCAAGGGGAGGGGAAATAGACTGCAACTCTTGGGGGAAAGAGGGGTAAAGCCACATAGCAAAACAGCCTGTAGGATGGGAGGGATTCTTGTGGTCATATTTGCAAATAGTAAACCACACCAGCTCCAGGCACCTGACTAATGCAAATATTTCTTTCTTTCATTGTGTGTATTCTGAGTTGGCAGTGTGTCAGCAAGAGTTCAGCATAGGGCTTGGCATGTGGTCACACCACTTTAATGCAGCAAAAACACCTAAAGTATTTATGTTCAAAAAGATAGAGATAGTCAGTTCTGGGCTGGTGGTGAGCATGAAGAGGAAGAGAAGAAGAGGGAAAACAAAAAAGAAAGGATTGCCAAGTTTCTGGTAGTCTCTTGTGATATGAATCATGTGTTGTGAGAAGATCCATAATTCTCAGTAATTAGACTGTCCAACAAGCAATGGATTCAGTGTGTCTGACAACCTGACCCAGTGATAGAGGCTGCAGTACCTAAACTTTCTCAGGAGTCTGGCCCATTATGGAGCCCAAGTCACCTTGAAGCAACTGAAAGTCAGGATGAAGAAGGGCCAAAATGCCAGCTTTGTATCCCTCTTTACTTCCTCCAGCTCAGGCAAGTTGGTACTCTCATTTTTGATCTTCTTACAATTCTCTGTTAGGATGAAGGCGTGTTCACTGCCCAGTGCTCAGGCCTCCTTTCAGTGTGGGATTGTAGGTCTCATATGCTTTCTTTTTCCAAGGTTAGGTGTTTCTTAAGCCTTTAGCATGTTTGCATCGTAGCCTTCTATTTAATTGAAACAGTGGTTCCCTTCTATGAACAGAGTGACTCTAGGGAATTCAGGGCACAGTTTTAATAAGAGGCTAGGCAGAAATGGAGTCACGAAAGCTCTAAAAAGCATGACATCACAGCACTATCATTAATAACATGAACTTTAGAATCAGACAGACTTGGGTTGAATTCTAGTTTTAATCTCATTTTGAGTGTGCTGGCATGGCAATTTTCTAATTTTCCAAAAGAAATTATTGCTTATAATTCATTTTCAATGTGGGAATTATGATAGTATTAATAATTTATGGGTTTGTTGGAAAGATTGAGTAAGTACAAAAGTGAAATGGCGATTTGGGCCAAAGGAGGAATGCTTAAAAACTTTCTTTGAAGCTAACCTTAAGTTGCTAGACCATTTTTAAGGACAGATTTTGGTCTAGGTGTGGAGAAAGGGTTCTACTTTAAAAGGCAAAATGTAGGATGAGATGGAAAAGTTTATCTAACACCCTGAGGCAGAGTTAGATCTGACCTCCTCTGTGCTCCCACAGTATTCTATACTGATTTCTACCAATAGCATTCATCTCTCTATGTTGTAATGATCTGTTTACACTGCATGGCAGTTTGGGACATTACAATGTGAACTCTTCAAGGTCAGCTACTCTGTCCTGGTCACCTTAACATCCTAAGTCCCAGCATAGATCATGGATTGAGAGGAGACTGCAGTGTTGGGATGGATGAGTGAGTAGGTTGCCAGCCCAATCCACTGGCTAAATCACTCCCTGATTTTTAAAGTACAGTTTAAATCTCATCTGCTCTCAGAGGTCACCTTTGGTTTCCATCCACTGTGAGAAATCTCCTTGTCAACTATACAACCTAAGTTGTAACTATTGACCTTCACTTCCTTTAAAAAATATTACTACTAAAAAAATCTCTCTAGATTATAGGGAGAAGTGGTAACCAGTTCCACAAGTTTTCACACATGATATGTACTGGATAAAACATTTATTCAATTCAATATATTAGGTTTAAGTCTTTGAAGGTTATCCTACATGTTGGCTAAGAAATCTTGACAGAGGTGATAATCCCAGGCAAACAGGACCCAGAAGTAAATGTGTCCTTATAGCCTATGTATAATATGGAATTTATCCATTAACAAAGCCTAAGAGGCTCCAGATTACATTATATTGCATCTGTCATATTATTTTAAAACAATTGGCATATAAAAAGTGGCATTAGAATTACAAAAGCTATCTGCTGTTCTTCAAATTAATTTGCTTTCCCTGAGTTGTTTTTCTAGGAGCAACACGCAAACAAGCAAAACTGACAAATAATAAGATTTTTTTATGGCATTGAAAAAAAAAAAGCTTTTGGATGTCATTGATATTACTAAATTTACATTAGATACATAGGTTGTCTGATTCATTCCGTCAGTTTTCACAGTAAGCCATTGTTTAAGTGAAATGTCTTCCTTCTCCCACTGAGTTGCTGTGTGTGAACATAGCCTAATATAGCACTTACGGACTTTGTTGTAAGCTTGCGTCGTTGTCACACTTGCTGTGGTTTGGTGAAGCCAGGCCTAAGGGAGGGTGTAATTTAAAGCAGGGAGGAGGCATATGGGGAAGGGTCCCTTTTAACACAGAAAAAGCAACTCTGTGGGAGTGGAGGCTGGCAATCTGCTCAAAGGAAATGAAAGGAAATTCTTCATTTCTAAATGGTTCATTGACCCATGATAATAAAGCAGGCCTGCCAAAGATGGATAATTATCTTTTTAAGTATCAGATGCCCTGTGGGTGAAGGCCTCCCTACTCCTCTCTTGAGAAATGAACTCCGATTTTAAAAATGCTTCTTTTCATAGTTTACCATTGACATGAATTTCCTGATTATGAGCAAAATTAATCAGTTTCTTCTTTCTTTTCCCCTCTCTCTTATGGAAATCAGGCCTGACCAGCTGAGCTCAGTGTGTTTCCCCTTGGGCTCTGAGTTCTACCAATAGTGGAGTGGGATTGATATTCTAGTGAGACTAGCAATCGCAGAATTATGGTTTTATTATGCCCCTTAGCTGCTTAGCTCCAGGCAGGAGCATGGTGTCTTAAAACAACAAGAAAAAAGAAACAGAAAAACGTACAAGAGTTTATTTATCTTGTTAGTATCTAAAAACTAAACAAATATATATATATATATATATATATATAGTGCATGTATATACACACGTGTGCATACATATGTGTATAGTAACTGAAATGTTATCGATGGTGTAACAGTGAATATTGATTTCCTATCAATAATTAATCAAATTTCTATCCTTTTTTCTCTGGATCTTGTATGTTGCTGAGACTAGTAATGTAAATATGTTGCCTTGTCTAACTTGCAGAATGCATTAAGAATGTTTTATTTGAATAACGAGACAACCTCTTTCTTTCATGATTTAACTTCAGATGTCTTCTTTTGGATTCTAAAAAAAAAAAAAAAAATCAGTCTAAGGAACTCCTGTCATAAATTGCTTAACCACATGGCACATTTCTTAGTTATGGATAAAGTTCACTATACATTTTCAGAATGTCTACACTCTTTTAAAAATAAAATAAACATCTACTTTTGTATGTTCATTGCATAGTTCTCTTATTTACCTAAAAGATAATTTAAATTAAAAATGTATCACCATGTTCTATCTAGAGAAACCAAGTGGATGTTCCGGTTGCTTCTTCAACCTAGTGCCTTTGGCAGCTGAAGCGGACACAGCTTTAGAATAGGGGTCAAGAGATAATGGTCTAGAATAGATCTTGCCTCCTGGCATAATTATCTCACCATACACTTGAGTCTCTCTGTACATGTATGTCCATTTCTTTTGCGAGAAATTCTTCTGTGTACCACAGCTTCTCCTTCAAAGTGTAATTATCCATGTATGGAAGCTCTCTTTGAACTCTTTGGAGTTCAGTGGATGGTAAATATCTGTTTCTTCATTCCTTAGTCTTTGAGAGTTCAGGCCCTGGTCCAGGAGGATTCAGTCCTGTGGGTATAAACTGCTTGGTTAGAACACTAGCCAAAGCCAGCAGCATGGACCTTAACAGACCTTGCTACAGATGTCCTCGTGTGCCCGCTGCGGCCAGTGGAGCGCTTCCGCGACCTGCGTCCTGATGAAGTGGCTGATTTGTTTCAGGTGACCCAGAGAGTCGGGACAGTGGTGGAAAAACATTTCCACGGGACCTCTCTCACCTTTTCCATGCAGGTGAGTGTACAGATTACTCAGAAATGATTTTTCTTCCTTTTCAAATCCCGACATTGGGCTTGCTCCTCCTGACATCTCACCAGGAAGGCAGATATGATTGTTTGTATTTTATGTAGCAGCCAAAAAAAGACATTATTAATGCAGGGCAGCCCTACTGTCCATCGGCCCCAAGATGGACCATGGAATAGCGTCCAAGGTGATGTCTGAGGCTTCTTTACCAAGCAGGTAGGAGTAATGGATAAGTGATTTAATGGACATTCAGACATTCCAGATTGCTTATTGGAACTGGGACTGGAGAAATCATTTTCATTCCATGGTAACTAATTTTTGAGCACTGCATGGACAAAGCCCTGCTCTAATTCCAGGGTGGCAGTGATATGCAGCTTAGGTTGGGCCTTACCTTTTGTCTATCTTTAATTCGAGCTGCAGAGGTTGATCACAGATTAGTTAGAAGCTAGACTGACTGGTTGGGTGTGACCTACTAACCAGTAAAGAAATCAGATCCCCAGTCACTGGAGATTTTTAGGCAGAGGTTGAACCAGCACTTCTCAGGTTGGGAGAAGGATGTCCATGGTGAGTCATCAATAGGGAATTGAGTAAATCCGTAGTAACATACTATGAGCTCCTTCAGGTCCTCTATGGAAAGGGCTGGGGTGTCAATGCATAAAGTCCTTCATGGCTCTGAAATTGGATGACTCTGTAATTGCCCTTTGGAAGGGCACACTTTCAAAACGTGGGGATTCTGTACTCAGCCTGTTAAATTCAATATTTGTCATTCTTTCTCCCCTCCTCAGCAATCTACCATAGAGCTTCAAAGAGACCAGATAAAGAAAGCCAGTGTTTTCAGGTTATAAAGGCTCTGACTAAAGTGCTCATCTCCTCAAACAGATTTTTTTTCTTTCTTTTTTGCTGCCATGTCTGTGTTCAGAGTAGCTAAACTTCCCCCAAATGCTTTGTGTGTGTGTCTTATATGTCAAACCATCTGAGTCACCTCTAGGCAGGGACTTCAGCTCAGAGTGGGTTTATCAAGCTTATGTTGCAAACGGTGTTCCTGGAGAGGCCAAACGAAGGCAGTGAATGAAAACCTCTGTTAATGTTTAGTGAGATACAAGAATAAAAATCACATTTATAGGAAATGACCATTGCTAGTTATGAAACATGTTTCACTAGAAAGATAATTCCATACATGTAAGAGCTGACTTGTGTTACCACCTAGAGTACTTTCGTATATGCAATGTGGTCAAACTTTTTTTTTTACTGTAATTTACAGCAAGATATATATTTATTTCAAAATCATGCATGTCCCCCCTGACACATATGTATGAAATATATGCATATGCCTACATTGATAAAGGAAACCAGAGTTTCACAAAACAATGTTTACTCATTCTGTGCAGTCTAATAGTTTTTATTCTATTAAGATCTGATTTCTGGCTGGGTGCGGTGGTTCACGCCTGTAATCCCAGCACTTTGGAAGGCTAAGACCAACAGCTCTCTTGAGCTCAGGAGTTTGAGATTAGCCTGGGCAACATGGCAAAACCCTGTCCCTAAAAAAAATACAAAAATTAGCCAGGCATGATGGTGCATGCCTGTAGTCCCAGTTACTCGGGAGGCTGAGGCAGGAGACTCACTTGAGTCCAGAAGGTCAAGGCTGCAGTGAGCCACCATCATGCCACCACACTCTGGTCTGGACAGCGGAGTAAGACCCTGTATAAAACAACAACAACAACAACAAAAATACCTGATTTATTTTGTTTGTAATGCTGATTGCAACCTATTACGTTGACTTCATGACCCACTAATGGATTGTGACTCAAAGTTTGAAAATCCCTGACATACACAGTTGTGCTTAATCCTTGCCATAGCAGGGCAGGAGTTCTCACCCCATCAGTCAGGCTCGTAGAGGTAGACAGACCTGGCTAAAGTTGCAGAAGCCAAATTCCATTTTGGAATTTCTGGTTGTGGAGCCATTGCTTGTTTTGCCATCTCAACCAACTGAGTATCTGCTTTTGCTTTTTGTTACGGCTGGTTACTTGGTGAGTTTGCTCATTTTCAACTAAGCTTCAGAAACAGAGAAAGGGAACCAGGTTGGGGAAAGGGTCCAGCTACAATGAACACTACCATTGGTCTCCCCCAAGGTCGGAATAGCCAGAGAGGACTCTTCCCATATGAAATACCCCATATTCTTGCTTAATGGCTTATGTTTATGGCAGATTTCCTGAGTAGAAGCTTAAAGTAATCAGACTTTAATTAAACCACATCTAAAGATAACCAAAAGGTGTGATACTTCACCTCCCCAAACATTTTCAGCCTTCCTTTAATGCAATTAAAACCATAGCCAAGAGCAAAGAGCATGAAAAGCAGCAAGGGGTTGGCTTGCTGGATAATTTATATCATTTTTATACATAACTTCTCACTTACTCTCAGGTGGAAATGGAGAACTGTCTAGTCCCACACATTTGAAGCCAATGGTCCCCATGAGAATACTATAAATTAACACACAATGAAATTGCATCTAAATTATTAATGGGTGATATTTCTGAATAAGAAGGAGATACCATCTATCTATTCTCACCTCTGTTGGTTTTTTCCTACTTCTAGGATGGCCCTGAAGCTGGACAGACTGTGAAGGTGAGTGCTTATTATGTGCATACAAATTAATAAGAGGCGATTATGAGAACTAATAAAAAATCACAACGAGTCATTTGCAGCACATTGCTGTTTCATTATGTTATCTTCGAGGTCAGAGAGACCCTCAGTGTTAGAGCCATAAATCCTGACATTATAAACTCTGCCAAACAATATGTTTCCCATTAGTTTACAAGACATTTACTTTTAGTAGTAAAATTATTATTGTGCAAATGCTAAAACAGAAACTAAATCAAGGAGTCCGGAAACAGAAGTCAAAGTGGTTCTAGGAAATAGCATGTGAGCTTCCTGTGGGTTTTTGCAGCCCCATGTTAAGCCTGGGGTGTCTTTGACACATCTTTGCTTCTTGACATAGTCTGCTTTTGCTTCATTGTTCTTGAGTGTAGGGATAACCGCAGCAGTAGCATCAAACTGCCTCCCTTCCTTCCTGTCTCTGTGATTCTCTCTGTTCTCCTTCTCCTCACCCCCACACCTACTCTTTTCCTCCCTATGTACTTAATACCAAAGTTCAAACCTAATAGAGTCAGTGGAGCTCAAAGATGGGTTTTTAAGTGTGCTAGGAGAAGAAAGGAGGATTTATTAGGATAGTCTCTGCTTCTGTAGTAAAAATAAAATAATAAAATTCTGGCTGATTCAGAAGCTGGGTTTCAGCTCTTTTCATACAAACGCTAATTCCTATACGGGTAGATCCTGCACCTAAGTCATAGAAAAGGCTCTATTTTTGGTGCTAGAAGTCAGATGCAAGTCAGGCTGGGATGTTAATGTTACACTTTGTTGAAATAAAGTTTAATGGTTCAAAGACTAGCTGTGAGTGGATAAGGTGGTGCCCACACAAACAATGCCAAATAAACATAAGTTCCCTTTTGATCTTACTTTACTTTTGACTTTAACACAGCTATTCTGGGACTTTTAAAATAGAATCTCTGGGAAATACCTCTAAGAAGTAAAAGTTGATGTAGGGACTGCCACCATATGAGCCACCAAATTCCTTATCATAAAAGAGGGCTAGCCTCCTAATTGCTCTACACACAGGGTGTGGTGACAGACACAGAGACTTTCAGCTTTCCCCTATCCCACGGTCTCACCTCCACGTGAGGCTCTAAATATACAGGTGCAAAGAAAGGCTTTAATACTTGTGGCTTGTTTTTGAAATCAATTCTTGAAATGCAAAACACAAATGTTTAAACTTGGTTCCCAGATTTTTTAAAACTCAGCATTCAAATGTAAATTCCGACTATACCGGATTGGTTAGATGCACTATGCAATATCTATTTGATGGAATTCCTTCAGCCATTGAAAGTCATACTGTCGAGGCATAGCTAGTGACACGGGAGAATGCACAAACTGTATTAAGTGGAATGCACAGAATGATAATAGGTACATAGTGAGCGTAGCTGAAACTTATATGAATAGATAGGTTATATGATCTCAAAATTTCATTTAGCTATTCTAAAGCGGGGTAGAAAATATTTGCTCTACAACAGGCTCTGAATAGAGACAGAAAGTAGATTAGTGGTTGCCAGGGACTGGGACAAGGAAAGAATGGGGAATGATTCCTAAAGGGTACAGGTTTCTTTTAGGGTAATGAAAACATTGTGGACTTAGTGGTGATTGTTGTGCGACATTGTGAATATAATAAAGCCACTGAATTGTACATCTTAAAGTGGTGAATTTTATGACATTTGAATTATCTGTTGACTAAAAATAATACACATACACACACACACACACACACACACACACACACACGCAAAACAAATAAGCAGTGAGCCTAGCTGGGCTGATAACTATGGCTATAGATTATGTAGCTCCAATAGTAATTACTTTTTAATATCCCAATTATCTGGCCAAAATGTGTAATGTTTTTGTTAGCTTTGATGGTGATGATGATGGACTAATTCTTAACATGTAGTACTTATATATGAATTGTTAAATGTGGTTATTGTTATCACCACCCTGATTATTTAGCTTAAGTTGATTTTTTGAAAACAATTCTGTTTTCTAAATCAGCAGATTATGTTGTTTCGCACATCTTTCAATTGTTTCCAACCTGATCACAGAAGTCCCCTGATATGAATTAATGGGGATATCTTGACTCATTTGTAGAATATGGTGGTTAAAAGAAAACCACCATACACACACACACACACACACACACACACACACACACACACACACACACGTAAAACCCCAGAGAACAATGAAGGTTCCAAAGCTGTCCTTTAGACAAAGTATCCATATCTAAAGTTGTTGAATCTGCTTTTCAAAATGTGATCTGTGTATCACCTGCTTAAATTAACTTTGATATCAGTTAACAACAACAAAAAGTTGATTCTCAGGTCTTATTCTAAACCTACTTATTTAGAATATTGTGATTGGGACTTGGGAATCTTCATTATTAGCAAGTACATCCCTTGGTAGATATTTGCCAGCCTCAGTATTGTATGATGATAAAATATTGAGTGGCAGTGGTCACATAATTATGACCCCTGGAAGTCAGTCTTGCAGTAGCCAGCCCCTCTAGGGGACAAAGCAGCATCTTTAATATTCAGCTGTCCAGTTGTGAAAACTACAATTCAAGACTCTGAGCATTTCATATTTTGAAATTCACACAGTTGCACATTTTAAGGCAGCATTTGACAACCTGCCATGGAAAGCACAGTGACTGTTCTCTTCATCTTTGCCTCCGTGTCTCATTCTTGATATGCTGCCTGATCCCTGGGTTCTAAACCATTTTTGTCTCATGCTGAGTGGTAATAGCAATAAGCCCGGTAATGGTCTTTGCCCCTGGAGCACCTGTTGTTATTGTTAATGAAGGTGCACCACTGAGTTAGCCTCTTGAACATGATACCACTGTAGGGTTTTTTGTTTCAGAGGCTTTAAATTCTGCTTTGCAAAGAACAAGCGTGGCCTCGCTTACTCAGTAAGGCACTTGTAGTCAGGAAAGGGAAATATCGAAGTGAAAAAGTGACCTCTTATTTCACAATTGATTATTAACTCTCCTTTTGGGGTTTAAAAGTAGTAGAACCCTGCCATCCACAAGGTGATTATTACAGCAGTTTGATGTCCTGCAGGCTTGAGAAATAATCTTTTTCTTTCATCTTCAACCGTACAGATCCAAACAGCCTCCCTGACCCTCCATCCGAAGTAGCTGTCTTAAAGCCCCCGCTCTCTGTCCTGGTGCATGATTTGATTTCTCTCAAGGTGTTCTTCGTTGTCTTTTATTTGTTTGGCTATGCACTTGTACCTCTGTCTTTTCTGTAGTTCTTTGGGAAGGTAAGCTTGTGAAGACCTGGATTTTGTCATTGTTTATGATAGGTCTCAGGACGTGCTACCCCCAAAATATGCTAGCTCTGCATATTGAGTATTTTAAGGTGAAGGAAACTGAGGAAACTACAGAAACAGAAAGATCACTCTCTGACCTTCTTCCATTTGTCTACCCTCAAGTGTGCCATAAAAGAATTATCTGACCTATCACCCCTGCAAGTAGGTCATAAGGCCCTCATTCCAGAGGAGTTCTGCCCTCTACTTACATGCCAAGAAGAATCTGAACAACTAGGGGCCTTGCTAAGTTTTCCCCAATTTATTACCATCAAGTCATACTCTTTTATCGTCCAATCATACCTCTGCATGACTGCCCATAAAAAATACACAGTTGTCTTTAGGTCTTTATTTCTGAAGGCTCCCATAGCACATAAAACATATATTAAATACATTTGTTAGGCTTTTCTCTTGTTAATCTGTATTGTGTTACAGGGGTCTGAGTCATGAACCAGGCAATGGTTAAGGAAATGATATGGCTTTTTCTCCCCTGTATTTTCTATGGCTATTTTGTGTGGGGAAGAGAATGATGATGATAATGGAACTTTGCTTGTTGCTTGTTGGAACAAATCTCGTAAGTTTCTAACTTTAGTTAACATGAGGTAGAAGGCGATATGTATGTGTAGTCCAGCATGCAGTCAGGGGTATTCCTGGAATCTCTATCAAAAGTCTCCTATATTCCAGGTGTTACTAACAAAGGCAAAATTTCCATGAATCAAGTTTTCAAATCATGTTCCAGAATGTAATTCCATCTAACCAAACCATTAAGGCAATATTCATTTCTTTAGAAGTGAAGCTGCTTAGTAAGTTTAATGTGAGCCATCTTTTAGAAAAATTGGTATGTACATCTTTGGGTGGGAGGCGGTTTTAGGTATATTAAAGAGATATTTATTCCAGGCAGGTAATCTGGAATGTCATAAGAACTATTTAGAGATTACGCTTGCTTACACTCTTCTATGTTTATGGTACTCGAATCTTCTACTTAGAAATTTAACTTTTTAGTATTAATGCAGTGGGAAGTAGCTGTTAATAACTTTTGAGATATTAGAAATTACTTTTTAGATTGCTGTAGAAGAATAAGATAATTATTTATAGAAGTATAATTCAAAAATTAAAGGAGATAAAAAGGAAGCTCTTCTCTTCACTGAGAAGTTTCTGTGGTTCTAGAACAAATTTTCCACCCAAAAATTTGGTAATCTTTCAGATTCATGAAAATGAGGACATTTTATATCTTAATTAAGTCTAGTAGTTAACATACTTGGCATCAGTCAGAGGTTCCATTAGGAATATTAGCCCCTATTAACTTCCTAACTGTGCACCTTTAGATCAGCTTTTTAGCCTCTCTGAACATCTATTTCCTTGTTTTTGTGAATGCAGAAACCCTATCTATTCTATTGAGTGATGGTGGAGAAAAACTGACATATTCTTGTTCAGTAGGTGGTACATGTAGCAGAGATTGGCTAGGATTTGGACATGGATATAGAATCTGACCAGTCTATCCCAGTTCAAATCCCAGCCCTGCCACATCATGGCCCTGGGAACTTGTACATGTTTCTTACCCTTAATCTCCATCTCAGTTTCTCATCTATAAAATAGGTTGCAGCTAGGCTTTCAGAGGATGTAACTAGCATTGAGGTGGTCTGTGGTCCTGCCAAATTTGCTTAATTATTATCCACTGAATTCTCTTGCTATGAACGACTTCCTTTTGGTTAAATTCTTGAGAAAACTTTACTCTGATTATATGACTTGTGCTATTTGAATATCTTATTTGAACTTATTATAAAAATGACCTTATTATAAACTTATTATAAAAATTTTCAATTTCTTGAAAATTCAGAAATCTGCCTTCTTAATTGGGGAAAATAATACTGGTCCTCTCCGTCCGAACATTTTTAGCCTCTGGTGTATGCGTAGATGATCATGAGTAAGTCGGGGTTATAAACTGATAGAATACTTCACAGTTACCTAAAGAAGGTAGTCATAGGACAGAAACCTGCCTGCCCCACACTTTGCTGACTCAGTAGTTATGACATGGGGCCTAGGACTCTGTCCTAACAGACACCACAAGTGATTCTGTTGGACACTTCAGTTTTCTGAAGCTGCTTTCCTGAAGGAGTGATAAGAAGCAGTTGTAGGGGCCGCTGCTCTCAACCCAAACCAATTCCTAGGAAAGATTTGGTGTGTACAGAAAAAGGGAAACCCATATCTTGAGGACAAAAATGATTTTTCACTGTTACTTATTATTTTCATTTGGAAAGACACTTCAAGAAAGATGTAATTTGCTAAAGGACTTTTATCCTTTCATTACAGCCAAGGTGAACGGTGCCTTGACTATGTTAATACCTAATGCATGTATTTACTGCATGAAGAATTGGTATCTTCAGGATGCTGTAGCTTTTATCTTATAGAATTGCCTTACAATTTGCATCTCTGCTCTCAGAATGAATCCAATTTGACTGAGTTGGTAAACCAAAAACCACTGCAGTGCTCGATGGATTTGGGTGTGCATGTGGGAGTGGATGCCTTTGAGAAGTGTTGAGGTTCCAAGCCCTTTCCCTGTGGCATGTAAATGTCTCTGACTTCCCCTCCCTCGCCCCCTCCTGGTGATCTGAGGCAAAACCCCCAGTCCCCAGCTCTCCAAGCAGAAGGGGCTGGGGGCCTGCCTGTCTCCTTTGGGAAACTTCCTCTCTCCTACTAAACCCTCAAGCCCTTTCCTAAGTAGATATCAAATCATTGAGTGTTTCCGTTTCTCGTTTGCTAACTTTGATTTGCATGATGCCATTTGGATCAAAGCACTGAAAGAAAAATTAACCAAGTTCCCTAGTATTTTCACATTCTGACTTACTTTTTCCCTGTTCATTCGAACTCAAGGGCAGCTAAGGTGAATGGGATGGGAGAGATCCTGAAGCAGGGATGAGGGTGAGAAGAAAATGCAGGGAAGTTGCAGCATAGTGATGAAGAGTGAGGACTCTGGGGCCAGACTACCTGGTTTCAAACCCAGAGCTGTCGCCTTTCTGATAACCTTTCTGAGCCCCCACATTTATTCATAAATTTAGAAAATGGAGGTCTTAAGAGTATCCTGTCTCCTGGGAGTGTTGTGAGGACCAAATGCATTAATGCATGTAAATCCCTGTAAAATAGTGCCTGGCACATAGTAAAGTCTCAATACATGTTCACCATTAGTTTTATAATTCTTACGTCAGGCCTCACAACAACCTGCAAAAGTAGGCATTAATATTGTACACTTAGGGAAACTGAGGTTTAAAGAGTAAAATCACATACTGGAAAAGCACAGTTGACAGATAGTGGAATTGGGATTCAAACCCGAGCCTATGCAAAATTCCAACTCTTCATTATATCATAGGACCAGGCTGTTCCTAAAAATACTCTGTATACCGTAATCACAGTGGAAGACGCTCAAGCACAGGTTTTGTAAATATTTTGTCACCCTCGACAGATATTTATCTGTATTATTTTGCTCTGCTTGGAATAATGTTGGTTTCCATCTAAAAACATCCAGAGGGCAATCCCTGTTTAACTGTATTACACAGGTGAAGCTTAACTAACCTAAATGCTGCTTTATTGCTGTATGTCAATTTATGGCAGAATTATATGCTTTTAGTGTTTAATTTTTCATTAGTACTACCAAACAAATCTCCTTAGTAATTAGAGGCCCTGACATACAACAAAGTGGATAGTTGGCTGTTTAATTTATTTTGATATTTGTAATGCTAACACGTGGCACATATAGTAGGGACATTCAATGTTTTATAGGATTCAGTAAACTATCTTTTGCACCTGAGGCTCAGAGCCTGTGATTTCTACTTAATCACTGTGAAGTCAGACCTCCTGTGAAAGGCAGGTGTTTTGTAGACCCTAAAATACCACCTAAATGTAAGGCGTTATTATTCAGTCAGCTTCTTCCCTTTATTGATGTAGTGAGGCCAGTCACTCACTGTTGTCATTTTGCTATAGGATACTAGTGCTCAATAACTAATCGTTGAAGGAGCCACTACTCCGCCTCACCATTTTGCTATGTGTGTTTCAAGCCTAGGAAGCCTAGGAAATCAAATGTAAAAATCTCTAACTCCAGGTAATCCGCTCATTCTAATTTCAAAGTTTTAAACCTGTGATATCTAAATAATTGGCTGGCCAAACTGTCAATTCTGTAAATAAATAAATAAACGCAGGCCAATTAATCATGTGACAAAGATTCAGTACTTTTGATTAAATATTAGTGGCCAATTCAACCTCAGTAGAAGAGCCATTTGTTTTATTTTTAATTTTTTGAGACAGAGTCTTGCTTTGTCGCCAAGGCTGAAGTGCGGTGGCGCGATCTCGGCTTATTACAACCTCTGCCTCCCCGGTTCAAATAATCCTCCCACCTCATCCTCCTGAGTAACTAGGACTACAGGCTTGAGTCACCACATCCAGCTATTTTTTGTATTTTTAGTAGAGATGGGGTTTCACCACATTGGCCAGGCTGGTCTCAAGTGATCCTCCTGCCTTGGCCTCTTAAAGTGCTCTGGAACCATTTGTTTTAGACTACACCACATCCTTAAATACAGAATGGGGAATAAAAGCCCATACAATAATGTGTGCCTTGATTGAAATTGGGCCTGTTAGCTGAAACAGATCCTAAATGTTACAAACTTTTGATTGGGAGTTATTGACAGCAGGAAATAATAAAATAAAATAACAGGTTGCTTTTAGACTGCCCAATACATTTATAAACATGTAGATCTATATATGGCTTAGAAGGAAGGACACAGATAGCATTGAGCTCTGGGTGGAGATAGTGAAGGGAAGCAGTGCAATGTGGGATGTGAATTGTACCCAGGGGTTTTGGCTTTACAATGTTTTGTTTTTAAACTGGGTAATGTGTACATGGTTGTTGATTCTATTATTTATATTTTAAAGTGCATTTTAAAAGAAAAATCAAGGGCCCCATTTGAAGATCTTTCCATTAAGAAATGACTATTATAATGTATTCTCTTTGCTTTATTATCTTCAGCATGTATAACTAGTCCTCATGCCTCCTATTTTCAAATCTCGAGGATGGGGCCCATGAAGTCGCTTTTTGAAAGGTCCACAGTTGATTCTGATGGTTACCCAAGTATATCAACTGCAATTTCATTTATTTTTATAAATATATTTTGATTCTTGGTCTAGATGACCTAGACTTGATTCTTTCTCGATACTCATCTCAAATTATTCAGTTCCCTTCAGGCGCTCCTCTTTACCCTTTATGCCAAAGTCATTAATAAAGTAGTTCTCAAGACACAAAAAGCAGCTGGAAAAGGTAAGGATTTCATGGCTGAGCCAGGGTCAGATGGAAACCAGCTTAATGAATAATAGACAAGGCAACCTGCAGAGCCACAGACATGGGAGAATTAGAATAATGACCTTCCTGAGGACATTTGAGTGAAAAATGTTGGGATGGTGAGACTCTGTAATGGCCCTCAGGCCAAACATGGTGAGGAATCCTTTCCCTCCTTCTAAGTCAATTATGTTAGTGCTGGGAAAGGGTCATTTTGAAATTTTAACTTCACATGTCATGAGGCATCCATCCTACCTCTAAGGGTCTAATAGATCCCTTCTCCAAAGAAGCCTCTTGTTTACCAAAATCAGGGAAATTGAAGCATCTATCTTTAGAAGCCTTCTCAATCAGATTAATCCTAAACCTCAGGAGAGAAGGGGGAAAATAAAAAGAACCACACACACACAATGGTTTGAAATCCTAGGCTTATTCAACATAAAGATAATATTATTGGATTCCAGTAATGAAAACGTCCATTTCTTCCCCTGGTAGTTTATTCTTTTAAACAAGTTTTCCTTGTTACTGACATTACATGAAAAATGAAGATGGAATTCTTTAAGATGTTGACCTTGCCTAGGGTGGTTGAGAAGAATAAACAACATTGAGTTAACAAAGTGAACACACCAAATATTCTTTTACTCTGTGGTGGAATTCATTTATCCTAATGTTCACATTCAAGTCTCCCACTCTGGGGTCCATGTATCAGTACCTGTTCCCCCACAAAATATTTTCTTATCATGCTTTCCATCCTGGTGCCCTGACAAACAGCTCAACAGGGGCTTTTATTTGCGTTTAAATTCGTCTGTTGGTTGTAAGTGGTATAAATTCCCAGATGTAATCAGGTTCTAGCAGTATAAGTTTGATGAAACTGTTCGGCCATGGAAGGAATAAATGTGACTCCAACCTCTGCTCCTCTATCAGATGACCATCGATGCATCTCACTCTTAAGGAAGAGACTCAGAGCATGGGATAATTCAAGAATATCCCAGAGGGGCAAGTGACCTTGAAAGTCACCTAGCATCATCTACTACTTGACAGTTAATCACCCCTGTAGCATTGAAGTCTGTCTTTCATCTTCCTCTATACCTGGAAACTCAAAGCACTGTGAGGTAGCTGCTTCCAGTTCTGAATCACTCTGATTTTGATTTCCTCACTACCAAAGTAATCTGTTCCTCCCTTCCAGGAAATGAGCATCCTGCCTACTCATGTTTTTCTATCTGGCATTCATTCATTAATTTGTTCTTCTATCACCTACTATGTGCCAGATATTGTCACAGGCCCTGAGAACCTAAGAAGAATGAGACATAGTCCTTGTTTTCAAGCACAGACTTTGAAATGAACACCATAATGGAGGAAGGCTGAAAAAGTTGTAGAAATTCTATAGTTAGTATTAACTTATTACTCCAATAAGTGTTTATTGAGTGCCTACTATGTGCCACATACTCCCAGGCACTGGGTTTAACTGGAAGGCAAGACAGCCAAGGAGAAACTCTCAGCATATTGTGTTTTTCCCCTTACATGAAAGGCAACAAATAAAATATTGCAGATTTGGGTTAATATTAGAAAAACTAAAACAAGACATTGTGAAATGGAATGACATGGTGGAAGGGGAATGAGGTGGTGTGGCTACTTTAGATGGGGTGGTCATCAAAGGCCCACTGAAGAGATAACCTATAAACTGAGAAGGGGGAATGACAGGGGCCCAGCCAGGTGAAGAACTGGAGAAGAAAGACCATTCTGGGAAGAGGAAATGGCAGTGGGAATGAGCTTGGCATATTCTAGGAAATGGTTGAAGACCAGGTGGCAGAAATTTAGTGTAGAGAGAGTGGCGGCAGGAGAGAACTGTGAAGAGGTGGGCAGGGAGCTGTTAAACTGGGACTTATGCTGTGGTAAGGAATTGTAACGCAATTTTAAATGTATTTGATGTTTTGATGATACTCAGAGTATGTTTCAGGGCAGAGGGTATTTCACATGCGCTTATGATAGGTTTCCTAAATTGATTTGGTTTTTTAGTTTCTAAGCCCACTTTTCTGAACTTGAAGAACTTTCTGCCATGTATATCTTGGGCACTGTGGTTGTCACTCTAGCATTCTTTCTACCCTCCCTATTGATTTAGTAGCCACAAAGTTAGGATGGGTTTGAACTCATCTTTAGCTCCAGGTGCAGACCTTGTTTGGTGCATGCCAGGGGTTGGCAGACTTCTTCTGTAAAAGGCCAGTTAGTAAACATTTTAGGCTCGGAGGGCCAGATGGTCTTTGTCATAATTATATAACTGACTTTGCAGCACAAAAGCAGCCACAGAATATATGAAAATGAATTGTCACAAATGAGCATGGCTGTATTCCAATAAAACTTTATTTATAAAAGCAGTTGGTGGGCCAAATTTGGCCTGAGGGCCGTAATTTGCCCATTTCAGTCTAAGTCAGTTGTCTCTGCCACAGTAATGACTTTCACTAATCTTTTCCTAAGCTATTTAGAGTGTAGGATTCCCTTGACTTTAGGAATCCTACACTGTAAGGGATTGGAGTCCCATCATCATGGAGGACTTAGATGCATTGGTTGTGGATGGGCTGTTTTCTCCCCTACTGCTTATGAACAAGAAAGCAGGTAACTAACAGCTTCTAGCAGTCATCTTATAATTTCTAGGGCATTCTGCCTCAGAACAAAACAGATGCTGAGGCTGGAATGGCAGAGACAGAAAGAAGCTGGATACTAGGTGACATTACTGGATTGTTGAATTAACCAGACTTGAAGCCTGCATTACATCTAGACATTTAAATTAGGTGATCTGGCCAGGCATGGTGGCTCACACCTGTAATCCCAGCACTTTGGGAGGCTGAGGTGGGCGGATTACCTGAGGTCAGGAGTTCAAGACCAGCCTGCCCAACGTGGTGAAACCCTGTCTCTACTAAAAATACAAAAATTAGCCAGGTGTGGTAGCCCACACCTGTAATCCCAGCTACTTGGGAGGCTGAGGCACAAGAATCACTTGAACCCAGGAGGCAGTGGAGGTTGCAGCGAGCTGAAATTGAACCACTGAACTCTAGCCTGAAAAAATTAGGTGACCAATAAAGTCCTGTATTGTTTAAGCCAGTTGGAGTTGGAATTTTTGCTGTGTCTAACAGAAGACATGTTCAACTAGATTATCTACTCTAAAATATTCAGTTATTGTTGTTTGTTAATATGCTTAACTGGCAGTTTGAGTAAACAATTTCTAAAGTGCCTCTGCATATGTGCAGTACTCATCACATGCCAGTGGGAATCTTTGAGTGAAAGTCTGTGAATCAATGGCCCTAGAAGAGCTTAACTTCCAATAGGTTCCCTCTGGTGCATGACCACACGGTAATTCCATTAACTTTAACGACGGTAGTGCTGCACAAAATGGGCCCTGTTAGTCTAGTCTCTCCTTTCTTTTTAGCATTAAATCTTATCCTGCAGCTAGTTTTTCAGGGTAAAGTATGTGTACCAATGCCATTCATTTCTTGCCCTTTATTAAAATATGCAGGGCTCTCTCTCCCAGGGAGGGAGTGCTAAGTGAGTATATTAAAAATGAATCCGCTGCCCGATTTGTCGACTGCGAGAAAACCCCAGAGTCAGAGACATCAATGGATTATTATTGATTGTTGTAAGATCCAATAAAATCATAAATATGGCTCAAAACAATTACTGTGGCCACATTAGCAAATTATCAGATCTATAACTTGCTTTGGAGCCTGGCCTCAGAGATTTAAATAAAGTGCCGGAGGGAGGCAAGTTGTATTTTAGAAATGTGACAACCAGGGCTGGGATAGAGAAATTTATGATTTAATTTGCTGTGCAATCTAATTGCGAATAACTATTGGATTTCTAAAAAGTGGACTTTGATTAGGTTTAGGTGTCAGAAATAAACTGGAAATATGGGTCAGTTTATACTTCTCTGAAAGTCTGTAGGGAAGGCGAGAGGAAGGTATTCGTTGCAAGGAATGACTTTCTCAGGTGACCTTCCACCCTTCCCTCTGTGTCCTTATTTCCTGTGTTGGAATAATTGGATTATACCTGAGACTGGCTGGCTCTTCCCAGAGAACCGCTTTTTACTTTCTTCACCAAGTGTCAGTTTCCCCCCATTTAGAAATAAATCAATTCAAAATGAAATTACCCAGAGCATTCATTTTTCACCATCTAGTAAATGAATCTCTCTAAAGAACACGAGGTCCTCCCTTTTTGGTTCAGGCTTAATAAAATCCTTCTTTTCGGTGGAAGTGGTATAGAACTAGTGTCTCTGCCTTTTCTAGGCTTTTCCTCTCTGGTGGCTTACTAGGCAATATTTGCTCCATAAAATGTGTATTGGCACGTTCATAGATTCCTGGGAGTATTTTGTGAAGATCTAACCTGAAGTCGAGCTGCCTGGTTTAAATTTCTAACCCACAGCAGGCTGGAGAAAAGCCTCCAATGGCATTGCATCATCCATTAGCCGCTGTAGCCGTTCATCTGAGGCCCTGGCCTCAGCTGCACTCTGATGACAAGCACACCGGTGGCTAGATTTTCAGGAATGGATTGGCTCATCTTTTAGCTCACTTTAGGAAAACAGAAAAGCAATTTGCACAAAGATAAAACAGATTTCATAGTGATCTGTGTAGAGCTGGCCAACAGATTTCTACAGGCAGTCAGCGAAAGCATGAAAACCCAGCTGAGAAATGATAAATTACTGCTAACTGTCCTAATTATCCCTTGATACTCTGTGTTGAAACCTGACTAAATTTTGCTGAAACTTACAAATAGGGAAGAAATTTAAGGTTTAATAAATTATACATAATAGAAATGCTTAAAAAAATAGAAAGATAGCCACAGCAGAAGGGCTTATATTTATCACCCCACTGTCTCCTGAGCCTTAGAAAAAGGTGGGGGTAGAGAGGGGTTATTAGATAAATTGTAATTTTAATTGCAAACCTAATTGATGATACTCAGCATGCCTATTAGGTCAAGGAAGACTATGAGTCAACTCTCAAGGTCATTACATTAATAGAGTAAGCATGTAATTTGTGATAAGTTGATTTGTGAACATCACATTCTTCTCTTTAAACAGAATAACCAACATTAGTTTTTAAGGTTCACATACTGACTGTGTGTGTTTCTTTGTATTTTAGGACAATCATCTTGTACTAACCCATCTTTTGGTTTTATAGTTATAGCTTTAGTGCTTTTAATATATAAATGCATTTCAAATTCCTCCAGCAACGACTAACATTTTACCAGCTGTCTTATTCCATTGTTGAGTAACCCCAGCTAGAATAGTTTGCTTTTTCATTTCCTTTCTTTTTATTATTGTGAACCAGCATTTTGCTTCTCTGAAATATTTGCCCTGTGGTCCTCTTTCCGACTTCTCTGGTAATTTGGATTGATTCTCTGTTTCTTCTTCTACCTAGACACTTTGTAGAAGTTGAAAGAAAATGTATTATTCTCCCTTTAAAAAATCATCAGTGCCTCTGGCTGTGTACATGGCATGATTTTTACCCCTTTCCCAAACTGGTTCCTCCAACCTCAGGGTTCTCTAGTTGATGACTGTTCTATTTTAAACATGTTGCCTAGAATCACATGAGGGCATCCAGATGGTATAGGAACAAGTATTTATTGCAGTACTTAGAATATAGGAGGCTCTCAGTAAATGCTTTTTGAACATGAGCATGGTTTCACCAAGTATAGAGCCTCGGGTCTGGACATTCTTGTTGCAGATGAAGTTTGTAGAATATGAAATGATCAGAAGGATCTTGTTTGTAGGCACTGTCATAATGAGGATTTTGTTGGTTCTTTTTCATATTTTGAAGAGCAGTGAATCTGATGAGTGATACAGAGGTTCTGTCATTTCACTATCCTCAGGACCATCTAGTCAGCAATGGAATGGCTTCTCAATCTCATTGTGGACAAATACTGGCAATGGAATAAATTCTCAATTACTATTCATCATTAAGTAGTGATCTTTGCAGGTGCTTTCCACACCTAAGGTGTTTGACTGACTATTCTCATGTCTAATACCCACCAGGCTTTCATGCTAATCATTTTTCTTTCAGTAGGCATACAAAGGGCATCTGGAGCCCTTTGGACTCTTTGGGGATGACAATTAGAAGCACAATTTTAATTAAAAGCAGCTAACTCATTAAATTTTGTGGGCTGGGAGGATCATAGAATCTTTTAAGTATTCGAAAGCTGCAGAGTTTTTCCATGGGAAAATTCACATACACACAAAATGTTGCATTTAATTTCAGGGGCCTCCTATTCCCCTGAGGCCTACCCATGGACTGCTAGACTGAATTTCCCTGACTTGTAATCTTCCAACTGAATATTCAGGGAACATTGTATTTTTTGCCTAAATGATGGGGTGAATCTTGAGGCAGGTCACAAAGAGCCACATTCTACCCTTGTTTGCAAAATGTTTCTCTCACTCATGGGAAATGCATGCTTTAAGTATTTAAATCTGACTCTGTCCACTATTAGCTATTTGCATTTGTTTTCTTGGTTACAAAAGTGGAAAACTAATACCCCCTGCTGTCAGGATTTAGTGAGTATTAAATAAGAGCATGAATGGGGAGGTCTCTGCACAGTGCTTAGCACACACTGTTTTTATTCGCCTGTTTTTGTTTTTTTGAGAACCCACTACATGTTCACTTCAATTTCTATGATGAAAACCATGGACAAAGCCAGTGTCATCCTGGCCCTCAAAAAGAACATCATCTCACCGGGCGTGGTGGCTCAAGCCTGTAATCCCAGCAATTTAGGAGACCAAGGTGGGCAGACCACGAGGTCAGGAGATTGAGACCATCCTGGCTAACACAGTGAAACCCCGTCTCTACTAAAAAAAAAAAAAAAAAAAATACAAAAAATTAGCCGGGTGTGGTGGTGGACGCCTGTAGTCTCAGCTGCTTGGGTGGCTGAGGCAGGAGAATGGCGTGAACCTGGGAGACGGAGTTCGCAGTGAGCCGATATTGCGCCACTGTACTCCAGCCTGGGAGACAGAGTGAGACTACATCTCAAAAAAGAAAAAAAGAATGTCATCTTGCTCCCTTCTTCTTTATCTATAGTAGTTTTGACCTCACCCCTGTGAGGAGGAAAGGCTGATTAGAGAGTCCGAGGAAAACCCTGGAGAAGAGATTAAAATGGATTTCAGTTTAGTGTCAGTCCCCCTTTTAGTGGGCCCAGACTTACTAATGTTGAGCAGGTTGGTTTCCTAAGCCATCTAAGCAAGTGAGTCAAATGAAATGGAATGTGCCTGGTTGGTTCTTTATGTTGAAGACTGAGGTCTACCAGGTGCTATGTGTGGTTTAGGGTGGGAAGAGAAGATTTCCTCCAGATACACAGTTTGTCTGCAAAGCATGGTGCCTAAGACGTGCTTTCACCATCAAGGAGCATTTTGTTACTTTATACCTTGCATCATGGATTTTTTAAGTGGATAATAGCATAATTTAAAAAATAGTACCATCATAGCTGAAATAGAACATTACTCTGGTGTTAAGTTTACAATAACAGAAAGTGAAGATTTTCTTAACCTCTGAAGACCGGATGTGATGATAAGCCAAGCTCTCAGTTTGCAAGAACTCATTCCAATTAGTTGTTGAAGTTTAATTACCTCTTCAAGAGACTAAGTTTGACTTTAAGTTAGAGTTAAGACACGTGAGAGGTGAAAGCTAGGAGTTGGGGTGCAAGGGTCAAGTTTAGAGTTAAGAAAGTTGAATCTTCAGTTAGATTCAAGAGAGCCAAGTTGGAGATAGAGTTAGAATTGAATTTGAAGTTAACTTTTAAATTTGATAAGGTTTTGTTCTATTGTATTTTTTTTTTCTAAATGCCTGCGTCAGATTTTCTTTGTAATTTCCTGTTGCAGCAGCAGATTTGTACTATGCTGGACAAGATTGTCAGAAGGGATGAACAGAGCTGGGCACATTCAGAGCTCAGACATACCCAGACCCTCACTGGGTGGGAAGTTTCCCTAGCTAAGTTGGAGATCGATGGTTCTCTGCTACCCTGGAAGAGCCTCTCTCCTTTTGTACCCACAACAATCCCCACCACCACCTTCTTATATTGACTCACAAGAACATTTGTTAGGCAAACACTCTGCCATCTGTTGTGCAGACAGGGCTTCCAGGCAGAGTAGAAACAGGTGTGGCGTCAAAGTAACTTAGTGCATAGACAAGGTGAAAGGAGGGCTTAAAAACTGCATATCATGTTTTGAGCTTTATACCTCCTTGGCCCATGGCAGGTGGACCTGAAATTCCATGTCTTATCAATGGCAACCCTTTGCAACCAGTTTGGGCTTTGGATTTGGTACCACACAGCTTTATGGAAGGACACTTGGGGCCATCATTTGACTTGCAAATAGAAATAGGCTTTGTGGTGTGAGTTCTTCCCTGAGATTTGTTTTGAATGTGTGGCTGGTTTGCAGTCCCCACGCAGGCTGTCAGCTAATGAGGGCAGTGGAAGTACGTTCCTTAACTTGTTCTTTCAGAAGTGTTGCATTACCAGAGCTGTGAGAAGAGTTTGTTCCTATTGTCAGATGTGGCATGGGATTTTTTTTCTTTTTGCCTTTTCAAATTTCAGGAAAGAATGAGTTCTTTGGCAGAAATGGTGTCAAGAGAACTTCTTCTATGATGATGTGTTAATGCAATTCTAATTGCTTCTCTGCAGATGGATTGAGTATTGCTGACAGAGGTCTATGTACCTTCCCTAAACGGGTTGGTGGTTACCTATTTTTTTACAATAAATGTAATGAGCATCTATTTGCATTGATAATAATACTTTGCAGTGGTTTAATAATTTGCAGTTTATAAAGGTTTTTGTGTCACATGGCTTATCTTATTTCTGTAAGGCAGAATAGTACAGGGAGTGATACTTTACAACCCAGAAAGCCAGGGTTCAAATACTGCTCTTCTTCCTAGCTCCGTGATCCTGGACAAGTTATTTAATATCTCTGAGCTTCACTTTCCTCATCTGTAAGAGAGACATAATGATGGTGCTTGGTGCCATAGAGTTGTTACGAGAATAGTAAGAGTTGAGGGAGGTATGGGACTTATGACAGTGCCTAGAATATGGTATGACTCAGTGTATGTTAGCTATTATTTAAGTATTAACACTATCAATAGTATTAATTTTCCCCAGCATTGAGTGAGGTCGCTGTGGTGCCAGGAATTTTATTCTCATGTTAAAGATGAAGTAACTGAGGCTCAGAGGGAAGCAGTAACTTGCCCAAGACCTAGAATCCAGTCAGAGGCAGAGTTGAACAGGAACTGAGACCCCGTGACATCCCCAACATCAAGAAAATGGTGGAGTCCTAGTGAATCAGCTCCCACAGGCTGGTTTTGATAGCGCCAACCTCATCAGAATGTGGCAAATAAGCTCAGCTCCCAGCAGCAACTTTTAAACCACATTGAATTATCTGTGGAGAACAGGATCTGGAAGTCTTCGTTTGAGAGAAGACACCTTCTCTCAGGTAGAGTTTTGTAAACTGGGAAGGTGGAGAGGCTGTTTGCAAATTGGGATTTGAGGTTTCATAAATCCTCCCATTCTTAGGCTGAGTGAACACCTCTCTTAAATGACAAATGCATTCCACACTCACATTGGTGTTATTTTAGAATATTCACACCACTGTTTTAATATAGTCCAGGGATAACCAGTTTTCTCTTTAAAACACGTATTGATCACCTGCTTTGTAGGATGTTATAACCTCTGGGTGAAGAAGCTGTGTGAGACTCAGTACCTGTCTTTCGGGGAGCTACAATTCTGTAGGAAGAGCAAGAAACTAACATAGATAACCAGAAACAGGAGGCAACATGTCGTAACAACCAAGGAGTGAGTTCAAGATGAAAAGCAAACACCATGGATTTTGGTGGTTAAAGAAATTCCCTGGACATAAGAAAACTTTCTTACCTATTGAAGTTGTTCTACCAGAAGAGAAGAGGGAGATGGCCTAAGTGAAACATTAGAGAGGGAGGAACCACTAGTAGGATGAAATATGTTGTAGAAAATTATTTCATTAATGACCTGGACTTCTTATGGGTAGAATAACTAAATCCAGTGTTTAAAGAAAAATATCATCAGTTTGAAAAAAAGTCGGCAAGTGTGTGGTAGATTTGTGTCATTGTAGCCAGAAGCATTTTCAGTCCTGCCTTCATATCTGGGACCTGAGTCTTTATGCTGACACTGTTGCAAGTGTATGATGGTGACTTTCACATTCTCTCTGTTCTGTGACTAAGCTGCATGTCAATGTCTGTGGCACAGATGACAGCTGTATCCTCTGCCTTACTGCTGCTGTTCTCCGCACAAAGCACTATAAAACCAGGAAAATGAAGGAGGCGCAAAGTGGGATCTCCTATGGGAAAAACTCTAATTGATATTTAGTAGAAATCAGGTACTCTGAATTCAAAGATGAAATACTAGTTTTTGCCTTATGTTTTGATCATCAGCTGTTTGATCTAGTCTCTGGAAATAATGTCTTTGTAGTAGTTGTCTGAAAATCCTGATGTGGTGTTGGTATATACTTCTAAAGAAGCACTAATAGGCAAATGCTTTGGATTTAGTTAAGACTGTACCCATCGATCCAATTGAAATATCCTACAAATTGATTTTAGCATTAGTGTCTATTTAAATTAAAACTGGCATCTATAGACCCCTTGGGAAGCTTCATTGTAAAAGTAATTCTTAAATGTACCACCCCAAGAAAACAATATAAGTTACTCAGGGCAAATATATGTCTCATTTGGTTAGATTTTAAAGTACAATGTGTGGCAATGAGTAATAGTACTAATTTCTGAAGGGAAGTAGTAGGGGAAAGAGGCTTGGACTCCGGGCTTCATGCTCTGTATTCTTATCCCATACTGTTTAGTTCTACAGCCTTGGACAAATCTTTCATTGTTTTCTTCCTCTGTTCATTTTTACTTCATTTTTATGTTCCTCTCTCCCTCATCTCCTTTTCCCTGCATACATTAAGACTCTTTCAGTTGCAAGTGTCAGAAAATCCAAACTGGCTACAGTAAATGGAGGTAAATGATCACACAATTAAACAGTTCAAGGGAAATTTCTGACTTCAGATATGGCTTGATCCAGGGACTCAAGACTCTGTGTTTCTCTCTCCGTCTGTGTTTCTCTTTCTCTGTGAAGGGACTGGTATGAACCTAGGTATAAAGGTGGCAGTAGTGAGTTGAGCATCTTGGCTGACGTGGCTGTGTGAAGAGGATCAGGGAGACAAGCACCTGTTGAGCAGTTTCAGGTTCTGAGCATAAAAAGCCTCCGGAGCCTGGGTCTTCTCTCAGAATTTGACTCCGAAAGTATTCAGGACTGATGGAAGGAATGAGGAAGGGACTGAGATGAAAAGAAAGGTACTTCCTAGAGAATAACCTGATACTCGTGAATAGGATGAGACGTAAGCCTGGGGTACTAATGTATCTGTCCGCTCGGGATTATAATAACAGCCAGGGTGAGACAAGTGAAATTAGAAGGATGTGATAAATACAAGTTGAATACAAGACCCCATTAGCTAAAGGATTGCTGTGGAACCCAGTAGAACCTAGATATCTATCAGGATCATTTCCACTGGAGGCCAAAACAAGTCAAATGCACACAGCAAATACTTGACAAAATATCTTTCTACCTGGAGAAGATCTTAGTCTTTTCTCTAAATACCAAAATATCACTAAAAGTCTATATGGTATTATGTTTACCGTGTAAATTTACATTCACAAAAGCTGTGGTTTTCTGTTTGCAATATCAGACACTACTATCCAAAATCATTCATCCATTCATTATTCACTGAGCACCTGCTGAGTAACACCCACTGTCACACATGGTCTAATGCTGCTTCTTGCTGAATAAAACAGATGTGGCCCTTGATCTCATGGAGCTGATAGTCTGCTGAAGTCTTGTCAATCCTCAAGTTTACCCAGAATACCTCCTCTTGATTTTTAAGATTTGAACTCATGGAAGGAATGTCGTCTCTGGGAAAGACAACTGGAAAATGTAATTGATAACCCTCTTCAACTCTAGAGTCCTTCTTTCAACATTACTATGTGTTTATGAATTATAAAAAATTATTTCCTGGAGTCTTTTGATCTTGATTTATGGCAAAAGCTCATAATGACTATTTTTAAGATGACTTAATAAGTGAGCAGTCTTGCCTCTATTCTAAAATGCCAGTAGAGCACTTAAGTGTCATTTGTTAAACCTCTTTGGTCAGTGAAAACCCTCTCATTGTTTTTTCCCAAGTGGCCATCGAGCCACATCACACCAACCTAGTTATTTGCTCATGTTGCTGTATCTACTTTTGGCTGGTGTGGATTATTATTAATTATTTCTTCACAGACTGCTAGACAAGAGTTATGATGCAGTAATGGTAAATGCTCAGAAAGATAAAATGCCCCAATTAGGGAGCCAAGTTAAGGAGTAAGCAGTTTTCAAAGTGGATTGAGATCTGGTGAGAGCAGGTTCCCCTCATCTGCTTCCATATGATTTGCAATGCCAACTGCTTGCTTAATTTAGACCAATATACTTTCTCTAAATGTATTTTTAAGATTCACATTTATTCCTTTAATAGCTGATTTAAATGAACTAGTAACTGATACAAATCCGCAGGAAAAAGAATGAGAATTGCTCACGATTGAGGCAAACATGGTGCTTGGCACTGAAAACATTCAGATCGTCCCCCTCACTCTCATCATGCCAAATAGAGCCCTGCGAGCAAACACAGATCTCACTGGGGACATTTTCATAGTTTCTTTTCTGATTACAGAGATGATACTTGCTCATTACAGATACTTTTGGAAAATACATAAAAATATAATGCAGGAAATTACAATCATCCATGGTTAAATTTATATTTATATTTTAGCTGATGTCTCTTTAAAAACTACCACCAGATTAAAAAAAGCTTCATAGAGTATGAGGTTTCCTATTACTTCCCAGTAAAGGTTAAAAACAACAAGTCAGCATAAAAATAAAGCTTTGCTAAGTTTGTCTTCTCATCCATCTCTTGACCCTTTCTTCTACTTTGTACTAGAAATAAAGTTCTCTGTGGAGGAAGAGTAGGGAGGAACCCCTGCTACTGGAAAGTAATCCTCTGTTATCTGTCTCTTTCTATCTCTGATATTTGTGGAGAGGAGTATGTCTTTTTGATATAATGGAATCTGGGCAGTTGAACACAATTTGTTTAGAATAAATCAATGTGGAAATTTACAGGAGAAGGGAGGTCAGGTGACAGGTAGGAAGCTTCACATTCCCTGAGAATGACTCCCTATGAAGGCACCCAACTCAGTGCAGATGTTCTTCTTGTTGAAGGGACATAATGAGATCTGCTCTCTTCCTGTCACTTAGGTATAGATTGTAGAATGCGATTGTTTTGCAAAATAAAACATTCTTTATACTGTATTTTGATATCTCAGACTCTAACATGCCCAGCCCTCAGACACCCTGTGCCATGGTGAGGTAGTTATTTGGAATGTCTCTTGTCTTCCCACGGTCACTTCTGAACTCATTGTTGGAGTGAATATTAACCTGAGTATGAAAGAGCAAGCAATGTCTCACATTAAGTAGAACTAAAGCTGGGGCCTTGCTTCATTCCCTAGGTACTGGCTGAGGGTTGGAATGAAAGTCCTAATGTGACGGAGAAGTCAGCCATCTCATTCCCTCTGCAGCTAAATTGACCTAGTAAAAAGGCTGTCTCCGTATTCTCAAAGATTTCCAGGAACTCAGGAGTTCACAGTTTCCTCATCTGCTGAAGTGGGGACAGGGGGGCCTGGCTTGAAATGAGAATATCTGCCTTTCCCGCAAGGAAATTTGTCTGCCATTGGAAGGCCGAGAAAAATCACTGTTCATCTATTTTTTCCAATTTCCAGGTACTTCAGATTGGCTCCCCTTTCCAGAACCTCTTTGTAATGGCCAGACCTCCATCATCCCTACCCCAAACTGCCTCTCAGTGTGCACAGTCTAGAGAATCTAGAAAATGCTTAGAGCATTCATTTGTATTCATTGAGCTGAAATTATGCATGCTGTCAGCATAGGTGGGAGAATCTGTCTTAGAGTGACTCAGCAAATACCACCTGTCCTTTACTTTTGGGAGTTTGCCCCTGTTTGCTCCTGCTCGAGGACCTAACTGCATTCCCCTATCTTGGAGGGCTTGTCCTACTTCCTACTTACTTAACCTCTGCTTCTGATGAAGCCCTTGGCTCAGGACCCCACAGGGAAGTCATCCTTGATCTTTTGGGTGTTTGCTCCTTTATTTTGAGATCCTTATCTCAGTTTGAAACCTTCATGCTTAAGTGTGATGATTTGATTAAAATCCATCTTCTCCAGAAGACTGTAAGCTCATGAGAACAGGGGACATGTGTGTTCCCACTGCTTAGAGGAGCGCCAGACACATAGAACTCAGAAAATACCTGATTGAATAAATGAACAGGTGAATGATGAATAGATGGATGAATAAATGAGTGAATGGATGAATGAGAGATGCTGTGATTATAATGTTCAGGTAAAAGTCTATTTATTTAAAAAGAAAATGTTTACAATTTTGCTTTATTCGATAATGTTTCACATAAACCAACAATAGACTCCACCAGGGCATAAGAGATGGGAGAGATACCAAACAAAGAAATATCGAAGAGAGGTGGGAGAGTCATTCATGAAACTTCTTAAATGTTTAGTCCTACTTTTAAAAGGTAAAGTCAGATATATTCTCGGGTTGTTTCTGCATTTTTAACGAAGTTAACTTTCCAATATTCAACACTGAAAGTGACCTGCAGTATCTCTAGCTCAATTTTGGAAGCTGCCTGAGAATTTCATATGTTCTGTTCCTTCCAGACTTCCAGGAAGTGTCAGAACCTCACACTTTTTACTTGAAAAGCCCATATGCAGATATGGCTTCCCTATAAACCTCCCAAATGTGTGAAATAATTACCCAGGAAACAAAAGAGAGGGACTCCTACATTCATTCAAGATTCTACATGAGGCATTTTTCTCTAGTGGGTCAGGTTGCAGCTTGTTCCCCTTTTTAAAATACATTGCAAGCTATGTTATTAAAATGTACCGAAGGCTTCTGGTACAGGAAAAAGGAAAATAAGACTTTAGATGGGACAGACATCTCTGGTACCCCAAGTTTTTCTTTCCTTTAACTATCCCTTCACTTGGAAAAATATAAGTAGGCCATGTAGAGAAATGCCTAATGTGAATTTCTCCTAATGGTCCCAATCTCGTCTTTCAAATTACTACAAAAGCAATTCAGGATTCTTAGTGCCAGAGTGATGAAAGAAAGTGCATAATTAAGCTTTCCTTATTAATTAAAGGCAGTGAGGAAAGAGTCATCCTAGCTCAAATTTATACAAACAAATAATGCTTGGAAATGAGCTTGCAATAGAAAACTGGGTGATGCTGTGTGTTAATACAGTTTGCCTTCATGTTAGATATCATTGCCATGAAGTGTTAAAACAACTAATTACTGGTGTGCTGCAGGAAAGACGAAAATGACAAGATTGTGAATGTGGTTTCAAGTTGAACTTGGAAAACCATTCAAGAAAACTCTTTAGAGAAACAGATTTGCTTTCGTCCCATGAAACACACAAGACGGACTAATAGATCATCCTTGGCTCTAATTTCTAACCTTGTTCACAGCCAAGCTCATTTATACCAGGTGAATGATGATCTGGGTCATCACAAGAAGTGGCTGGTATGATGAAAACTTTTACAGAGTTTCAGGAAAAGCAGTCCTCTATATATATATATATATATATATATATATATATATATGTGTGATTTCCTATAGAAAAAAATATATAAATATATATTCTAGTGTATATTATTTACATAATTATATATATTTTTATATCTATATATAAAATATATAGATATATTTTTATGTTTATATTTTATTTTTTAATATATAAAATATAAAATATTTTTTCTATAGTAAATCCTATATATCTATATATACATACACACTCACACATAAATCATACATTTATTTATTTATTTATTTCAGACTACTTTCTCATACCCAGAGCCCCTTGGACTCCGAAGGAGAGCCAGTCACAGACTTCTGGGTGATAGAGCAAACGAAATAGTTGTTTGAGAAGTAAGGGCACAAGAAGGAAAAATCGAGTTGGAGAAAAGACAGTATTTGGAATCTTAATCCTTCTTTGTACATGTGCTGTTTCTTAACTCTCCTTCCAAAGGGGGTGCCCTTGAAATTTATTTGGGCAGTTTACTCCTACTGGGAGCTTCTCAGTTATCTTAAGGATGTGGGAGTTTCTTTTTCTTCTTTCCTTGTTTTTGGAAAGAATGAGTCTGTCTTGAGTTTTCCCAAGAAAGTTAGCTGCTGCAGTTTCAGGGTGGGCAGCCGTAAACTGTGAACCCCTCTTGATAGTGGTTTTTGTGTTTTGCTGCTATAATATGCTTAAAATGGAGTATTCCTTGAAATGTCCCCACAGCAAAGGAAGAGATACTTGGTTCAAAGTTTCTTTCTTCCTCTCATTCCTTCCCCCATCCTTTCCCTGCTCTCCTCTTTCTCTTTTTTTCCTCTCTCTTTCTCTTTGTGAGAGGGGAGTATAGTACTGAGGGAACCAGGCTCTATAAATGTATCCTAAGTGTCAAGCAGGCTTCATCTCAAGTACCCAGTTCTGGAAGGCCAGTCATGACCAAGGGGAGAGCTGTGCTGTGACGGATTCTAAGGTCGAGCCTAGGTTCAGTGGGAAAGTGAGAGGTGATCAATTAATAATGTCTGTTAAGGGCATGTGCCACATATATTTGTTCACCCCGCTATAAGACAGACAGGACTCATCCCAATTCTCACAGACTTTTAATTTTCTGTTTAAGTCTTTAGTGGAATTGAGTTCTCACAGCTAAGCAGAACTGGACTTGTGAAGTTGTACTCATTTCCCTGAGATGGGAAATGCCAAATGGTAAACATAATCAGCACAGATAAAATTACCTTTTAGCAAATTCTAAATTATGTACATAGATGTTCAGATCACGTGTAAAATTGCTTTACTTATTTACACTTTATTTTTTGGAATAGGGATAACTTGTCCTTTACTTAGACCACATAGTTTGTTACTTTCTATACAAGGGTAATGGTTTATTTAAAGTAACACCTGATAATACTCTAAGGTTTTACAAATAACCCCCCATGTCTGGAGTTTTGGCAAATACTCTGCCTTACCCTGCCAGTGCCGATAAAATGGAATTCTGTGGCATTTGGAAGGCGGAGTGTTCTGTGTTTGTAATGGAGATCATTTGGGCTCTGCAGGGCACATTTGAAGTCACTGATGCCAGTTCAATCCCCAGATGGGCAAATTAACTTTAGTCCTTTCCATGTCCAGAAGCTGCATGCCCCACTCAACTGTCAAGAGTTAGATCAGGCAACTCTGCAGTGCCTCTGGACACAAGCCACCACAGAGAAGATGTCCCCAAAGAGTTTCCTAAACAAAATATAATTCACTGTCCTACGATGTAAGCTCTCCCACTTTTCCAATACCTATCTGATATCCCATTTCTGATTCAGGTTCATTACTGGATCATAGACCTCAACACACCTGGCTTAGTGATGGGGAAGCCCAATATTGATGACCCTGCTACTATTCTTAAGATTAGGGACCACATTTGAAGTTGCTGTTGTGAAGAGGATTATGACATGTAGTCCCTAGAATCTGCCCCTGCCCTGCCCAGTTGTGCTGGGTATTAAATAAGACAATAATCTTTGTTTTGTCCCTGAGTGTATGCCTATCACCTAGAAGAAAACTCACACATAATAGGAGCTTGGTAAGTATTTGAATAAATGAAGGCACGTTTTCATAAGTGTGTGTTACTGGTATTGGCCAAGGCTGTGTGCTTTGGTTGCATCCTCTGGGACTCTCCCTTCTCGTATGTGCTAAGGTTATTCTATTTCACATGCCTTTTACTCTGCACTCTGGGGCTTTCTCTTGCTAGTGTAGAGTGTAGGCCTAAAGTGTCAGGAATCATTGACTTTAGGAACAATGTTTAGCCAGTAACAGTGGGAATTTGAGGATAAATTCTCCAGCTTCCTACCTTGTAAGTACGAAAACTCTGAGGGTAGCATGTTCCATGCTGTTTTCCAGAGCACCACCACCCCCTCCCCGTGGATTTGAGCCCCACTTGCTTGAAGCAGTAACATTCTTATAAATGTTTCTTGTGTTAGCTTTCTTTTTCCCCCCGTCTTACTTCCATTCTCCCCTAATGGTGCTTCCTGGGCCCATCTCTCAACTAATCCATTTGCACTCAGATTCTTGTCTCATGATCAGTTCTGGAGAAACTCAGTCTAAGGCACTAATAATAATAAAGCAATAAAGAGAAAGAATATGAGGTTCAGCGTATCTGCTGCTACCACTGGGAAAGCAATCTGGTGCAGCACGCCCAGCTCTCAGTGGCTGAGTTTCACCTTGGTATAATATTAGGGATAGTGTGCTACTTAGTAAGAGGCAAGAGTATTATTCACAGGAAAGTTGAGTAATATTGATCTTCTGGGAATTCTAATAAAATTTAGACTGGTTGGTTATAATTCGTCAATATGTGTTCTTTGCCCTATCATTTCAGTACATGGAGGCTCTTGTTTTTGGTCTGTGCAGCAACTCTTCCTCCCTTTTAACTGGATTAGTTACAGTTAATCCCCTTTGGCCACAGGGGTAATACAGGAATGGATACTTGACAAAATCACGTCTCTCTCTTTGATAATTTAGGGATTTTTTCTGGTCCTAATGGGGCAATTCTCTCATTCTTCTCTGATTACTAGGTTGGGGGCTTCCTGAGGCCACCTTCCACAGCCAGGTTGTCATCTTCGTTCTGAGAGAATGAAGCCAACACCGGAGAAGGAAAGGCCTATACATTAGTCCCCCCTTATCCATGGGAAATACGTTCCATGACACCAGTGGATGCCTAAACCTATAGATAGTACCAAACCCTGTTTGTACTGTTTTTTCCTATACATACATACATACTTACGATAAAGTTTAATTTATAAGTTAGGCACAGTAAGAGATCAGTTACTACTAATAAAATAGGACAACTATAACAATATGTTGTAGTAGAAAGTTAATAATTGTGGTCTTTTTCTCACGCTCAGAATATCGCACTCTAGTCACTTATTTTCAGGCCATAGTTGATTGCAGACAACTTGAAACCGCAGAAAGTAAAACTGCCGACAGGAAGGTAGGACTGTACCAGTTCTGCCTTAACATTCCTGGGGATGTGTTTATGTGAACAAATAAACACACCCCTTCTTTTTGTCCCAAAAGAATCCTGCCCTGCTGGGAGTGGTGGCACATACCTCTAATCCCAGCACTTTGGGAGAACGAGGTGGGCAGATTGCTTGAGCTCAGGAGTTTGAGGCCAGCCTGGGCAGCACAGCCAAACCCAATGTCTGCAAAAATTACAAATAGTAGCGAGGCATGGTGGCACATGCCTCTAGTCCCAGCAACTTGGAAGGCCGAGGTGGGAGGATCGCTTGCGCCAGGGAGGTGGGGGTTGCAGTGAGCTGAGATAGTGGCACTATACTCCAGCCTGGGCAACAGAATGAAGAAAAAAAAAAAATTAAAAAGAGAATCTTGACTAATACACGACACATGGGACTTCATCGACTCTCTTTTCCTTGCTACAATCTCTAATTTACATGTAGAAAACTTTGGATTTTGTAATTATGCCAGTAATGTGTAGAAGCCACCGAGATGTCTCAGAATCCCAGTTCCAAGACAGTAGGGACTGGGGCTGATGTGTAGGTCGAGACCTGCTCCCCTTTTTTTATATATGGGTACCTAACAAGCATGAGGCTGTTTGATGACCTAATTACATTGTGTTAATACATCTGTAGTTAGCCACAGGCACTTAACCTAGCTCAGAACTTCCTCCGTTTCTGCAAGTACAGTATATACTGGAAATTGAGCACAAAATCTTAACGCAGATTAAAAAGGGCAACAATTCATTGTGAAATATTCCCAAAGCAAAGTTAGTTATTACACTTGATCTTAGCCGGAAGGCCAAAAAGTGATCACAGTTAGTTATTGATAATATACTTCACTTTAGGTGAATTGGTTTGTGCTAGTTCTGCAGTCTACCAAAGTCCTATGGGAGTGGCATCCCATGTCCTCTGGATGCTGCTTATAAAACCACAAATTAATTTTTTTTCTTCTGTGATTTCACTTGACACTTGAATCTCGAAAGCTTCTTGGGGGATTTTTTTGTTGCCCCAAAAGCTACAATTAAAAGACAAATTGTTCATACCTTCTTTTTCCACTTAACCATCTTCAGGGATGTTATTTTGTGTTCATTTAAATATTCAAATAGGATTCATAAGCCCCATCTTCCTCACTCTCATCTTTACAAGCTAAGGCAGTGCTGGAGAAAAGAGGCCCATACATCACTATTTATTCCGCTAATGTAACGTGAAGAGCCCTGTTTGAATAGTCTATTTATCTCTTCATGTTGTCACCAGAGAAACATAAGAGTAGCCAGTGCTTAGCGGTCAAAGAATACCTGTTCAGAAAGAAGCGAAGTCAACTGATTTTTAATACCAGATCAATATATTTTTTTTTTCTTTTTGCTGACCCTGGCAACAAAAAGGAGTGGCAGGAGTGTAAACTGATACCTTGAATCCTGTGGGATATTTTTGTTCTCTATAATAAAATATAATTTTAAATTAACCACATCAGACTTTTTCTTGAATTCCGGAAAATGATTAATGTCGATTCCAGAGCTGAAAGGCTTTTGTGTGCATTTCAGGTTAATGTGGCATATTTGCCCCATTTCACAGTAAATGTTTTATGTGTTTTTAACTTCACTATTTGACCATTTAACATTCTAGAGACTCCATAAGAACCGTTAATTATCAAGGGCATCTCTCTGCGTTAATGTGCGGGCACCGTGATATGTTCCTTACTCTGAGGCTGAGGAGATGTGGGCTGGGTGTCAGGTGCTGTGATGTTATCTATAGGTTCGGTAATGCGGCCAGGCACTGCCACTGTGGGAATCTGTGTGTAATGAACAGATTTTTCACGTCCCCACTGATGGCCTACATATTTGCAGCAGGGAATCAGAGAGCACAGTTCAAGGGCAGCAATAGAATTTGGATATTGAATTTGTCACAGTAGCAATGGCCCATTTTCAAAAGGCCCTTTGCCTTATGAAACCGGCTAATCAGCTAGAAACGTAGGGGTTACTCTGAAACTTAGACAAGACAGGACAGCGTTCAGTTCTCCCTCAACTAGGGGCATTCCAAGTGTGGAAATTTTAATACTTTGAGTTAAAATTTAAAAAGAAAACATTTATTTGGATTCAGGAATAATCTAAAGGATAGTATTCTTCTAAACTCCTTTTCCATGAGATGCTCTAAGAAACTTTTTGTAATAAATCCATTTTACTTTGTATAATTAAATTTTTTTCAAACTTATTTCTCCAAGAACCTACTGTTTTTTTTGTTGGTGGTGGGTTTTTTGTGGTTGTTGTTTATAATAGTGAATAACCACTAAAATCTTCAGATGCTTTGTCTATAGATACTTTTGGGTAGCATAAGTACAGAGATTGTCAAGAGAAGCTAATGTTATTTTCAGATTTGGCAGAATTTCATGTTTGTAGGATTATACTTAATTTTAGGGCACAGTGGCTTAGTTAATTTGGGATACTCTAAGATAATACCATACACTGGGTGGCTTATAAACTGCCAACATTTTTTTCTCACATTCTGGAGGCTGGGAAGTTCAAGATCAAGGCACTGGAAGCTTTGTTGTCTGGTGAGAGCCCGCTTTATGGTTCATAGATGCTGTCTTCTCCCTGTGTCCTCACGTGGTGGAAGGGATGAGGCAACAATGTGAAAGGGCCCCTTGCGTCCTTGTGGGACAAGCTATCCTTGACCTGGCCGTGGATTCTCCAGGCTGAACTTGAGTGACACTTGGGGTGACTTAGACAGCTTTGTGATCCAGGAGCTTCATTAGTTTGAAGCTCTTCTCTGCTATCATCCCATCCATCTTACATGGACAAAACCCCTAACATTCCAAAGTCCAGTTAGAAACTGTGGAATGATGGCTAATTATAACAACCTCTAGCTAAAGTCAAAGGCATTACACCTTCAGGAATTGGGCAAAACTAGGGCCTCTTGAAGAACATAGATGCATAATTTTGAAGTATGAAGAACACAGATGCATATCTTTGTGTGTTATTTCTAAGAGTTCAAGGAATCCCTGTTGTCCATTCAGTCAACTTCCTCTGGCCTGAAGTGAGTATCTGCCTTACAGTTGGCAGAGATGAGGAATCAACACTCATGCCAATGCCCAAATTTGTGATGATCATGGAGAGCTGGAAAGGTGAGTTAATTTAGTGAGTTAGCTTCAGTTTCTTTAGATAGTGTCAAACTCAATGTGTAAGAGGGAAAGAGGGAAAAGAGCAATGTAAGCTTAAGTGTTGTTTTAGAATATCTTTTCACTGGGGAAAGAAAATTGACAAAAGATTCAAATTTGTTAAATTAGGAAGAAAAGTCAATATGGTGTATTTGCCATCTGTCAGACACAGTAAGTCTTCTCTGTCAAACAGTGTTGTCAGCTGACCTTAATATGCCGGGAAGGACTGGAGAAGAGCTACTGTTTCATCTCCCAGATTTCTTCAGTCTCCCATTAAGAAAGTGCCGAATTTAATTCTCATTTTGCTGTTGCTCTTTATGTGGGAGGATGGTGACGCTCATTTTCACAGTGTCTTTCTTTCTGGAAACATATATACTCTTGTCACATGGACTCACTCATTTATGGGCAGGGTGGGAGTATAGCAACCAAACCCTTTCTTATTTATCCAGCAAAGCACCACAGCCCCACCATATCTTAGTCTAGAATTTCAGTGTGCCCCATTGATAGGAATGTTCCATGACAGCATACACATTCTAAATGGGCTTAACCAGTAATGTCTTACACCTGCCTGAGATGTTTCTATTTAAAAAAGATTTTGGGATCCATAGAAAACAAAATGTCCCCAGGGGATTCTCTAAAATTGCTTATTCCCTAGCTGATATTTTGCAAAATGTTTTCTTCTCCCAAGTCTATCAAGTAATTTATATGAGGTCTCCACTCTGGACATTTCCAACTAAATATCTTGTTTCCCCTGAATCTTGGAAATGGAAACACATGCAAACTATGTGATAAGAAAGCAATGAGGGCAATACTGAGTTATAAAAAGTATCTCTGACTTTGAGGAGTCAGGTATCAATGCATTAAATGCACAAACAACCTGCAAATCTAAAATGCTGCCATGCATCCATGGTTCTTGAGGACCACAAGACCAAGGTTGGAATTTTCCTGGCTGCTTCTGAGATGTGATTTGAAAGTCTGAGTGGCCCCTGGCTCTGTGCTATCTCAGCCTCAGTGTGACATTTTTAGGCACACATGTTAAAACAGTCTTCAGATGTTCAATAGGAAACCAACACAATGTCAGAAAGAATAGCACCCTAACAGTTTCACAGAGTGGTTTGCATATGACTGTTTGCTGAATTCCTACGCCTGCAGATGCAGAGGGAAGTATTCAGTTAGTTGTCTGTTAAGTTCACACTCGCTTTTCACTACCCTTGCCCCCCGTAATTTGGAAACTTGACACATTGTCTTTTGAAGAACAGAGCCTGGGAAGCCGCAACCTGGTATACTGGTTGGAATATGGTCTCATAAATATCCAGACCATTGAGTTTTAGCCTTTTTTTAAGGTCTCAGATCCCATTTCCTAGGTGGAAAGCTTCTCAAATGGGTCTCTGTATGG
>NC_045435.1:76423408-76479123 GCF_002776525.5 Piliocolobus tephrosceles
GTAAAGTACTTAATTATTTGAGGTGTTTTTTGTTTGTTTGTTTGTGTTTTTTGTATTTGAAAAATATGCTGATTTGCCCAAGACATTAAGAATGATAGTTGTTGATTGTTAACTTGCTTTAGCGGGTAGTTTTGGATTTGCTTATGCCGTATATTATTCTCTTCTGGGGAGTCAGGGAAGAGAAAGCACTTTGATTTTATCTAAAGCATTTGCTCAGCCAAGTTGAACGCTACTTCTGTTTGTGTGATTATTGAAAGCTTCCTTTAGCCCCCAGACAGCATCCAGTACTTTTTGGGAGCCATCTCATTTTATCTTCATGGCAACCCTATGGGATAAGATGCAGTTAGTTTCCTCATTTTGCAAATGAAGAAATTAAGGGTCAGAAAGGTTCAATATGTTGTCCAAGGTCACTAAGCTTATAAGTGATTGAGTTGTGTCTGAACCCAAGTCCTTCAGAGTAGAGAACTTATACTCTCACTAATCACCTGCGTTGTCTGGGAGCATTGTGGTACAGGGGAGGAGCTGGAGACCTTACTCTCTGTGAAAATAAAGGAAGTAGAGCCAGAGAATCAGAAATCTACGTCATGTAGGTTGGATTTCTAGTCCAACCTGCTAGTTCCCACTTCACTCTCTGACTTACTACAGTTCGTTGCCAGTTCTAGATCTGCTACAGTAAGTGTCTATTCTGGACCTGCCAGGCTCCCACATGCTCACAGAACCCACCTTAACCAAATTCTCCAGGATGAGTCTTTTTATTTCTAGGCTATACCTCTTGATTCTTCTTGTTGTAACACTTCTGTCTTACTCTTCCTTCTCTCCCACTCTCTTTCTCTAATTTTTTTTTTTTTTTTTTTTTTTTTTTTTTTTTTACCAGTTGTAACATTTTGCAACTTCACGCAGGAGCATTCTCTGTACTGTCAATTGTAGAAAGAGAATGATAATAGTTCCTACCTTTTAGGGTTATTCTGCAGATTTTAATAGTTAATAATTATAAAAATAATAGAAAGAATATAAAAATAATGGCTAACATTTATTGTTTAGTTACTGTGTGCCCAGGAACTATACACAGCATCTTACAGTATATTTATAATCTCATTACATTTCATAGTAGCCCTTTTATGTAGTGTCCTTTTTATCATCTCCCTTATAGAGGTAGCCACTTGGGACACAGAGAGTTTAAGAGACTTGCCCAAGATAAAAACTTCATAAGGTTTGGGACTTGGGTTATCTCACTCTGAGGCCCAAGCTTTTGGCTATTCATTTGTGTTGCCTTCTTCTAATTCATGGAAAGCGATAGGAACAGTGCCTAGCAAATGCCAAGAATCTCATTCATTTACCAGCAAATAATATTAGAGAGAATCCCGTGTATCCTATTCTGGGGATACAGTAATGAATAAAACTGATAAAAATCTCTACCTTCATAGAGTTTGCATTTCAGTTGAAGGGAATGAGGGCACACAAAACAATAAGTAAAATATGCACGTGTTAGATGATCAGTGCAATGGAGAAAAGTAAAGCTAGAACAGGGACTAGAGAAGGCTGGGCATTGGCACTGAATATAACTAAAATTATTTGTGATGAATAGCCATGCTAGAATGCACCCTGCTCTTGTTGGATTAGTATATTGACCACTGCTAAGGTCTGGAGTTGGTGTAGAACCTTTCTCTCTACTGTATACTCAATTTCCGTATCTCCCCCTCAACTTTGTAATATTAGTAGCTTTGCAACAGGAAACTGGAATTCACCCACCTAAAGGCACATTCAGCTTATAGTGTGAGTTTTGTGATTTAACATTTATTGGGCTTGGCTGCTGTGCACACAGCAGTCATTTAGATATGTATGAAGTTGATATTCTCTGCATGCAAACATGGTTGCCTTTACATAGACTCATCCTTCACTAGGTTTTCTGATTGTGTTACTGCCCCTTAAATGTGGCGATATTAAGCACGAGGAAATGCAAGGTAGATGAGGTAGAAAATAAAGTCTGTGTTTGTTTCTCATGCTTGGTGAAGGTGTTTTATAGACATTGGAATAGTCAGTAGAACTAGGCCAGGATGGCCTAAATACCTGGTGCTGAAGCCATTAGGTAGATGTTTAATTGTAGAAATGAAGCATCTATCCAGCACATTTAGAAGCAGTGTTTAAAAGACAAATTTCACCCTTTTTTCCTTTGGAAAATAAGACTCCCAGACTTACTGTACAAAATGAGGCAAAACTATGCACAGAATGAGAACATGGCTTTTCTTTTATTATTCTTCCTTCTCTTGGGCACTGTGTAGCAAATCATCTGTCATTTTGGGGTTGGGGTATAGCTTGGCCTAATAGAGAGGCAATGGTAACTCTCTGGAGTCATAACAGTTCCCTTTGGCTTGCCTTTATGGCCAGTATAGATTGGTATGGCTACAGCAATTATGAGGCAATCCATATCAGTTGTTGGAAAAAAATACCATTTTTGCCCAAGAGAACCATATTGTTCCTTATATGCGGCAAAAACTAGTTTTGTGGGGTTTTCTTTATTTGCTTTTCCCCTCACAAATCATTGTGCTTGAAGATGCCACACTACCCCTGTGAAGTACTGCTGCTCTGGTCCTGCTTAATAGTACCACAAGAAGAAATAGGAAGCTTTTAAACATTGTGCCTGTATTTTCATTGGTGGTGAACAGTTAGTTATGGAACTTCTCCTTCATGCCAGAAATCAGCGGGCTAAGAAGAAAAAGGAAACCTGGTCTTTGGCCCAAATAACTTCAATCAGCAAATATTTAATTGAGCAACTATTATATGATATTCTCAGAACTTATGGGGATGAAATGTTGAACAAAATCTCACATGGTTCTTGCCATCAGGGAGGTTACAATCTATTGAGATAGCAGGAAATTAATAAAAAACTTAAAATTACATCTTTAATATATGCTGTAAAGAAGACATATTTGTGGTAGGGTATCTTAGATCAGAGAGAATTGGCATAGTTGGAAAGACCACAGGAGATCTTCTTTAAAATAGGATTGAATTGAGATGTAAGGGATGAATAGGTGTTAGTGAAGGCAGAGACAGAGGCTGGGGAGGGATGACAGCATGTGCAGAGGGCCTGTGGCAGAAGAGAGAAGTTGGTGTGGTGGGAGCATAAGGCAAGAGAAGACCAAAAATGCAAGATAAGGCAGTAAAGATAATAGGGCCAACTAAAGCCTTCTAGGCTTTGTTTGGGATCCAAGTCTCTATTTTTAGTACAGTAGGAAATGACTGAAAGGCCAGAAACAGAGGGAATCAGAATTGTGTTGCAAGAGGGTCAGTATACGGTTAGGATGGAAAACAGATTAGAGGAAATGTGAGTGGATAAGGCAAGATGCATTTGGAAGACAGTCAAGAGTTTAACCAGAAAGAGAAGACATGTCAGTAATTGCCATCATGGGAAGCAGTGAGAAGCACCAGAATTGAGAAACCAAGTACTTTAAGAGTTAGAGGAGGGAGACACACCCTGTCTAGCTGAGGTTCATGGAAGAGCGGGCATTCAACTGGGAGGGATTTTATCAGTAGAGGAGTTGAGATTGGAAATGAGATTGAGGAAGAGAGAAGTCAGGAGCAAAAATATGGAAGCGAGGGAGCCCAGGCTGTGACTGAAGAGTAACATGTAGATCAGTTTGATGAAAGCACTAGGTAGGAGCCAGCAAATACTTGTTTCCTTCTGCTTTCCAGAGAACCTCGAGGGGACAAGATAGAAAATCAATCCCAAATGAACAGGATTACTAGACATGTCCCCGAGACCTGGACTGAATAAGACGACAGAAACTCAGTGACCTAAACTGGAGTATAAGCCACTTCCATGAGCAGAGCAGGGCCAGCCATTGGGCTGACTTGCTGTGAAGACCTCAAGCTGTGAACTAATAGGACTTGCATTCCACTTGTCAGGGAATTTGATTGGTTCAGAAGCTGGGGCAGGATGGAACCTGCAGGAAAGAGCTGACTGGCCCCCTTTTGTGCCAGGTGACCCAGGAGGAATGAAGGATAGGCACCCTCGGAGGTTTAGGCTGGAGGCTTGGTGAGAATATCAACCCTGACCCATGAAGCTATTGAAGTGTATGATGCTACAAGTGCCAAGGATACCTTCCCAGCCAAGCATGCCAAGGAATAGCCTGGGGTTGGTTGGTGAACCAAGCTTCACAGGTAGTCCCAGTTCTTCATGAGACACACACTTGCGTTGGTGGCAATAATATTCTTGCTGTCCAGGGTTAAGTGGCCCTATGTCTCACAAGGCCCCATTCAGGGCTTATCAAGCCTCTTGAATATTCCATCAAGTTAGTCTGAAACTCTAGAGTATTTCCTTTAGATGCACGGAACTTAGCAAGGCACATCCTGTCACTGACATCTTGGTTCTGAGTACCCATCCTCACTAGGAGACTAGTGCCATCTTGCCAGCTGGTCCATGAGTTGCATAATGATGGAGCATCTCACATGTGCTGTTCTGTAACAGTGACCAAGCAGTGGACATTCCTATCCATTCAAGGCTGAACATGCGATGGAGCAAGGCATGTCTGCATAGGGCCTAGCGTGAAGGGGTTGAACCCTTATCACTTGGAAACTAACTGAATGGGAGAAATGAGATGGAATAAGGCATTGACATTGGTGCAATTTCTGATTATATTTTGTTGCCATTTAATGTGTTTTTACTGATGCCACACCCTGTGGTAACTCATTTCATCTGCACAATGACCCTTGAAATGTCCATAGTATAGACCAGAAAACTGAACTCCTTAGAACTGACGTAGCTTGCCCAAGGTCATACAGTGAGTGAATGGGACATACAATGAGTGAATGAAGACATGGACTTCAGTCTTCCTGAGCTCAGAACCGACCAAAGACTCTGTCTAAGCTTCCAAGACCCTTTTCTCCCATTGGTTGATGCATATGGTATTGAAAAATGTTGAGCATTCTCCTTCTCTCTTGAAAAGTTCTGCCTCCCATTAGTTACCAAGGCAATCCTGCAGAAACGGGTGAGTCCCTTAAATTCTTCAATTGATTATGGGAGGTTAGCCAAAAAATAGAGTTTATGAACCCATGAAACCTTAAGTTTTATCCATCAGCTGTGTCTTACTGAAATCACCTCTTGAACCAGGACCCTTCAGACATAGCAATTCATGTCTTCAGTCCCCAAACACAATGGAATCCTCATCATAAGGCCTTCCACGCAAAGATAATAATAGTGGTGCCTCTCCCATGTGTCTTCACATCTTTGAGAAAAAATATTCTTGCAGCTATCAAAGCACCTGCTAATCAAAGATTTCCCATTTCCTGTAATTTGTTTTTAATCTTGTAAAGCCGACTACTTCAAATAGGGCTCAGAGTGTCGAAGGCTGAAATTCATTTCCTTGAACTTCATTTAACTGGGCCACAGAATCATTCTGAGAGAATCATTTAAATTAGTATGTGGCATTACAGTGTTAAAAAGAAAAAAATTTCATCCTAATTCCCAGTTTCAGAGTTTCTCGAGACCTCCGATCTGGGCTCTGACCCCGTAATTGTGTACAGCTGAGCTGCTGACAAGTCCACACATATTCTGAAGTCACGTTTTCTGGCTCTGGGGCTCCAAGGACTCACATAGAGGAAGAATTTTTTTTTTAATCCCTGCTTGTTCAGTCAACTAGTTCACCAGGTAAACCCTGGTTGAATGTAGAAATTTTGGAAATGGAAAAATAAAAATGGCTGGAGTGGTAGGTGCAGGTTTTTGCATCCCAAGCGTTAATTCGCCCCAAGCTGTGTTAGTGCTGGACGAGACAGCTTGTATGAAAATTTAGGAGTCCCGGAGAACAACAATAACAAAAATTAACAAATGGCAGGATGAGTAGCAGAAGGGAAAATCAAGCATATGCTGCTCGTTTGAAATGTAGTTTCATTAAAAATCTTTTCCATTGCACCCTAAAACAATCTGTCCTTGCCAGATAACACATTGGACACCAAAAGGCTGTTCCCTCCGCTTGCTTTCTTAGTTGTAAGCCAACCCTTATAAAAATAAGAACACAGCTGCTCATGACAAAATAAATTTGTCAGCTTGTCTTTGAAAGGTAAAATAACGAGGGGGAGCTGGTGCCGCTTCCCACCACTTACCGACAGTAGTAAGCAACACTCTTGTGTTTGTGTTCAGTCAACACCAATCAATAAACATCTGTTGGAATGAGCATTGGTGCCTCTTTACGATTCATTATGCTTCATTAGGAATTGGTTTTGTCTTCAAGGGAAGAAAAAAGAAATCTCATGTAATTAAAGAATAGTATCTTGTGCTCTCATATTTTCCCCCTTAAAGACCTAAATTCTTTTAAAGCCATTATTTACAGTACATTTATCCGTATTTAAATGTAACTACTTTTCCTTGAAAAGACCATCTGTTCATAAAGACCATCCTTTTTGTCTTCACAGAGGTAAACTTGGGAAAGCGGTAGTGTTAGCTGGGAACTATGGTTAAATGGAAATAGATGAGACTCAAGGCAGGTTAGGGAGGTTCCCTACCCAGCAAAATGACATTCAGTTATGTTCTGGGTGGGGGTGAAAAGAACACAATTTTCTGGAGGGAGATGTGCATTTGACATGACATTCTTTGGAAGTGGTTTTATCAAAGGGAGGTGTACTGAAATTCCCAAGGCCAGTTAACTTCAACGATCTTTTCCCTGGACTTACTATAAACAATGTAGGCCTGTGGCCTGTGCAGGATCGGGCATGCAGTACATTTTGTTATTTTACTTTCATGAAAATATCTCGCTTTTGAGGGACGCTGGAAATATTAGTGTAGGCACCTTGTAGGCACCATGAATTTGTGCCTGTTGAGGGAGATATCCTTAGGTGAACTTAACAAAATGTATCTAATACACACAGGTACCCAAATAAAGCATAAAGTAGTTGATAATGGCCCAAAATTATACAAAACACAGTTACTGTTCCCTTTTTTTTTTTCTAAACCAGAGCTTTGGGGAACTGCAATGCAAACAAGCACTGCAGAGTGAGCAGAACACTGCAGAGGCTGGGGTGAAATTCAAGCATTAGGATGAATGAAACATTAGCATTTACCTTTCAACTTAACTCATATTAGAGCCCAAAATTTGGGGGATTGGGGACTGTTTTATATGGATAGAAGCTTTCTTTGAGAAAGAAAATTAAGGAATTTTACTTACGAACTGCAACCACATACAAATGAAGGAAACTGAAGAATTACTTAGAATGTGATTACTTTGTATTTTTGAATAATGGAATGGAGATTGCCATAGGAAAGAACCGTGAGGCATTCTTGAGCAACACAGTAAATATGCATAGAACAGGTTAGATCCCTCTGGATTTAGATGCAGAGAACTTTTATTATTGTTTTCCCTACAAGTGAAGGATAATTACACAGAGAATAATGCGTTTGTGCAGAAAGTTTAATGTGTGAGCAATAAACGAAACATGGATTTCTCACATGACCTAGCTGACCTCTTCTTTGTATATTTCCCAAAATATGTTCAGCAGAGCAGTTGACTGTGATGACGCTTAGCAAAATTCAAAGATGAAGAGACCCTGGTGAAGAACTTGTGGGAAATGTTGCATTCTTGGTCTCTTTCCTGCACAGCCACAGGCTGCATTGGCATCTGAAAGGCTCCGAAATCAGAAATCTGGCAGCAAATAAACAACTTTAGCTTTGTTTAACTCTAGCATCTCTCAAACGCATTTGACAGGAAGCCCTTTTGTTCACAGAGTGTGTTTTAGCATCTAGCAGCGTGAGTGCTCATGGAAACACACTTTGGCAAATGCTGACCTACACTGGTATCTTCTAGGCTTATGTAGCTAATGCACTTAACGGGGAGTAATGGATTAAAAGTGCTGAGATGCCATTTCTGTGAGTCTCTGGGGAGGGTAGAGAACTTGATATAAAACCACAGAGTTACCACTAGAGGCATTGTGAGAACTGCTGGTATCTGATTTTTGGAATCGGGAGATGAAGGTTTACTTCTTGATGGAATAGGCTTCCTGCAAGAGATATCTTGAAGGTACAACTTTTTTTTTTTTTTTTCCTTTTTTTTTCATTTTCTTTTCGTTATATATATATCTCCTACTAAAGTGAGTCTAAAAGTGTTTCTTAAGTAAGTCTGAGCTTCCTAACCACCTTAAAGTTCATATAGGTTTCTGCCCTTTTTCTGATCAGGCCTTTACTTTATCAAAAATCTCCAGTTCATATTGTGCAATCAGATTGAAACTGTATGATTTCATCACCTGGAGTGGAGACTCTTGGCCCCCTGACCTTGGTAAAGATGTTCTCAGTTAAGGTCAATGGTGGGTACAGCCTAAAGAAAGTTTGCCTTTCAAAGTCCTGATTAGACACTAAAAATGCCTTCCTAAAAATAGAGGTGATATTTTTCTTTACATTAGTGTTCCTCCATATTGGTAAAGGTGGAAAACTGACCACCTACCCCTGGTCTTTTGGAATATTACTGTATTACTCTTGCTTGAGCCCTGCTGTGTTAGATGAAAATGACATGCTTCGCAAAGCTAATGTGAGAGAATATGTCATATACCTTGCAGATATCCTGATTCTTCTTAATTCCTTCTTCATTTTCCATTTTCTAAGGTATCTTTTCTCCATTGTTTTTTCCTGTTATGTTTCCTAGTCTTTCTTCTTCCTTCTCCTTTTTTTCATTTTCTTCACTCATTTCTTTCTTTGTTCATCTAGATTTTTCTCCTCCATCCTCCTCTAAAACAGAATTGTGGTAGCTTTAAATACTGTATGTTGTATTTTGTAGCATTCCTTGGATCTCCTGGGCTTATCCAATAAACATAGAAACCGAGGTGCCTTTGGGAACCATCCTGGCTCTTCATGAACACCTTTGCCAAGCTTCCACCAACACTTCTGAAACAGTGCATTTTAGAATTTTACCTGCCTGTTATCAAGCTTGTAAGGTTATAGCAGTCATGCACCACATAACATTTCAGTCAACCACAGACCACATACATGAAGGTGGCCCCATAAGATTATAATGGAGCTGAAAATTTCCTATTGCCTTGCGATGTCAGAGCTGTCTTTACATTGTAGTTCATTGAATTATTCCCGTGTTTATGGCAGTGCTGGTATAAACAAAGCTATGCTGCCAGTCGTATAAAAGTATCACACACACCATTATGTTCAATATGTAATACTTGATAATAAACGACTATGTTACTAGTTTGTACCCTTACTCTACTATACTTTTTATTGTTATTTTAGAGTGTACTTATTATTTTTTAAAAAAGGTAACTTTAAAACTGCTTCAAGCAGGTCCTTCAAGGGGGATTGCAGAAGAATGCATTGTTGTCGTAGGAGATGACAGCTCCATTCTGAGTGCCCCTGAAGGCCTTCCAGTGGGACAAGATGTACATAGAACTGATACTGATGATCCTGACCTTGTGTAGGCCTGGACTAATGTGTGTGTGTGTTTTGGTTTTTAACACAAAAGTGTAAAAAGTGAAAAATAAAAGGTTTTAAAACGAGAATAAAGTATAAAGAAAGAAAATATTTTTGTATACCTGTACAGTATATTTGTGTTTTAAGTTACGTGTTATTACAAAAGTCAAAAAGTTAAGAAAATTAAAGTTGATAAAGTTAAAAAATTTCAGTAAGCTGATTAATTTATTACATAAATGTAAAAGATACATTTAGTATAGTCTAAGTGTACAGTGTTCAGAAAGTCTATAGAAGTGTACAGTAATACCCTAGGCCTTCAAATTCAGTCACCCCTCACTCACTGACTCACCCAAAGCAACTTCCAATCCTACAAGCTCCATTCATGGTAAGTGCCCTATCTGGGAATACCATGTTTCTTACTTTTTATACCATAGTTTTACTGTATCTTTTCTATATTTATTTAGATACATGAATGCTTATCATTGTGTTACAGTTGTCTACGGTATTCAGTAGGTAACATGCTCTATACCTTTGTAGTCTAGGAGCTGAAGGGTACCCCATACAGCCTAGCTGTGCACAGGGCGGTACCATCTAGGTTTGTGTGAGTACACTCTATGCTGTTTGCACAAGGATGAAATATACTAGTATATTTCTCAGCATGTGTCCCCATTGTTAAGTAACATATGGCTGGTTGTAGTTAGTTCTTTTGATAAAGAGATATTTATTCTTATACAGTATTTAGATCCAGGACAACCATATGTGAGTTGCACAGGTTATGCCCTACATGAAAGTTTCTGGCCACAATGGGACTTGGGGTAAAATCCAGTCCAAGCCACCACGTGCCTGGGGATCAAGAAATGGGTGCTTTCTCTCTTGAGTATCAGCTTCTAGTTTTTGCCCCATGGTAGATTGAATACTAACAGTCTTGTTTGCTTGAATGCCTCTGCTTTGCTTGAATACCTGTGCTGTGATTCTTCACAGGCTTCCAAAAGCAATTCAGCAGTTTTATCTGCAAATTCTAGAATGATCTTTCTTTGGATACCTTTTCATGTCGCCATGTTTACTCAGAAGTTTTCAAATGAGTTCATCAGTTTTATCTGCGAGTTATTTCTATTCATCCAGTCTAGAAAGGCCTTTAAGACAGTGACATACTCCCTAGAAGTATCATTTCCCAATCTGTCTTGGTCATCAGTTTTCTTAGCAACCAGTTTGATTTGCTCTTGTTTGATAGAGCAAAGAGGAGGAAATTAGAAGTCGAGTTCAGCTTTCTCTGTGCTGATCTAGTTTCATTTGTCGATGAAAGGGTTTTAAATATTTATAGTTCATTTTGAATATCAATTTTAATATAAATGTATAGGCATGGGAATCGTAGGCTAGAAATTGGGCTTAATTAATTCTCTTTAAAAAGTTAATTTTAAGAATCACTTGAAGGTTCTGGCTAAATCTAATAAACCTAAACTCCAGTGCTAGGTTAGAACTGGCAAGGTCTACCTCTCAGCTTTGTTGAGGATGGAAGGAAGTTGATCACTCATGGATTTGTTAAGACAAAACTCTTTAAATATGTCATGCTACCAAGTGATTTTACACTCTAGCTGGAAGAAGACACAATTCTGCAAGAAACCAAGTAATTCAAGTTGTACAACAACAAGAAACTTGTCACCTCTTAAATAATATTCTCTTAAAGAAAATATAGAAAGCAACAAGGAGATATTTATGTAGTTCTGTGAGATTTCACATATAATTAGATATATATAGTCACATATATATGCATGTGTTTAAATCAGATATATCTCCTTAGTGGAGTCTGTATTTCCCATACACTATATTTTATATGCACCTCCATCCATATATCATACTTCAAGCTATGTTCTGCTAGACAATTTAAAGCCCTACAAATTTAGAAAGTAATGTTTTAATAAAATGCATGCTATTGATTGCTGTCATAATATAACCATTGTTTTGCTAACTCTCTGATTTACATGCCTTAAAACTCTCCTATAATTAGTTATTTCCTAAAATTTAAGGATAATAGAGCAGAGGGCCACAATTTTTTTTTTTTTAAATTCCCATGAACATGATTTTCCCTTGAATAAGACTTTGCGCTATAATAGATTTTCTCCTAATGTTAATTTGATTTATGAAACTGGTATTGAATATTTTCCTTCAAATTTATGGCCTGGTGGATATCATGCTGAGTTTAAGATGCTGAGCCTAATAATATTCACATTGGTGGCATTATATTGATTTGTTTTGGTTTGATATATAAGGCTTTTAAAAATAATAACACAGAATAATTATACATATACAACTTGCTTTTTTCTGCTTATGCACACTAGAATTAAGATTTATGTTCACCATCGTGAAATTAATTTTATAAATACCTAAGTTCAAAACTCTAAACTGAGAATGTTTTTAATTGGGAATGGGTATAGATGTGTGTTCTCCCTTATTTCCAAAATGTTCATGATTTGAGCACCGCTATTTGTCTATTGTGATGTTGTAGGGTTTGTTGGCAGCATGTTATAAATAATTTCCACATAATCATAAGAGTGACTTTTGCTCTAGTAGATGAAACTTCCCACCAAAACTCTTAAGTCACTAGCCTTCTAGGTACAGTATAAACCCCTTTAGTGTTACTCTGTGTTCTGGAAATGTGTTAAATAGCCCATCACATGGGATAATGGATGTGAATGTACTTTATTAACTAATAGGTAATATGGAAAGTTATGGATTTGTGGATGATTGATACTTGCCTACGCAGCCCATTGTTCATAGGGAGTAGAAACACATGAATGTGAATGGCATGTCATATCTGAAATGCACCCAAATTTCAAGCTAATTTCAAATGTTCCTTTTTCATACCTCCATGCAAAGGAATTTTCTAGGATCTAAAAGCAATTTTAGTATAATATATTTGAGCCTTTGCCCTGAATAATATATAGACTATTTATAGAGACATTAACCAAAAATTTAAAGTTATTAAAGATAAAAACCAAACTGTTGTGGGGTCAGCTTACTTTCAGGTTGTTTTATTTAAAACGTCGTTCCATGCAGATTCTTGGCTTGAACGAATAGAAAATTTTAATTGGTTGACCACATTTGTTCTGTTTTTAGCCAGCTGTGCTTCTGTTGTATGAAAACTGCTTTACTGAGGTCTTTGCCAAAAGACAGTACACCATTACGATGAAAAATGTGACGTTTTAGTGACATGCATCTGTTTATTAGTTTACAGCCGACATTTTAAATTGTGTTCTCTTAGTTTGCTGCCTATGTCCCCATGGAAACTTTATTCATTTACTTATTCACAAGGTATTTTAAAGATAAGCCATTTTCCCTAATTTGTAGTAAAGCTTTATGGAATGAGGATTCTTCTTCGAGTCAAAGAGATCTGTCTTCAAAACTGGGATTCCACCACTCAGTCACTGAATTATCTTTAGGAAGTCACTTTATTTTTCTGAAACTGAGTTACTTAATTTTTAGGAATAAATGAGATCGTAAGTATGAAAGTTCCTGATGTAATACTTGGATACTTGAAACATGTTAAACGCTCTGTGAATGTTCTCTTTTCTTCCCATCTCTATCCACTGAATGACATTCAAGTTCTAATTCTGTGATATCTCTTTCTGTCTCTCTTTCCCGCCCTCTCCTTCTCTCTCTCTGGTGTGACAAAAATAAAAAGCAAGTGAGTAACTTGAGGAACTAACGGTACTAGTATTTAACCTTTAGAATTCAGACTTGGATGTTAAATGAACTTGAGCCATGAGTTTTTGACTCAATTTAAAACCAGAAAACATTGAAGACCAACAATACATTTTGCTTTAGTCTTTTTTTCTTTTTTCTTTTCTTTTTTTTTGAGACGGAGTCTCGCTCTGTTGCCCAGGCTGGAGTGCAGTGGTGTAATCTTGGCTCACTGCAAGCTCTGCCTCCTGGGTTCATGCCATTCTCCTGCCTCAGCCTCCCCTCTTGAGAAGCTGGGACTACAGGTGCCCGACACCCCACCCGGCTAATTATTATTATTATATTTTATTTTTAGAAGAGATGGGGTTTCACCGTGTTAGCCAGGATGGTCTCGATCTCCTGACCTCGTGATCTGGCCACCTCGGCCTCCCAAAGTGCTGGGATTACAGGCGTGGGCCACCGCGCCCAACCAGTACATTTTGCTTTTCTTATTATACCTGGCTTATTAGAAATAAAATATTGGCAGTGCTGAATCCTATGCAAAGTGCAAACTATTTGTTTGGTGTATATTAGAAAAATTGATGGATTCAGTTGTTCTGTTATTTCATTTATTGTGATCCTCATTCCCACAGATCACGTTCGTGTTCTTGAGCTAGCAAATGCATGTGTGAACAATTGCTTTAAGTTTGCATTTAATATTTAAATTGTACTGAGAATATAGTCACTGTTTTCCATCAGTTTCCTTCCAAGGTTAGAAAAGATGTTCAATTGAAATATCTCCTTAACAATGGAAAGGAGGAAAGCTCTGTAACCTTGTAGTCAACAAACCTGAGGATTAAACTCTGTCATTTATGAATTCATTAGCTGTCCTTTTGCTTAGGACAATAATAATTTATCTTTCCTAAAGATAAAAAACAGACTCCCTCCTCTCCCAAAACTACACGAATGACATATTTCCTCTTTAGGTCCTTCTGCTTTTCAGAACTTTTGATTTACACTTAGATTTAGTGGAAATAAATTAAGGTGATTCTGGAGAGTATAGGTTTATTGTCAATAGACTGTATTTTCTTTTGGCTCTCACTAAACTTTGAACAATGAAGTGAAGTAGCTCTTAAGAAGAAAAAAAAATGGGAACAGGCAGTGTAAAGTATTTTCCAAGAGCCCCATCTCTAGTTGATAGCACTTTTGCTCAGAAACAGAAGGCTGATTATGTTCCCTATTTTAATATTCCTTATAAACTATCTCAACCACATGGACTGGCTTTCAAGAAAAATACGTGAAAGATATAGTCCCTACTGTTATAGATATGGTCAGGACTGGTGAATTAAATGTTTTGGTTCGAAAGTCTTCCAGTGGCACCTCTCCATGGTGTTAATTTTTTTTAATCAAAATGAATTATTTTGTGGAATGATTCTGCTGTATTTTGAGGATTCCTTGAGAGGCTGCATTTATTTATTTGTTATGTGCTAGAAATCATGCTAGACCTGAGGACTGTGGGTGAAGGATACTACTCTCATGTCTCTCAGGAAGCCCACAGTTAGCCTGTAATAAAAAAAAAAATTGAAAAATGGGGTGGAGGCTGACAAGATGGCCAAATAGCAACAGCTCCGGGCTACAGCTCCCAGCAAGATCAATGCAGAAGGCGGGTGATTTCTGCATTTCCACCTGAGGTACCTGGCTCATCTCACTAAGACTGGTTAGACAGTTGGGTGCAGCCCACAGGGGCGAGGTGAAGCAGGGTGCGGTGTCGCCTCACCTGGGAAGCACAAGTGGTTGAAGAACTCCCTCCCTTAGCCAAGGGAAGCCATGTGGGACCGTACCTTGAGGAATGGTGCGTTCTGGCCCAGATATCACGCTTTTCCCATGGTCTTCACAACCCACACACCAGGAGATTCCCCATGGGTGCCTACACCACTGGGGCCCTGGGTTTCAAGTACAAAACTGGGTGGCCGTTTGGGCAGACACTGAGCTAGCTGCAGGGGTTTCTTTTCATACCCCAGTGGATTTCAGATAATGCAAAAGGCATAATAAAGAGCTATAAGAACAGTGAAATGAAGTATTTTTTTCCTTATGGAACCAGGTGTTAGTTAAATTTTAGTGCTTAGTATCTAATAATTAAATAATTAAACTCATTACTTGGTACATGTATTGTATTTACATGTCTCTGGGAGTTTTTGACATTGGGGGCTACTTCATCTTTACATTTCCATTTCTATAATGGCCTGTCAGTTCCAGCTGTAAATCAATCAAGCAGTAAGATCAAAGATGAGAAAAAATGGCTCTAATAGTTAGTGTTCCTAACAGCTTTGAATCCTCTAATTAGTCACGGTAAATTTAATCCACCATAAGGCTGAACATTGGGAAATTCTTTAGACATCAAATTCTGGATTCAGTCCCCTCATCTGCAAACCACTTTCAGACATTTTGGCTTTCATGAAATGAATGAGTCAAGAATCGTCTTGGAGTCTCAAAGATAGTCCCTTTGAGTGCACCATTCAAATTTAATCTATTGCATGCTGAGTTTGCTATCAGGATAATTTGACCATTTGGAGTCTCATGTGGATCTTCTGAAAACTGGTGATTGATCCTCTCTCCTCATTCTACAAAAGTTGGAGTGGCTATAGGGATACATAGTATAAAACATATATGCAAAATACTTTTAAAAATTAGAGCCAAGGGAAGTGTAAATGAAAATAGAAGTTTTAATTGAAAGGCAAGAGGAAGAAAGATGCAGATACTCCTAACAAAAGGAAGAAATGTATTAGAATATAGTGATTGATGAGCATGTTTGTTGTTTTCCATGGACATTGTTTTCCAAAGTACCCCTTCTCTATCCCAAAGCCTCAACAACATCTAGCTAGAAAATTGACTCTCAAGATAATGTCTCCATCCCAGACCTCTTTTCTGAACTCCTAGCGTGTAAAACCTAACTCCTTTTTAGGCCACTCCACTAGGATGCCCAAAAGGTATTCCAAAGTCAACAAGGCCACTTTGTGAAGTTTCCAGTCAGTGAGTAGCAACATCTAACGTGTCAAGTCAGAAATCTAGGGATTATCCTTGCCTCCTGCTTCCTCATCTTCCCAAATCCAATTTATCAGTAAGTGCTTTAGATTTTACCCCACAATATTTCTTAAATTCATTTCTGCTCATCTCCACCACCATCACCTAATCAAAGCTACCAAGTGTCTCTGATCTGAACTAAGTGACCTGTTACAGGTTGCTGCATCTCCATTCTGATCCCACCATGCTCCCTGTATTGTTTGTGGTCACTGAAGTCTGAACAATCACAGTTGTCTCCTTTCCTCCACCTTCTGTCTTCCTCTCTCTCAAATTTTTCAATGGTTTCCACTGCCACCCTATGCACCTTAATATGGTCCACCTCCTCTCTGCCCTTCCAGGTTTTTCTCATACCACTCTTTCCCTCAGTGACCTGCTCCACGTGCTCTGGCTCACAGCTCCTTGAATACTTTATGTTCCCTTCCTCCGTGAACCTCTACATATGTTATTATCTCCTTATTAGTGCTCTAGCTCCATTCTTTCAGCTGCCTTCCACCTAATTAATGTCAACTTGCCTGTCATTTCCGATCTCAGGCCTCATTTTCTTAAATCTGATCCCACCCCAAATCCAGATCTTTGTCATAGGCTCCCATTACTTTCGTTTCAAGTATTATCTCAATTTGTGATTGCACAGTAATGTCACTGATTGATGTCTGTGCTTTCATTAGACTGTGAACTCTGTGAGGCCGGGGGCCTTATCTGTTTTGCTCACCTCTGCCCCAGTACCAGGTACAGAGATAGTTACATGGTAAATATCTGTTGACACAGTGACTGAGTGCAGAGATGGGTATATGCATGGATGAATGAGTACATGGATGAATGAATGAATAACCAAAATTTCCTGTCATGAGATATCTTACCTCCTACAGTATTGCCACATGCTTCATGCTTTGAGGTGGGAGCTAGTATCCTAAATCATTAAGAACATAGATTTCAAGTCAGAGTATTCTTGCTAAAATCTTCTGCATACATTTAACCTCCCTGAACCTCATTTTCCTGTCAAGTAAAGGTAATCATATCTCATAGGGGTAGTGGTAGAGGGGTTTAAATGAAACACTGTCTTCTTAGTATCTTGTCACAGTGACCATTCATGGTGAGACATCTTTAAAGGGTAGCTCCAACAATGATTGAGAAACATCAAAGAACTGGAGAGGAAATTTGGTAGTTCTGGTGATAATGACAATTGTCGTTACTCTCCCCATATACACAGAACAGGACATGGAACGATTTTGTTGCATTGTTGTCTGGCTGTTATAATTATACATGCAAAGAGGCCTGCACTCCTGGTGCCTCATCTGTTTATCTCTTGCCAGGGGAGAGGACCCTGGAGGTCATTAACAAACGTGGGTCTCCAGCAGTGATCTCATCTTGTTTATTACAGTTTAGTCTAATTACTTGAGTGACAGTCAGCACCCTGGTACTGCTTTTCAATACCCATACCAAAGCCACACATGATTGTAATGACAGAGGTTGCTGCTTTGAGTCCTGATACTGAAAACTGAGCCTTACCACTTCATATAAGAGGAGCAAGTTGGGATTCTAAGGAGATGCTAACTTATTCATCCCAACTCCAAGAGCAAGACTGAGGGAAGAGGAGAAAAAAGGAGAGAGTCATAGAAGGTTGGCACTGGAAGGGACTTTAGTGACATCTGTTTCAGAGTAGAAATTATATAGCGGGCATCTTCTACTCATCATTTTGCAGCCCTAACAAACATCATTATTCCTCCAAGGCATTGTTTACTGTCAACCTCGGACTTCTCAATACAACCCTCTAGGTAGCTGCGGCTAATTGAATGGGGTTGACACTCAGTAAAAACCTATTTGCTGTTCCTGATTTTGTTATCTTCCCTTACATATGAGATACCTAATTATAGTACTTCATTATATTTTTTTTTTCCTCAGGAGAAAATCAGTCTGAGGTGGAGAGTTTTTTCAAAAGAGAAATTGCCTACCTTTCTGCCGTAGCCTATGCCATTTGCGTGAGACCTCACTGTGCAATAATCAACTTGGTGATTTTTTATACAGTCCTTTTATAGGAATCATGTGTATTAATTCCAAGATCTATTAAAAGAATCAATATACATGCTGTTTCTTATTATGAGCTAATAATTTGCTGAATTAGATGAATCTCTATTACTGGGGACTGCCACAGAAAAGACGATACTACTATCAAGATATGTGCCAATTTTGTCATGATTTTCAACACTGCCTACTTTCCAGTGACAGATACATGTTCCAGCTAGAGAAGGGCTCTAATTTGAAGACAGTTGGTAGATTTGGATGATATGGCTACCTATGCTGAATATCTAATTTGAGATCCTGCTGTTGTATATGGTATGGTCACATTCAGTGGAAAAATACACATGTAACTCACTTTCCCACACACTTACACACACATTCAAACAGGTTCAAGGACATGTTGATTAAAACAATGAAGCTTTTTGGAAGTATTGATACAATATTCACATTTCTAGTTTCACTCTCACGTTTGAGAAATATTTGTTTACTGAGTATGGAAATGTCTAGTGTTCCATGTTATATAGCCAAGGGTCTACCATAAAAGAGTCAAGTTCCAACATGTACAAATTAAGTACACAGAAGTCATAGAGTAGTATGTGCTGGCTCCCAAAGGAATGTCTTAGATCTTCATAGCTAATCACATTTCACTTCACCATTACAGGTGAAAAGCATTGTAAGTGCCACTGAGACATATTTCTCTCAGTGACTCGGGCAATGTGCATTGGTTAGATTTGCTCCTGAGACGTTATTACATTCATCATCATTATCTCAGGAATAGGAGTCAACCTTTGTGCACACTTACCTTGTGCTGGCACTGGGCTGACACATTCATCCATTCACTCATTAATCTTTACTGACTGCATTAGTTTGTATGGTCGATATTACAAAATGCTACAGATTAGGTGGTGTAAACAACAGAAATTTGTTTTCTCACAGTTCTAGAGGCTGGAAGCCAAAGACCAAGGTATCAGCAGAGTTGGTTTCCCATGAGGCCTCTCTTGTGGTCATGCAGCTAGCCACCTTCTTGCTCTATCTTGCTCAAGTCTTTTCTCTTGAATGCACTGCCCTGATTTCTCTTTGTGTATCCAAATTCCCTCTCTTCTTATACATACACCACATAGACTGAATTAGAGCATAATTTTAACATGATGGTCTCATTTTAACTTGCTTTCCTCTTTAAGGCCCCTGCCTCCAACTAAAGTCACATTGAGAGGTACTGGGGATGAGGGCTTCAACATGTTAATCACAAGGTCACAGAACTCAGCCTGTAAAGCTCACTGCCTCAGCTCCTGTGCCAGGTTGCCAGGACTGAAGGAAACACAGACTAAGTCCCTGTTCTATAGAGTGTAATTTGAGAGGTAGAAATGGACAATAAGTCTCAAAATCAATATTTGATGACCAATTTAGATTAACACTAGGAAATAGAATGGATTAAAACTGAGGGTTAGAATAATGGAGAGTTCTTTAAGCAGAAACATTTAAGCTGAGAACTGAAGGATGATAGTGATTTTTGACAATAATGTTTACTGAGTACCTTTCTTCTGCCAGGTACTATTTTCAATGCTTCACACATTTTGTTTTATTGAATATTTACCACTGTGTGAGGTGGGTACTGTTCTTATCCCTGTTTTACAGATAATTAAAGTAAGGCACATAGTTTTACTAGGGAGCTTGTCTTTTTTTTTTATTTTTTGAGACAGAGGCTTGCTCTTTCACCAGGCTGGAGTACAGTGGTGCAATCTCGGCTCACTGCAACCTCTGCCTCCTGGGTTCCAGCAATTCTCCTGGTTCAGCCTCCTGAGTAGCTGGGACTATAGGCACATGCCACCAAGCCCGGCTAATTTTTGTATTTTTAGTAGAGACGAGGTTTCACCATGTTGGCCAGAATGGTCTCTATCTCTTGACCTCGTGATCTGCCCACCTCGGCCTCCCAAAGTGCTGGGATTACAGGCATGAGGCGCTGTGCCTAGCCTTTTTTTTTTTTTTTTTTCTTCTTCTTCTTTTTTTTTGGAGAAATAGGTCTTGCTTTGTTGCCCAGGCTGGTCTCAAACTCCTCGGCTCAGGTGATCCTCCTGGGAGGCTGTGTGCTGGGATTACAGATGCGAGCCACCATGACTGGCCAGAAGAGAACTGTGCCAGAGGATTTTTGTGAGTAGATCCTGGAGAACTTTGAAGAAGTATTTCAGGTTTCATCCTTTATTCTACGAACAAAAGGAAGCCACTGAAGGATGGAATACAGAATACTGAGATCAGTTTCATTTGTTACACGCCATGCTGGTTGCTGGGCAGAGAACTGACTGTGGAGGCACAGGAGTGGAGTAAGGAGGTGATTGCAGTCATCCAGATGAGAGACAGGGCTGGTGGGAGAAATGAAGAAAAATGTATACGGTTAACATATATTTTACAAGTGAAATTTAGGACGTGATGGCAGGTGTTGGGAGAGGGGGAAATGGAGGCGCTGTGAAGGACTCTTAGATTTCTGGCTTAAGTCATGCCTGAGTATTGATACCATTTAACTAGGTGAGGAAAAACTAAGTTTGGGAATGGGGCAATGAAGAGAGTTCAGTTTTTGACATATCGGGTTGAGACTCTTCTGTGACTTCCACATGGAGATCTCAAGTAGGTAGTTTGATATTTGAGTCTGTCAGCCAGGGGAAAAGTGGGAGCTAGGGATATAAAAGTGTGTGCCATCAACATTTGGATGGTATGTAAAGCTGAGGGGCTGAATGGGTTCAACGGGAAAAGTGTGTCACTGGGGAAGATAAGAGGATATAGAATTGAACTCTTGAGGTTTGCCAACATTTAGAAATTGGATAGAAGAGAAGTTGGCAATGGAGACCAAGGAACATCCAAAAAGAAATAATACCAGGAAAGAAGGCTATCCCAGGAGCCGGGTGCAGGGATGTTTCGGGGAAGCAGCAGCCACTTGTGTTGGATGCCACTTCCTAGAGGTCTAGTGAGACTGGGCCAAAAAATGTTCATTGAGTTTGGCAAAGTGAAGGTCATTGATGACCTTGTTAAGAGCTATTTTTGTACATGATCTCACTGAATCTTTACAACTACTCTGTACGATAGCTACTGTTGTTTTTCCTGTATTATAGATGTGAAGGCAGACTCAGTACTAGGAACCTAGCCACACAGTTGTAAGTGGATGAGCTCAGCTTTCAAAAGTGAAGCTGGCTTCTCCAGGGTCTGAATGATTCACAGAAAACTAGCAAACAGTACCGCTGATTTTGTTTTAGTTCCTTAAATTCAGATCAGAAGAGTAGGCATTTAAATTCAAAGTGATTACCTTCTGGAACAGTTCTGTGTTCTCGTCTTACTTCTGGCCCTAGCTTGTAAGCTTGGATTTTTGGTTTCTTCATTTTCAAAAGAAACCAGTTGGAATAAACCGTCTCCCTTGTCCCTCCTAGCATTATAAAACCTTCAGTATAAGAAATTTCTAAAAGGAAGTCCTGAAACACCTCTACTTCTCAATGCCACTCTGGCCTTGAGTTTTCTGGAACATGTTCAACATGCATTCATTTAGCAAAGCTTTAATTGCAAGTGCCTACTATGTGCCATTCCTTTCTAGGCATTTACTCAGGCTGTTCCTGCAACTGGAGGGCCCTTAGTCTCATCTTCTTTTGAGTTTCAAATTGCAGATTTTCCCAGGAGAGGAGTCTCTCCCTCCATCTCCTTCAGCACTTTTCACAGCACTTCTTAGGTGAGAGTTGAGAGGTGTGTGTGTTTTCCTCTAAGTTATTTGTCTGCAAAGAGTAGGGACCATGATTTTTCCCTCAGTGTGTCTCTACAAGAAGCACTAGCACAGAGCTTTTCTCAAATGGTATTTGTGGAGTTGAATTACTTGCAAATGATGCAAGCTTTGTTGAGTTCTGAAAGCCTGGAATCTTCAGACCCAAGCCTGAATGAATCAGGCCTATATTTAAACAGAGCAGCAGAAACACACATTTGGAAAAAACAAAACAAAATAACCTCTGAAAAATGCTGGGTTCCCTTACGTGATTATTATGGCTGTAAACGATTATGCAAGTGCCCATGAAGGCTTCTGGCCTTCTGATTTGCTTCCAGTGTTGGTTTTTCCCTGTTCTTTTCCTTTGCACCCTTCAAGTTAAACTGCCATTTCTTGATTGAGCCATTTCCCAACTTGAGCATTAACAGCAGAATACAACAGTTTCACAAGCTCCTCCCATTTGGGCACAAAAGAAGGCAAAAAGATGGGCTCTGCTTATGCAGTTTGGCCTTGAAAACTGAAGCAGAACATTCCTTTAACACACTCAATCTGATTTACACCACAGGCGACAGGACCTCTCAATGTGAAGGGTACACCAGTAGGTACCAGGCAATTACTCAGGGTGCAGGATGCTACCTGTTTGCAGAACCTTTGTGAAAGGAGCCATGTGTGCTTGACTCAAAATGATTCAGAGATTTTTTTGACACACAGAGAATGGAAAAGCTGTTGCAGAGGCTGGAAAAGTTTGGTGTGCTTGGCATCAGCAGCGATTTTAGATTTTGTTTGGCCTCTGCTTGTTGCTGACAGGGAGGCCGAGCACAGTACTTAATTTATCTATGGCAGCTCAATACTATTTCCTTTTATATGATGGAGATTCCTACAGCATGAGTTTTGTTGTGGAAAAACAAGGAAAGATACCTTGCTAAAAATATGTCTGCAAGTGTTTGGACCAAGGTAGGTATCTGTGTGGCAATGCAGAAGAGGACAGCGCTGGCATACCTGGTGGTAAATCATGTGCGGCCAATATATTTGAAATGGGTCAACTCTAAGTGTTTTGCAGAGCCCTACACCCCAAGAAATGTGTGCATAGGGAGACGTTCACTGGAGGAGGAGGACATGCGCACAAGGACCCAATGCACACACGAAGACAGTCATAAAGAGAGAGAGACCGTCACACAGAGAGACATCAAGACCAAGAGAGAAACAGAGAGACAGCCACAGAGAAACCAAGAAAGAGGTACACACATAGAGACAGGGACAGATGCAGAGGAAGACAAGAAGAGACAGAGACAGGGGAGATTTACCCTTACACACATGGAAACACAGTAACATGCTGAGAGAGATACAGAGCCAGGTACACACAGAGATACATACATAAAGACAGACACAACATACACTAGGGGACAGAAATTGAGAGAGAAACACCCAGACACACACTTTGGGGGGTGGAGAGACAGACACAAGCAGACATGGAAAGAGAGACAAATGCAGAGGGAGAGAAGGAGTGAACCCCTAGATTTAGTTTGTGGACCATTCTACTCAAGGAACGTAGGCTTCAGAGTGGCTAGTGTCCTCTTCACTGGCTGTCGTCCCACACAGCTGTCACAAGGGGAGCATCTTGCTGTGATGAGTGTGACTCTAGTGGATAAGGACATGTTTTTGCACCCTCTAGCCCTCCAAATCCTAACCAGGACTCCAACTTGTGTTCAAATGCAGAACCAGTGCTTGGTTCCAAGAAAGAGAAATTAGGCTCTTCAGACTTGTTGAAGGGTGGTCAATTTAAGGGATCTCTCCAGAGTGGTTTGACCATGTTTTCCCCCTTACTGGCTAGCTTCAGAGCTTAATACCCTATAATGGGAGGGTAGCTTGAAGTGACACCTCTAGATGTTGAGCAGGAATGTGGCATATAGACTCTATGGTGAGACCAGAAGCAGAGATCATTGAAAGGCCATGCCTCTAGCTTTGGTAAGGGGAGGTGAGTGCCTGGAAGTGGCGTGTCATATTGGGCACAACTGAGGAATGGCAACAAGAGAGGGAGGAGACTCCACAGAGTCAGATGGCTGACTGGGTGTGGGGAGATGTCTGCATGTCCCGAGGGTCTCCAACCCATTGTGTCTGGGATACTGGCTTTGGTGGTGCAACCTATGTTTTATACCTGGTGAACTTAATGCATAGTCTGGATGGACTCAGCAGGTTGTTCAGGAAAGAGGTGTTACATAATCTCGGATTTAGGAGGTAAAATAATTTATATGATGAAAAAATAATCCAAAGTGTCCAAAAAATCCAAACATTCACACGACTAAGTAGCTAAAGTAGAAGGCAGTGGAATTCACTGGATATAGAAGGAATCCAAAAACTTTCAGTTAAAGCTCTGGGAGGGATCATTCTCAGTACCCCTGATGTAACTGGGGACATCCCAGTGAAGGGGCTTTCCATGAGATGGTGATCATTGATCCCAGCAGTGGGGAGGCCTGTATGGGAACTCAGATGCCCTAAAGTTCTATTGGGAACTTAGGTGCCCAGGATGAGATCAAGACTGTGAGAAGGGCCATCCTGGGAGGAATTTGGGGGAGGCAAATGGAGGCCACATGTGATGTCAACATGACGAAAAGAGATTGGCATGCTCAGTGGCACTGGTCGAAGCAGGAGACTATTGAGCCAAGGTGGTTAAGCGAAGTTTTCAGAGACATGGAGAGAGGAGAAGCCCAATCGCATTTCTCAGTTGTGAGATGCACATTCTGTGGCTGCAGAGAGGTGAGCCAGGAGAATGCTAGACTGGTGGGGTGATGTAACTGGGGACATCTCAATGAATGGGATTTCCATGAGATGGTGATCATTGATCCCAGCAGTGGGGAGTTCTGTGTGGGAACTCAGATGCCCTAAAGTTCTGTTGGGAACTTAGGTATGGTATGAGCAAGAGTCAGCTCACCAAGATGGTGCAGTGGAGGCACAAGGGCCTGATGATCTCTTACCAGGACTGAGGGTCCCGAGTTGGCTGAAGGATCAGAGATGGCCAAAGGACAGAGGTAGCTGAGGCATTGCAAACTGATGTCAAAGTCCTTCAGAGTTCCTTGTCTGGGTAAAAGACAATCAGCAGAAAGTGCTAGAAGATATTTTCATACCCCATTTTACCTCCAACTTATTTTTTTCTTGGGAGTAGTGGTTGTGGCCATGAAAGTTGTCAACTCAGATGACCCTGAGAGTTGGTGTAATTTAGAGATTCCCAGTCAACAGCAATGGCTACAAAGTCGTGGAGGCAACAAAGCAAAAAACAGCAACTATTTTTCGTGTTATTTCCATGTGCTGAACCCAGGTGAGTTCATGGTGGTCCCTAGGAAGGGAACACACATTAGCTCTTCCAGGATAATACAGGGTTAAGTTTGAGACCTGATGCTACCAATACTCCTCTAGACAAATCCCTTAACCTTTCTAAGCCTTGCTGTTTCCATGTATAACACATGGGTAATTAGTACTTAGGTTATAAGATTGTGGTGGGAAGTGAATGAACCGTATCTGTTAAAGCCTTAGTACAAAGCCTGGCATATAGCAAGGGCTCCTGCTGCCATTGTTGGTACTAGGCCAAACCATGTAAAAGTGGTTAGGGCCAAAACAGTGAATCTCAGTGATTTCATGTGGTTCATCCTAATACTATCACTGTGGTCACCACTAGTGACTCTTGTGAAATTGTCTCATTTATGGGCTGTAGAATCCTGGGAGCTCTGGAGTACTCAGCATAAGGATGATGGCTCTCAACGTTAGATTCAAAGGCATTTTCCAAAGTTATGTAAAATAAAAGGAACATTTTGCCTGGTGCCTGGGAGCTTTGTCCCAGAGGACATAATGTACGTTTCCCTCCTGGAGACTACAGTGAACTCACCTGACTATGTAGCATGGAAATAAGACAGAGCCATTGAGTTTGCTGCTCCTGATTCTGGTGGAGAGTAGTAGGAAAGGCAGGAAAGAGAAGAAAACAAGTGAACAGATAAACAGAGTTTTTTAGACAGTGGCAAGTACTCTGACTACATTAAAAGAAGTGATATAAGAGGGGAGTGGGTGATAGTTTCAATTGGAGGGTCGGTCATGGAAAGGCTTTGCTAAGGAGGGGGATTTGCCCAAGGCTGGCATGTGCCTGATACGATGGGAAGGAACAAAGCAAGGTCAGGTGGCTGGTACATGTGAACAGGGAGAGGAAGGACAGGTGATGAGGGCAGAGAAGAGATGGGGACAGATCATGGAGAACCTGTTTAATGGCAATTGTTTTTCTTCTCTAGTGTAAAAATAATGAAATCCTCTTAACTCATAGCAGTGATAATTCTCATCTTTTATATTGTGCTTTACTTTAGCAAAGAGATTTTCCTCTGTTATTGCATGTGATCTTTAGAACATCCCTACCAGAGAGAAGAAGAGAGGGATGGGGAGCCGGGGAGGAGTATTCATTTCCTCATCTCACAATAAGGACATTAAGACCCAGAAAGACCAGGAAGCAGGGCTAGAATTACCCCTATGTCTCCTTACCTCTATTCCTTCTACAATTCCCCCTGAGGCCTGGTCCTCATTAGAGATTTAATTCCTTTGGAAGGAAGACTGAATAAAGCTCAGGTAGCTCATTATTTAATTATGCATTGTTGTTGTGATTTGTAAGGAGGGTAGCTGTTTGTTTAATGCAAAGTCATACCCTGCATTCCCCATCAGCAGTTCTCACTAATGAAATATAAGGCTAGAAATAGGTTAGAGGTGCTAAACAATTGCCTGTGCATTGAATATGATGTTCATATGTAAACACAGCCCACAGATCACAAGTTCTGAAATGTATGTGTTCTTAATTAGCCAAATGTGAGCCCCAGGTTGGCGTAAATAGAAACTCCTCAATAAATGGTAGTGTGTCACAGCGTTAGCTAGAAGTGTGGTAGCTGAGAAGAAATTAATCACTAACACTTCTGAGTGTGTATATTTCTTTTTGTAATTAGTTGTCTTTTCCAAAGTATTAAATGCTTAGGATACATATCTATCCCGAGCCTGTGTATCCATGGTAACCACGGCTTTTGCTTTAGGCCGAAGTCTTGTAGTAACTGAATGCAAATCTAGGTATAGTTGATTCAGTCACTTGGTGAACATTAGTGGAATGCCAGATGGGTGCCCAAATGTTAGCAAGACACTGAGTGAAGACAAATCAGAAGTGGAACCTGTTCATAGATGAGTGAGGCAGTTAGGGAGGGCCATCTATGGCAGACTCAAGATAGAGTGGATAAAACGTCCTATGTGAAAATTTGTAAGGAAGGTAGGGAAAGAAGAGATCATTTGTAGCTAAAGGGAATGAGAAAGGATCTCTGAAACTTAAAAAGTTATTGATGAAGGACTCATGTCTAGAAGATATAATGAATTCTCAAAACTCTGGTCTATGTGTGTTCTCATAAAAGGGAGCTAAACATCAGGTACTCATGGACATAAAGATGGTAACAATATAGACTACAGATTATTTGAGTAGAGGTAGAGGAAGAGGAGGTAAGGGTTGAAAAACTAACTGTTGGGTCCTATGCTCACTGCCTGGGTAACAGGATCATTCATCCCCCAAACCTCAGCTTCACACAGTTTACTCAGGTGACAAACCTGCACATGTTCCCCCGAATCTAAAATAAAAGTTCAAAAAGGAAACAAATTCCATAGTATTCATGGAACTGTGGGAAAAAAAAAAAAAGCTTTATGATGGAAAAAGTGAACAATACAATTAGAATGGACAAAAGACATAAGTAGACATTTCATTGAAGATGACAAAGGGTGACATGTAGCACATTGAAAGATACTCAACATCACCAGCCCATAGAAAAATGCAAATTAAGACCTTGTTGAGTAATCACTACATACATTAGAACAGATAAAATTTTAAAAATGACAGCACCAGATGCTGGTGAGGGTAACAGAAACCAAATCTCTCTGATGGAAATATAGAAGACAACAACTACTCTGGAAAATAGTGACTTTTTTTTTTTTTTTTTTTGACAGAGTCTCGCTCTGTTGCCCAGGCTGGAGTGCAGTGGCACGATCTCAGCTCACTGCAACCTCCACCTCCCAAATTCAAGCGATTCTCCTAGCTCAGCCTCCAAAGTAGCTGGGACTACAGGTGCATGCCATTACGCCTGGCTAATTTTTTTTTCTTTCTATTTTTAGTAGAGACAGGGTTTCACCATGTTGGCCAGGATGGTCTCAATCTCCTGACCTTATGATCTGCCTGCCTTGGCCTCCCAAAGTATTAGGATTACATGTGTGATCCACTGCGCCCGGCCAAGTGATTTCTTAAAAACTAAACATATACTCATCATAGGACCCAACAATTGCACCCAAGGGCATTTATCCCAGAGAAAGGGAAACCTATGTGTACACAAAAATCTATACATGAATGAATGTTCATAGGTAGTCTAATTTATAGTAGCTGAAAACTGGACGCAGCCAAAAGGTCCTTCAGCAGGTGAATGGTTAAACAAACAGTGGTACATCTATACCATAGGATATTACCCAGCAATAAAAAGAAACAAACTATTGATAAACAAAACAGCTTGTATGGATCTTAAGGTCATTAATGTTAAATGACAAAAGCGCACTTTAAAAGGTCAGATAATATAGGATTCTTTTGTATAGATTTTCAAAAAAACAAAATTGGCATATACCCCACCATTCTGTCACTGTTGCCAGAGCACACTAGTGAGCATGGATCCCGCTGCCACTGCCCCAGTGAAGTGCTTTGGCTAGCATCCTCTATCAGAGTGTTGCTTCCAGAAGACAGGGAACACCTACACCCCTCCAGCACAGCAGGTTCTTAACCTTGAGGGGCAGAGAACAAAGCTGGGGGACCGGTACCAGTGCCCCAGTGTTACAGCATATTCCCTGGTAGTGCTGAGCTGAGCCTTGGCCCCCTGAAATCTTCCAGAAATGAAGCTCATCAACTGAACCTCTTATACCGTAATCAAACCCTCAGGGCATCAAATAAAATCAGAGCTAAACTGAATGAAATTAAGACCTGAAAAACAGTACAAAAGATGAACAAAACCATAAATTGGGTGTTTGAAAAAATTAATCAGATTGATAGACCACTAGCTAGACTAATAAGGAAAAAAGATTCAAATAGGGCCGGGCGCGGTGGCTCAAGCCTGTAATCCCAGCACTTTGGGAGGCCGAGACGGGTGGATCACGAGGTCAGGAGATCGAGACCATCCTGGTCTACACGGTGAAACCCCGTCTCTACTAAAAATACAAAAAACTAGCCGGGCGAGATGGCGGGCGCCTGTAGTCCCAGCTACTCGGGAGGCTGAGGCAGGAGAATGGCATGAACCCGGGAGGCGGAGCTTGTAGTGAGCCGAGATCGCGCCACTGCACTCCAGCCTGGGCGACAGAGCGAGACTCCGTCTCAAAAAAAAAAAAAAAAAAAAAAAAAAAAAAAAGATTCAAATAAACACAATTAGAAATGACAAAGGGGACATTACCACTAACCCCACAGAAATACCAAAGAAACTCCTAAGAGACTATTACTACAACCTCTATGCACACACAGTAGAAAAGGTACAAGAAGTGGATAAATTTCTGAAAATATACAACCTCCTAAGATTGAACCAGGAAGAAACTGAAACCCTGAACAGACCAATAACAAGTTCCAAAATTGAATCAGTAATAAATTGCTCAACAACTGGAAAAAGCCATGGAGCAGACAGATTTACAGCCAAATTATACCAGACATACAAAGAGGAACTGGTACTATTCCCACTGAAACTATTCTTAAAAATGTAGGAGAGGGTCTCCTTCCTAACTCCTTCTATGAGGCCAGCATTTTTCTGATACCAAAATCTGGCAGAGATGCAATAAAAATAGAAAAGTTCAGGCCAGTATCTTTGATGAACATAGATATAAAAATCCTCAACCAAATACTAGCAAACTGAATCCAGCAGCAGCGCATCAAAAAGCTAATCCACCATGATCAAGTAGGCTTTATCCCTGGCATGCAAGGTTGACTCAATATATACAAATCAATAAATGTGATTCTTCACAAAAACAGAACTAAAACCCAAAACCACATGATTATCTCAATAGATGTAGAAAAGACTTTTGATAAAATTAGACATCCTTCTTGTTAGAAACCCTCAACAAACTAGGCATTGGAGAATGAACATACCTCAAAATAATAATGACAAATCCATAGCCAGCATCATACCAAATGAGCAAAAGCTGGAAGCATTCCCCTTGAGAATTATAATAAGACAACAATGCCCACTCTCACCACTCCTTTTCGGCATAGTACTGGAAGTCCTCGCCAGAGCAATCAGTCAGGAGAAAGAAATAAAAGGCATATAAATAGCAAGACAGGAAGTTAAACCATCTGTTGTAAATGATATGATTTTATACTTGGGAAACCCTGTGGTCTCTGTCCAAAAGCTCTTTGATCTGATAAACAACTTCAGCAAGGTTTCAGGATACAAAATCAGTGTAAAAAATTAGTAGCTTTTTCTGTACACCAACAGTGTTCAAGGTGAAAGCCAAATCAAGAATGAAGTCCCATTCACAATAGTCAAACACACACACAAGAAAACCTAATACATGTAACCATGGAGGTGAAAGATCTTTACATTGAGAATTATAAAACACTCCTGAAAGAAATCAGAGACAACACAAACAAATGGAGGAACATTCCATGATCATGGATAGGAAGAATCAATATTGTTAAAATGGCCACACTGCCCAAAGCAATTTATAGATTCAGTCCTGTTCCTATCAAACTACCAATGTGACTTCTCACAGAATTAGAAAAATTGATTCTAAAATTCATATGAAATCTAAAAAGAGCCAGAATAACCAAAACAGTCCTAAGCAAAAAGTGAAGCTGGAGACATCACATTATCAGACTTCAAACTATACTACAAGGCTACAGTAACTAAAACAGCATGGTACTGGTACAAACCCAGACTCACAGACCAATGGAACAGAACAGAGAGGCCAGAAATAGGGCTGCAAACCTACAACCATCTGATCTTCAACAAAGTTGACCAAAAGGGGAAAGGACTCCCTTTTCAATAAACGGTGCTTGAATAACTGATTAGCCATATGCAAAAGACTGAAACTGGACCCCTTCCTTTTAACATATGCAAAAATAAACTCAAGATGGATTAAAGACTTAAATGTAAATCCTAAAAGTACTAAAGATTTAAATGTAAAAACTCTGGAGGGTAACACAGGAAATACCATTCTGTACATAGTCTCTGGAAAATATTTAATGACAAAGATGCCAAAAACAATTGTGACAAAAAAAAAAAAAAAGACAAATGGAACCTAATTAACCTAAAGAGCTTATGCACAGCAAAATAACCTATCAACAGAGTAAACAGACAACCCAGAGAATGGGAGAAAATATTTGCAAACTATGCATCTGACTAAAGTATAAGATTCAAAATCTATAAGGAATTTAAATAAATTAACAAGCAAAAAACAACTCTATTTAAAAGTTGGCAAAGGACAGGAACAGATACTTCTCAAAAGAAGACATACGTGAGGCCAACAAGCAGATGAAAAAATGCTCAACATCACTAATCATTAGAGAAATGCAAATCAAAAACTCAATAAGATACCGTTCAGAATGGCTGTTACTAACAAGTCAAACAATAGCAGATAGTAGAGAGGTCGTGGAGAAAGGGGACTCTTATGCACTACTTGTAGGAATGTAAACTAGCTCAGCCATTGTGGAAAGTTGTTTGGCAATTTCTCAAAGAACTTAGAACTACTATTCAGCCCAGCAATCCCAGTGCTGAGTACATATACAAAGGAAAATAAATCATTCTACCGTAAAGACACAAACATGGACATATTGATTGCAGCAGTTTTCACAATAGCAAAGGCATATAATCAACCTAAAAGCCCATCCAAGGTAGACTGTGTTTGGACGAACGGAGGCAAGATGGTGCACTTCCGGGTTCTTCTTCACCACCAACTCTTCCCGCACGCGTGAAAATGCAGCCGGCGCCCAGGGAAGGTGCAGACCAACTGGGCATGCGCCAGGTGACGTCAATCCGAAGAGACCAAGATTTACCTGGTCGCACCTGCGGAACGCCCCCCCGACACACCCATGCCCCGCCTATTGCCCTCCCACTCCTAGAAAAGCCACTCTTGGCCAGGGTCCCGCGCGGACTTCCCAGCCCCACTCCTGTCGGGATGTCGGGACTGTTGGAACTCCGTCCCAGAGCCCCACCGGTGGGGACTCTGCCGGCCTTCTTTGCCGGAGGCCGACAGACTTCTTCCCCACACCTTAGGTTACCAAAATAAACTTGCAGTTTTTCTCCTACCCTTTGCCTAGTCGCTGGTTCTTTTGTACGCGCTCGCCTGGTCTTAGAAAAAAAAAATCAGACTGGATGAAGAAAATATACTAAATATGCACCATAGAGTACTATGCAGGCACAAAAAAAAATGAGATCATGTCCTTTGCAGCAACATTTATGGAGCTGAAGGCTATTATCCTAAGGAAATTAACATAGGAACAGAAAACCAAATACTGCATATTCCCACTTATAAGTGGAAGCTAAACATTTAGTACACTTGGATACAGAGAAGGGAACAATAGATACCAAGACATACTTGAGAGTAGAAAGTGGGAGAAGGGTGAGGATCAAAAAACTACTCATTGGGTACTATGCTTGTAACCTGGGTGATGAAAAAATATTCATATGAAACCCCGTGATGTACAATTTCCCTATATAACAAACTTTTACTTATACCCTTGAACCTAAAATAAAAGTCAAAATAATAAAGAGAATGTTTAATGAGGGACAGCATATTATTGCTCCTTTCAAGAAAAATTAAAATGTGAAGGTGGAGAACAGATTAGTGGTTGTGTAGTTGCCTGTCTTGTAATGGATGGAGAAGAAGGAGCACGAGTTCACCCCTAAAGGAGTACAATGGTGATTTGAGTGGGAATGGATTCATTCTGTATCTTGAGCACAATGGTAGTTATATACCAGTCTCCACATGAGATAAAATGGCATTGGACTAACTCTACACACATTGTACCAATGTCAGTGTCCAGAGTCTGATATTGTAGTATAGGGATGTAATATTTTATATACTATGTCCATATAGTACTTTGATAAACTAGATGAAGGATACATTACCAGGGATCTCTCTGTACTATTTTGTACCTTCCTTTGAATCCATAATAATCTCAAAATAAGTGTTTCTAAAAATGTTCCTTAAAAATGTTAAATCATAGCTAGCATTTAGACAGTACCTAGTACTGAGTCCTAGGACTTTATTAAGGATTTGTTTTATGTAATGTATTCTTAATTGTCAGGGAAAAACTATGCTGAGATGTAGACAGTGGTGTTGTGCCTGTCTTACAGATGAGGAAACTGGAATCTGGAGAAGTGAGGTGACGTGCTCCAGGTAACACAGAGAATCAGCGGTGGGATGAGGATGTATGCACAAGGAGTCTAGCTCCAGGGCTGCATTTTTCTCCACTGTGCTGTCCCTTAAGCTGCCTTTGGCTTTCAGGGATACATAAGTTCTGTCAAGCCAGGATGTGAGTGTGATAAAGGAACAATGTTGAGGTGTAGAAGAATTTCCATGGTAGAGCCAAATATGTTCCTTCTTCCACTCCAAGGCTGATCTTGGTACTTGAGAGAGTAGTGAAGTCTTCATGCCAGGGCCTCATTGGGCGATATTGGTGCCTTTATACAGCCAGTTGTGAGGTAGCCTCTGTAATTATACAAGGAGAGTTGAGTTGTTCTTATTTCCATTTGCAGTTAATGGTTCTAATTAAAGTGAAGGTTACCAAGGGCCTCTCTTCTCATACTCCATGCAGGAAATGGGAGAAGGGAGGCATTTCAAATAAAGCAGGTATTCGTGTTCTTCTTCCACTTTTGTCCCTGAGATACAATCCTCTTCCAATTTCCTTGCTGATTTATTTAAAGGTGAACATATTTTTCAGTCTGCTCCCCATCCAGCTGCCTAATCGCTCTTTGATCTCAGGGTTTTTTTTTTTAAAAAAGTTGACTCTGTCAACCTGAAAATGCTGGGCGCTCACTGGCCTTCTCCTTTTTAAAGCCCTGAGCTGACTCCTGATCAGATTCCTGATTCCCATTTTCCACTTTACTACCTGCATCGTGCAAGCACTTTCATTGTCAGGTGTAAGATCTTGGCAAAACTATGGGCTTTTGAGGATGTGCCCACAGATTTAATGGAATACCTTGTTTTTCTTTTTAGTAATATAACAGGAGAGCAGGTTCACGCTCAAAATAGTGGGTTCAGCATTCTGGTTGAAACTAGTTGAACTATCAGAATCTCTCAGGCAGAACAACCTAGAGAGACTCCTATAGAGAACTAGGAAGACAGGCACAGTGGGTCATGCTTGTAGTCCCAGTACTTTGGGAGGCTGAGGTAGGAGGATTGCTTGAGCCCGGGATTTCAAGAGCAGCCTGGACAACATGGTGAGGCTCTGTACAAATAATTTTTTAAAACAATATTAGCCAATGTGGTGCATGCCGATAGTCCCAGCTTTTTGGGAGCCTGAGGTGGGAGGATCACTTGAGCCTGGGAGGTAGAGGCTGCGGAGAGCTATGATTGCACCACTACACTGCAGCCTGGGCAACAGAGCAAGACCGTTTCTGTACAAAATAAAAAAAGAACTAAAGGCTGCAATCCAGAGAGCTAAGCATGGAAGAGGGCACGAATCGTGGAGTCTTGGAAAGCACTGATTCTGGAGGAATATCCAAGTGAGGGCTTCAGCAAGAAGGAGAACTGCTGTTTTGTTTTGTTTAATGCAAAGTCTTTATTCTATCTCGTAAATATGGCTTCCTTTTACCAACCTCACTCTTGGTCGAATATTTAACCAATGGTCAGACAAACTTGTCCCCAGGCATGTGAGGAGAGTGAAAGAGACCCGTGCTCAAGCTGAGTTTGAAGCATCACATCTGAGTACAGGAGTGTGGGGAGGAAGGTAGTGTATGGGAAAGGCATGGCAAGGTGAAGGCCAAGGGTGATCTTTGCATAAGCATCAAATAATACGTCTGTAGGAAGGGCAGGCTAAGAGACTAAACATGTATTCACACCCGGGGCCTGCAGTCCAAAGAGCAAGATAGAGTGAAGGGTTCAGAAAGGTTAAAGGAACCAAGCATGGAGAAAGTCTTGAAATGGGAGCAGGAAGCCCTTTGTCAGGGTGATGATGTGGATAGTTAACAGGGTCCACCACTAGTTGCTAGGCCACTTTGGGTTACTAGAGATCATGAGAAGATTCCAGTTCTCAGGGCCTTAGGAGATTTTACTGACTGTATTATGGGGGAAGGTACTTGAGGGAAAAGCCTAGTTCACAAGAGGAGTGAGCTCTCATCCAAGGTAACATTACTTTTCCACACACTAACACATTTCCAGTTCGCAATGCTTTGCCAGTTCAGCCAACCCACTTCATCCACAGCCCTTAGCACCTTAACACACCACATCCTACATCATGCATTGGGGATCATTGGCATGAGACACCAGGGAGCGTTTGCCCTCAGAGGACCTCATAGTGGCTTATACCTTCCTCTCCTGGGTCCCTTGACACCCTTGCAGAAGTGTCCATCTCTCTCGTGGGCCTCATGACGTCTGGAGTGCAGCTCTGAGTGTTATGTGCTATGTCCAGTGTCTAATATCACACTGTGAATGCAAAGATTACACAGACCCACAACGCAAACATCAAGGCAGTAAAACATCCCAACTCTGATTATATAATTACGCAGTGCCCACAACAGGAGGCTATGCAATGTGTCAGGATAAAAGAGAATGTGGGGTATCACAAGGAGGCCCTTTGCATGAACAGAAGAAAGCCAAGTATGAGACGAGAGATAGAGAAAGAGAGAGAGATCATAATGTAGAGCAATTATCAGGAGAAGAAAACAGTGAGAGGTGGGTAAGGGCATTTGTATTCCAACTGCATCCTTGCTACTTTGGCTGGACCTGCATTGTGGCTCATACCAAGTCTGTCTGATCCACCCTCCTGCCCCTTTTGTGTCTTCACAGCAGAGCACTGTAAAGGGTAGTTGGCAGCTTGAGAACAATCAGCATACACTATTGTATACACAAAAGAACATGCCTTCAAATTTTATTTCTGTTATTCCTTTAAAGAATTATACTTCCTAGTTTTCAGCCCAATGGAGTTTTTGCAGTCTCTTGAACATTGAGTTAGGGATACTTCCTGTCTCTCCTTTTTAACTCATTCAACACATACCTATTGGGTGCCTACTATGTGCTAGACATAGTGACAGATGCTGGGATCGTGGCTATGAATATGGAAACAAAAAATGAAAAAGTGAATAAATGCAGATTTTAATTTGAGATAGGACTGGGACTGTTTATATGTAATATAGAAATTGGGGAAGTCCTCGCTATGAAAATAACACTTGGACAGAGATCTGGGTAAAAGTAACTAGAAGAGCAGCTTACATACATAGGGCATTTCCTAATGGTGCCAGGGGCTGTGCTAAGAGGTTTTCATGTATTATTTCATTTAATCCTCTCAGAAGCCCTTTGAAGAATAGGCTTTATGATCTGCATTTTATAAATATAGAACCCAAAGCATGAAGACATTCAACTGCCTTCACAGGGTCACACAGGAAATGAAAGTTGGGATGGGGATTTCATCCCAGCTCATCTGACTTTAGAGCTTGATGCGCTTAATCACCAAGCTCCACTTCCTAAGGATTTGTATCCCAATGGGAGAAAGCCTAGTTGTCTGCTTTCCATCTGCCTCCCCAAGCAAAGTTTTTCACACTGTGTTCTTTGGAAGCCCCAGGGCTTCTTCACGCCCAGGATAAGTATATGGATTCCACATTAGTTTCTAGGAGAATGGTTCTTCTACCTGTTCCCATTTTGTAAATTAGACTTCAGTAGAATAATTTTTAAAACAATGGTAAAGTCCTTAAAGAAAGTTAAAAAATTAAAAAATAAGTTTTTGTGAATTTTTTGACTGAAAGATTTTGTGGTCAAGCAGCACAGATTTTGTGGTTAAGTAGTTGTAGTAGTGATGATAGTGGCGGCAGCAGCAGCAATGATAGCTGCAAACACCTTACATCGGTGTTTACTAAGTTCCAAGTACTAGTCTGGGTATTTTGCAGTACTAACCCATTTGATCCTCACAAACAACCCTATGAGATGGGTTCATTTTACAAACAAGAAATCTGAAACTCTGAGGTATTGACTATCTCAGGTCCCACCACTGGAAAGTGGCAGGACTAGGAATTGAGCCCAGGCTGTCAAGCTGCAGATTCTGTATATTGTTATCCTTTGACCTAAGGTTAAGGACCTGAACCTTCCATATCACTTAGCTTAAAGTGAAAGGTATGCTTGCTGTGAAATCCTGACTTGGTGGACGCCTGACCATGGAGCACACTTTACACATTCATGCCACCTGGAGCATGTCTCATTAACTCAACCTTACCTGTGACACTCCTTACCTAGACTTTTTGCCAGTGAAGGTGTGACAGTTCTCTGGAGCAAAACTTGATACTCACATTTTATATCCATGAGCCTGGCATGGCCTGCTTTATGTTACTAATTTTAAAGGATTGATTGTTGGTTAATCACCTTAATGAGTTAAGCCTGAGTTGGCCATAGCCAGGGCTCAGCAGAGTCCTAAGCCAATGCCTAGAAGACCCATTCATTTTTTCACATGCCAAATACACATTCAGCCTTCAAATGGCTTTCTTGACCAAATGTTAATTCCAAAGGTTAAAAGGCATAGAAAAATCATTATAAACTCTTCACCTCACCTCACCTCACCTCCTGCACCGCAAATTCTGACCCACACCTTGAGGGAGTATCTGTGCTAAAAGTTCATAAAAGGTCTCCGCCACTGTAAATTTCTCATCTGTGGTGGGATTCCTGGCAAATTGGAGTTGCTGTTAAGACTGTGCCGCAGTTCCCTCTGTTAGTGTAGGCTCCTGACTAAATGGTATGATGCAGTGTGTCTTCTGTTAATGGCCAGTCCGCGTGAGCCATGGAGACTGAAGTTAGGAAGGGTGCCATTCTGCACTGGAAAAGTTTGGCCAACATAAATCAAGGGCCTCAATCACTGATATCACCCAGAAAAAGAAACACGATCAATTTCTCATATAATTTCTGGCCAGTGCCTGTGGAATCACTCTGCCTCATCGTACAACAGGGTATATTATGAGAAAAATGAGGGTTGGTGCCAGGGCTTCCCCCACTGCCTGTCGCCTCTTTTATTGTTATTGCTCTAGCAGTATTCATCGTTTGTGCCTCAAAGCCACCAGACAGGGTCCCACAAATCTCTCTGGCTCCCTGTGTGGGAGCCAGGCTGAGATGATATGCAACCCTCTGGGTGCTCCCAGCACCATCATTCTAGACCCAAACTGAGATATGATTTAGGAGGTCCCTATAAAACTGAGGCTCATTGTCCTAATCGGTGTCATTGATCCTGTCTTGAGCTATCAAATCAGAGCTCCTGGGTTGTGGGGAGTCGGGGTGGTTTTTCTAGTATATTTTGCAATGTGTATTTTCAAACTTATTTTGAAGAGAATCTCATTTATGAAGGGAATGTGTTCTTTTTTCATTGGTTTTTAAATCAATTTTATTGTGTATATTTGAAGTATACAGCATGGTGTTAAGACATATATACAAAATAGTAAAATAGTTGCTATAATGAAGCAAATTCACATATTCATCATCTCACATGGTTACTTTTTTGTTTGTGTGTTTGTTTTTGTGGCAAGAGCAGCTAAAGTATACTCATTTGGCAGGAATTCCAAATACAGTACAGTTTTACCTGCAGTCTTCATGTCGTACATTTGATCTCTAGACTAGTTCTTCCTACAAATCTGCTACTTACTGTTCTCTGACCTATATCTCCTCATTCCACCCTCCCAACCTCCACCCCAGTCTGATAACTACTGTTTTATTCTCTATCGCTATGTATTTTACTTTAAGATTCCACATTTAAGTAAGATCATATAATATTTTTCTTTCTGTGTCTGGTTTATTTCACTTAGCATATGTCCTCCAGGTTTATCCTTATTGGGGCAAATGACAGAATCTCTTAATTTTTAAGACTGAATAATATTCATTGTATTTCTTTACCATTTTTTTAATCTGTTTGTCCTTTGACAGACACTTGCATTGTTTGTAAGTCTTTGCGACTGTAAATAATGCTGCAGTGGACACCAGGGTGCAGATATCTTTATGAGATGGTGATTTCAAAAGTAATATGGACTTGTAGCACATCTAGGTAGAACCCTTGCAAAAAGTTGCAGCTCCACTTGGCAGCCCTGTAGGTTGAGATTTGGCCCATCCTGGAAGAGGATGTCATTTTTAAATGTGTGACTCTGACATAAATACCTGCTCACTTGAGTTAGAAGAAAAATGTAACCCTTAAAAAGATGATTCTCCTTAATACTTTCTAATTTAGGAATGTTAAGAAGCAAGAAAGCATATGTACCAAGAGAAAAGCGGGATTTGGATCACACTAAATTCTATTTATGACGAATGTTTTATTTTGTTGAAGTCACATGTGAAAATAGCTATATTGAATGATGAAAATCTTAAATTCAGCTCCTGTTAAGGAGAGATAATGTTCCTTTTGAAAGATTTTTCAGTAGTAGTCAAAGCAAGGAGCAAATTACTCATAGCAAATCATAAAATGGTGGGAGAAGGAAAGCTTCGCTTTGGAACTCTTAGCTCCTTGCTCCAGTTCCCACAGTAAACAACAGCACAGTTTTAAAATGTTGCACATGGGCCCAGAGATATTTATTCACACTAAAGAAACACAACTTCTAACTACACCAAAATGAGTCCCTCCTGACAATGTTTAAATAAATTGTGCCAACCCACCAATAAAGCACGCTGACATGTCATGAAGTGACAGCCATCACTTTTAACACATTTCATCACCGCTCTGCAGAGGCTGACTATCTGTATCTTATCACACTGTGAAGGATCCTTTGTTCCTTCATTTCTCGTGGCATCTTTTTTTTCTCTCTAGTTAAACAACCCAGCCATAGCTGTTGGACAAAGAAAGAAGAAATATATCATCATATTCTAGTTATTTTTAAAAGTACCTGCTTTTTAGAACACAATTTGCAAAGATTATCTGAAATAGATTAATGTTTTAAAGTGATAATGACATAAAATTATATAAGCAATTTTCCTAAGAAATAACACACTGAAAATAATGTGTGACACCATCGACATAAAGCTCAGCATAGGCTTTTGTCTGAATTCAGTTACTTTGGGGTGACTGTTTTAATCAAACCGTTTGTCTGTCTCTATATCCAGGAATGTCCATACCACAGGTATCCTGACTTTCCCCAGATTTCTAGTTGGCCTTTCTGGTTTCTTTGTTAACAGTGGAAAGAGAATCAGCACAAGCTTGTCCTTCATGGCTGACCTCTCCAGGTTTCTTATCCCTTTTATTTCAACAAGATTTTAGAGGCAAAAACCATGGTAGTGATGCGCCCAACTAGTGAGATAATTAGGAAATGCTGTCTCCGTAATTACTGTGTTACTGTCTCTGGAGGGACAGGAAAGCTTGTCCTGTCCCTGTAACAGGACAAGTTGCTAATTCCCTTAATATTTTTTTCCCTTTGGACTGATCATATTTCACAAATTTTTGCTTTATGAAATATTTCTAAATGGAGGCGTAAGCAATAATGCACAGATTATGGAAACGATGCTCATTAAGTAGAAGGCAAGATTTCTGGAAAGCCACAGAGCTGCCTCGAAACATGTAACCTCCATTAGAGGCTTCACTCGAATGTTTATTCATGGAGCAGTAAATGTTTGTTATTATACATTTTATTGAAACATAAATTAAAGAACTGTAATTATGTGTATAGCAAACAGTAAAGCAATGTGCATTTGTCACAAAATGAGTAAGACAAGAAAAAATGCTATCATTTTTTCATTTGCATCCAAATCCTTTTTTTGTGTACCCAACAGAAAGGCACCCAGAGGGAATCACTCTACAAATTAATGTTCTGATATGATGTATACATAAAAAAATACATATTCTTGATACTTTGTCTAACAAAGAGAGAGCTCTGGAATTAATTTGTAAAAATCAGAAGATGTCCAAAGAAAGGGTAGATTTCTTCTTCTCTCCTGAGAGAGAGCCACAGTAACTCTTAATGAAGTTAATACTGAACAACAAATACGTCCTCTTGGCAGTCCTAGCAATGCTGACTGTTTTTAGGATGAGCTATTTCTCTAGACACTTGAGCATATCTGAGGAGTTTTTTAAAAGGGATTTATGTGAGGCTAGAAACACAAGAACTTCAAACTTACATATTGGTAAAAAGATACTTTTCAATGGGGAAGAAAGGTGAGTACAATGTGATCATAATGACTCTTCATAGGCCATATCTTCGTATGCACAAGAACTTTCAAGCAAAAGAAAAAGACAAGAATGGCCAAGAAAATCAGTGCATATATTGTTATATTGTTTCTTCTTTCAAGTAGGTGAAGAAATTAAAAGCAGTGTAGTTGCTTGCTCTGTTGCCCAGGCTAGAGTGCAGTGGTACAATCTCGGCTCAGTGCAAGCTCCACCTTCCATGTTCACGCCATTCTCCTGCCTCAGCCTCCCGAGCAGCTGGGACTACAGGCACCTGCCACCATGCCCGGCCAATTTTTTGTATTTTTAGTAGAGACGGGGTTTCACCGTGTTAGCCAGGATGGTCTCGATCTCCTGACCTTGTGATCCACCCGCCTCGGCCTCCGAAAGTGCTGAGATTACAGGCGTGAATAGTTGTCCATTTTTTAACCATCCGTTCATCCATCCATGCACCTATCTGTCCACATTCCCACTCATGTACCTAGCTACCCACCCATCCACCAACCCATGGCAGATACCCATCCATCTATTCATCCACCCATCCATTCACCCATCCACCACCCATCCACCCACCCGGCCAGGCAGCCAGCCAGCCAGCCAGCTATCCATCCATCCATCCATCCATCCATCCATCCATTCATCCATCCATTCAACATTTAGAAGACATGTCTTCTAACCAAGGAACCTAGGGTTAGGGAAAAGAAATAATCAGGGGAAAAATAAGTAACAAATAGCCCAGAGTTCCAGACCAGTGGAAGAGAAAACCTGTAATTACTTATACTTTGTGGTAAAAAAAAAAAAAGCTGTCATGGACGTATGTATAATGAATCAGAAGAGCCTGAAAGAGTCTGAAGGTTACACAAAGGAGGTGGCATTTGAGCATGCTCTTTAAAACTCAGAGGAAGAGAAGGAAAGAGAAAGGAATTCCACATGGAAGGAAGAACACTTATAATTTTTTTCTACCAAGCACATGTACTATAATCTCCGTGACAACAACAACAGCTGATAAAGTACAAGGGTGACAAATCTTGAAACATCCTCTGTGTCTCCTAAAAGTCATTTTGAAACATTTATACATTTTCAGATGGAGACATTACTAAGGCACTGTCCCTTCCCACCCAGCAGCAAACAGAACCAACTTTACAAAGAACCTCTGAGCTCCTGCATATCTGACTGAACAGGAAAACTCTTTATCCTGGAATGGTCTTCCCAGGGTTCCACCTGTCCATAACCCAAGGCAGTAGGGATGACCTCATCTGAGAGCCCTACATCTGGAGTTATCCTGGTTTTATAGCTCTTGATTAGGTTTGTCAACTTTTCTAGAGGTAGTGATCATAAATTCTACTGATATGGTTTGACTGTGTCCACACCCAAATCTCATCTTGAATTGTAGTTCCCATAATCCCCACGTGTAGTGGGTGGGACCAGATGGAGATAGTTGAATCATGGGAGTGGTTTACCCCGTCACGTTCTCGTGATAGTGAGTTAGTTCTCATGAGATCTGATAGTTTTATAGGGGGCTTCCCCTTCACTGGGCACTCATTCTTCTCCTTGCTGCTCCCATGTGAAGGATGTGTTTGCTTCCACTTCTGCCATGACTGTAAGTTTCCTGAGGCCTCCTTAGCCTCATGTGGCTTATGCGGCTTTCACATAAGCCAAAAAGATTTACTTATAATTGAACTGTGAGTCAATTAAACCTCTTTCCTTTACAAATTATCCAGACTCAGGTATGTCTTTATTAGCAGTGTGAGAACAGACTAAGACATCTACTCTATTCTCATTGAATAGCTTTAAGAATTTAAAGCTGTTATGTCACTGAAAACCAATCACAAGCCAAAAGATAATGTAGAATATTTGTACAAGATTGATCTCAAATTTGTTAGAAGCCTATTCTCTCTAATGGGACTCTGTTGCAGAAGAGCTTAATATCATAAAGGTGAATAGCAGGGGGTGCGGGGGCAGTGGGCTTAGAACTTTTACTAGGCTGTGTTCAACTGTACCAGAGTGTCAATAGTAGTATCACACTTGGATGTTGGAATCAGACAGACCTACTCATTCCATCTTCCTCGGCCTTAGTTTTTCATCTGTAAATTAATGATGACAATGATTTGGATTATATCTATCATGCAGTTTATGTTAAATAATTGAGATCTTACAAAGAAAGGTGCTTAGCTCAGTTTCTGGCATATGGTGGTTGGCATATAGTAAGAGCTTAATAAATAGCAACACCTATTACTGTTGCCCCTTGTGATGATAATAAGCAAACAATGCTCAACTGGAGAGGTTTCTAGCATGCTCGAGGTTTTTTCTTTAGAGCTTGAGGGGCCCTGTTTTAGTGTAAAGTATTTCTTTTTCCCCCCCAGAGCTGTACTCTGAACTTATTGGAGGTTTTATGAAAGGTATTGATAGATAAGAGTTAGTACCCATTCTTTAAAACCTTTCAAAAGCCTTATTTCTTTCCTTTCTTCTTTGTTTTCCCCCTGCTACCTGCAGATGAGAATAGTTAGAATCAGCAGAAATAAAATTTCCTGGCATGAACTATACTACTAGTTAGGGAGACCATATAATTTATTGTCCAAAGCAGAACTTAGGAGAGCGAAAGATGTTGCTGTTTGTTATTACACTGGCCTGTTCATACCTGCAGGCCTGAACCTAGATGGTTCCAAACAAACAGGGGCATATGGTCACCCAGACATTAGTTATTTAATCAGGAAGGAGCATAGCAAAATACAGATGACACTTGACATCCCATCAACCTGACTTAGAATCTTAGCTCGGCCACTTTTGCCAGCTTGGTGAGGTGGCACAACTTTTTTAATTCCAGTAAGCATCACTTTGCTTACTGAAAAAAAAAAAAAAAGAGAGAGAGAGACAATAACAGTTTCCATTTTTTCATGTTTTGGTGAGGACGTGATAATATACAGTACTAAGTACAGTTCCGACATATAATATTCTTATGTAAATGGCAGCAAGTCTTAGAACTGATAATGACTTAAAAACAGTGGGTAGATGAATGGTGTGATATTACTATAAATATGTAAGTAAAGCTTTTTGGCTTATGTGAAAGAAATAATTAAGTGATATGTCAATATTCTCTTTATAGAGAAGAAGAGGACTGAATTTGGGGGATTTATTTACCAGCCCATGAAAGAACTCACATTTCTCTAGATGCAAAGCCTGCCTCATTCACCTTTCAACTGACAGCCTCAGAATAGTGGGCGATGCGTTTATTTCCATGTCTTTGTTACCCAAATTGTATAGTTAACTTACTACTATGGGAGAAAAGAAGCCTGGGATAGCCAGTGGTTTTCTTTGGTGGAAATAAGATGTTTTTGCCCTTTGGAAGTGGTCAAGAAGGGAGCTGGATGCAAAATATCTACAGTAATTTGAGAGTTGGAATCTACTGGAGGAAGCCCAAGGAGCAAAACATCAGAGGCAGGAGAATGGGAGGGAAGACTGTTAATTCCTTCTGCCCAGATGTTTCCCTCCACATGGCAGTAACTACTCTCATTCTTTCCTTTAATTCACTTAGTAAAGGAAAATGGAAGAAGCCACTTGAAATGTAATTGTCTCTCACTGTTCCTGTTTGGGTCTATTACACAAACAGTAGGAAGATTTCTCATTTTGTTCTGTTTATTGAAGTAGGATTTTTTTAAAAAGCGGAGGGGGGAGGAGACGTTCTCTCAACACCTGTTTTCTTAATTGATTGTGATTACTTTGCCCCCAAAAGTGAGTGGTTTTTAAACGAAGTGGGTACATTCTCATAAGCCACATTACCATCTTATGAACACATCGTTAAAACAGGAAAGGTGACAGAACTATGACAACAGCTCCCTCTCCTACTCTGGATCAGAAGCCCATATGCCATTCGCCTTTTTCTCCTCATTTGGAATCACTGCTTCCTTTGCTTTACAAAGACAAATGCTAGACAAGGCATGTTTTCTTCCTACATGCCCTGTTTTGAGTTTGAGAACAATGAGTAAGGAAGTCTATCTACTTTTTATCTGTTTTTTTTTGTTCTGAATTTCAGTGGAAGAGCTCCTTAAAACAAACCAAAAAATTAAAAATTAAAAAATAAACACCTCTCCTGGGTTTATCCAATGCCTATCACAGCATTTTATGCAATCCAGTACTTTGGGATGATGATGAGCTATTCAGGCTCGCAGTGTGGAAGATGGGGGAAATTGATTGGCAACATGGATGCATTGACACTTGCTCATGTCTGTTCAGTTCCTGGGCCTCTGTGCTCATGGAGGAGGAACTGAAGAAGAACCTGCCAATGATTTCCACCTTGTGAGCTCAAAGCCAAAAGGAAAAGGCATATACCCAGGCTCTCAGAGTTCAGTGACACTTCATATAGCATCAGATCCCATCATCTTGCTGTTTTTTTTTTTTTTTTTTTACTTGAAAAGATCTTAATTTTTGAAAATTTGAAATTTAAAGCTATCTGGTTGCTAAAAGCTGCTCTAAACTCTCATTGTGGTTTGGAGCAATACATCATCAAAGCCATGGTGCTTAGATGATGTACAGCACCCATATGTCATGAGAGCACCATCCCTCTTATGAAATATTATTACAACTCACAATTGGAACACCACCAGTGATGTATGGCTTAAAAACACAATTGTTAAGCCACAAAACTCAACAGGGTCTCCACAAATTCTAGGAGGTGTTCTGTTTGTTTGGTTTGTTCAAACTGAATTGGTTTTTTATTTTAGATTTCCCTTGAAGTTTCCCAACTTGATTGGGACACTTTGAACACATGGAAAGCACTGTGTTTCCTCTGTTTCCTGAAAGGCACACCACTGCCTAAGCCTTGCTAATATTCTAAGTGAAGGAGCTCATTGACAGTAGCATCAGAAACCATCAGTGTGCCTGTGCATTTTGACAGACCACTAATTTGATTCTTGAGTTGATCATGCTGAGGTATCCCCAAAGTCCTGTAAGTAGCATTACTTCCAGTGACATTTATTTTAGAACTAAGTGGCTGTCAATAATTTCATGCTGACCCTTGACTTAGTTGCAGAAGATGAGGCCTCCCCAAATCAAGAAAGACAAAATCCAGACATGTAGAACACACAGCTTTGGGGTTTGTGATGGTCTGGGTGAAGTAGAATACATTGAGCAAGGCTCACCATAGAATTAAGCCTTCTGGTTTAGAACAGAAGCAGGTTGTCAAAATTATTTTTAAAACTAATGTCCTGTAATATAGTCACTGCTGGAATTGACTGATTATTCAGATTGTGCAGCATTAGCTTAAGCACTTTACCTATGTATTTCACATAATCAACATAATAGTCTTATGTGCTGGGATACTGGTTTTGTGCCCACTTGAAAAATGAGGGAATATGAAAGAAGTTAAGAAATCAACTCAGTGAAAAGAATAGGTAGGATCTGAACCTTGGCCACCCATCTCCAGTGACGGAACATCAAACTGCTTAATTCTAGGGGCTTCTGCCTTTCTGAAATCTGAGAAAGGTAGGATGGGCAAGATGTGGTGGAAAGCACTGGAACACAAGTCAGGGTTTCAGAGGTCTCATGGTTCTAGTCCTGGCCCTGCCATTGCTTTGCTATTGGTCCTCTAAGAGCCACTCTCCTCTTCGGTGAAATGACGAAATTAGACACTCTTACTATCCCCCTAACGTTTCCCAATTCTAATCCTAGTGGTTTTCAAAGATTTTCTGTTGGTTTGTTTTAGTAACAAATTCGTTTTGCAAATGAAATTGTGCATGGGATCCCAACATAGAAAAAGATAAAACAGAGCTGCTCTGTTTGAATCATGGAGGGGGAACTGAAGCCTGCTGCCCTTTCTGATGCCCCATTCTTACTTCCATCATGAGCTGCTCCCTGGACGTACCAGGCTTGTTCTAGAAGCTCTAGGGCTTTTTACAGTTTAGGAACCACTCACCAGATCTTTATCTGTTATCTCACCCATGGAAAGGAGACTAAATACTTGCACTTTCAGTTCAGCAGCAAATTAGGAGACTCCAGGTGTCAGAAATGAGACACCACCGTGCAAAGCATTGCTACAAATGGGGTCTGTGCTCTGCCCATATTGTGTTACCCCCACCCGCCATGGCTGCAATGCATCCTACCTAGCCTGATTTCCATCTGACTGACCCCGGAAACCCGGCTTTTCTCACTCTCCAGGTGGGAGAAGGCAGAAGTGCTGGAGTATTGATGCCTCCCCAGGAGCAGTTCTCAACCAGTGAGGACAGGAGTTGTGTATGAATATGCTAGTTCCCTCACCCCTCGGCTGGGATAACTCTGGGATGCATATTCTTCACCGGCTTTCAGAGTTCTCTAGCAGGTTTTATAAGCTCCAGTCACATGAAATCATAACTCACTTGATCACGCATCCTATATTGGCCTCCTTTCCTTTCCTGTTTCCTTGATGCATACTCCCTTACTTGTGTTTCCAGGGATCACCCACCAAATAAACTATTTGCACTCTCATGCTTGCTTCAGGGTTTGTGTCTAGGGCAATTGAGACTAAATATATATATATATATATATCATATTTGTATCACTCTACATGAAGAACAGGATTGTCTTGGTAGTGAGATTAACTGGTGATCTAATTTTTCTCCTGCGTGTTTTTCTGTCTCTTTCAGATTTTCTATGCTGTAAGTTTTTGACCTTGATATTCGACAAATGGAAACAATCTTATTGTTACATTGCATGTGGTTATTCCAAGTTGGGAGCTTTTGGTGATTATCCAAATATAGAAGGAACAATAGAGGCTGGGTGTGATCACCTGAGGTCAGGAGTTTGAGACCAGCCTGGCCAACATGGTGGAATCCTGTCTCTACTAAAAATACAAAAAAAAAAACAAAACAAAACAAAACAAAATTAGCCTGGCATAGTGGCGTGCTCCTGTAGTCCCAGCTACTCAGGAGGCTGAGTCAGGAGAATCACTTAAACTCAGGAGGCAGAGGTTGCAGTGAGCCGAGATCGTGCCACTGCACTCCAGCCTGGGTGACAGAGTGAGACCCTGTCTCAAAAACAAAAAGGCAATAGATGAAGATTCCCCTGAGTCTTGCTGAGAGAAAATTTTGTCTGTTTCTTACCTACAAAATTGGTAGAATAATACTGACTTCATAGAGGTGTTGCAGAGATAAGAAAAATGTGTAAACTGTGCAATGAAAATATCAAGGCATCTGTATTCATTCTGTACTTGTTGCTATAACAAATTGCTGGAAACAGCGCATGGGTCATGTGGTAACATTGTTAACCTTTTGAGGAACTGCAGAAATTGTTTTCTAAAGCAGCCTTACCATTTTGCATCTGCACCAGCTTGTACTAGGGTTCCAATTTCTCCACTTGCTTGACAGCGTTTGTTGTTATCTTTTTTTTTTTTTTTTTTTTTTTTTTTTTTGATGTGGACTCACTGTGTCACCCAGGCTGGAGTGCAGTGGTGCAATCTCGGCTCACTGCAACCTCCGCCTCCTGGGTTCAGGTGATTCTCCTACCTCAGTCTCCTGAGTAGCTGGGATTACAGGCGCCCGCCACCACACCTGGCTAATTTTTGTATTTTTCAGTGGAGACAGGGTTTCGCCATATTGGCCAGGCTGGTTTGGAACTCCTGACCTTGTGATCCACCCACCTTGGCCTCCCAAAGTGCTGGGATTACAGACGTGAGCCGCTGCACCTGGCCTATCTGTCCTTTTTATTACAGTTACCCTAGTATTCGTTAAGTGATATTGTCATTGTGGTTTTGGGCTAAGGATGTTAAGCATCTTTTCATGTATTCATTTATCCATCCTCTTTGGAGAAATGTCTGTTCATATCCTTTATCCATTTTACTTAGGATTGTTGTCTTTTTATTACTTAGTTGGAAGTAATTCTTTATGTGTTCTGGACATACTTCCCTTATCAGATAGGTGATTTGCAAATCCTTTCTGCCAGTCTCTGGCTTGGCTTTTCACATTCTTACAGTTTTGATGATGTTCACCCTCTTCCAATTTTAAGGACTCCTGATGACATTGGGCCAAACATGGAAAATCTATGATACCTCTCCCAATCTTAAGATCAGCTGGTTCGTAACCTTAATTCATGTGCAGCCATAATTTATCTTTTGTAACTTAATAGAATCACAGGTCAGGGATTAGGACATGGATGTCTTTGAAGGTGGCCATTATCTTTTGACCACAATATCGTCTGTTATTCTTTAGAATCAGACCTGCCTTCCGGAGTTACTCAGTGGCACATGTGAGGGAGAAGGATTCACACAGGGCCAACTGGTTGAGGTTGCAGGACCCCAGCTGTGGAGCAGGGTCGCTATTCAGCCTTCCTTGCCCTTTCCTCCGCCATGAACCATGTTTGTGTCCCTTAGAATTGAATTACAATATACTCTGACAAGGAAAAAAGATATCGGTATGACCACACTGGCAATCCTCAGGTGAGTATGGGCGGAAGAGATATGTTCAAAGAGATGGAGGAAGGAGCAGAGACAGCGCAGAAGAGACAGAGCCTCTGAAAATGACGGCACTGCACACTGTCTCTGTTTCTTCACTTCCCGCTTGCTCTGAAACCCACTGCAGTTAAGTTTTGGTTTTCGTTTGTTTGTTTGTTTGTTTGTTTTTTAAATGGAGTCTTGCTCTGTCGCCCAGATTGGAGTGCAGTGGCACAATCTCGGCTCACTGCAACCTCTGCCTCCTGGGTTCACATGATTCTCCTGCCTCGGCCTCCCGAGTAGCTGGGATTACAGGCATGTGCCACCAAGTCTGGCTAACTTTTTGTGTATTTTTAGTAGAGACAAGGTTTCACCATGTTGGTCAGACTGGTCTCGAACTCCTGCCCTCGTGATCTACCCACCTCAGCCTCCCAAGGTGCTGGAATTACAGACATGAACCACGGCACCCGGCCTGCAGTTTTTTTTTGTTTGTTTGTTTGTTTTGTTTTGTTTTGTTTTGTTTTATTTTGATTAATAGCTTTATTGAGATATAATTCACATAATGTAAAAGAAACCCTATTAAAGTACACAGTTCATTCTTTTAGTATAGTCACAAAGTTGTGCAACCATCACTGCTATATAATTCCAGAACATATCCTTTAACCCAAAAGAAACCCTGTGCCCGTTAGCAGTTACCCTGCATCTCTCTTCACAACCACAATCTTTCTTTCTCTATGAATCAGCCTAGTTTGGCATTTTCGTATAAATGGTGTTGTATAATATGTGGCCGTTTTTGTCTGGCTTATTTCCCTGAGCATGATGCTTTCACTTAGTGTACATCACTCCTTTTTATGTTCAAATCATATCCTGTTGTCTTCATATACTGCACTTTGTTTACCATTGATCAGTTGATAGTCATTTGGGTTGTTTATACTTTTTGGTGATTGTGAATAATGTTGCTGTAAACATTCATATACAAGTTTTTGTGTGGGCATATGTCTCCAGTTCTCTTGGGTATGTGTTAGGATCAGAAATCTGAGTCACATGGTAACTCCGTGTTAAACTTTTTTGAGGAACTGCCAAACTGTTTTCCAAAGTAGCTGCGTGATTTTACATTCCCAGTAGTGTAGGAGGGTTCCAGTTCTCCACACTCTGCCCAACACTTGTTATTGTGTCTTCTGATTATTGCCTTTCTAGTGGGTATGAAGTGGTAGCTCAGTGTGGTTTTCATTTGCATTTCCCTAATGACTAATAATAATGTTGAGCATCTTTTCATGGTATTTGGTTCTCCTAGCCTTACTGAAACAATTCAAGCTTTCAAAAACATTTCACACTGTTAGTGATACCCTCTTTGAAATTTGTTCTCTGGGCTGTTGGAACTTGCCCTCTCTTGATTTTGCCTCTTTCCTTAACTACAGCCTTAAATTGGGTCCTACTTCTCTTCCCAAACTTCAAACGTTAGAATGGCTCAGTGCTCAGTATTTACCTTATACCATTATGCTTTTCTTCATGACACTTATTTCTATCCAAAATTAGAATGTAAAGTTAGTCATTTCCTTATCTTCTGCATCACCCATTGGAATATAAGCTCTATGGGGACAGAGGCTTTGTCTTGTTCATTACCATATCCCTCGTTCCTAGAATAGCACCTAGAAATACATATTTTTGAGTGAATGAATGTATACTTTAGAAAAGTCTACAGAACTGTTACATGAATAAAAATCAGGACTCCATAATTAAATAAGTTTCCAGAATGCTATATTAGATAAAGTTAAACAAGCATCTTTAGTGTGGAAGTTCTCATACTTTAATGTGATAATGATCTTTGTGAAATGTTATTTGACCATGAAAACATTTTTGGTGTGGAATGTGTCATGGGACTTTAAAAAGATACTCTTCTAACTCAAGCAGCTAAACTGCAACTCCCAGCAAATTTGTGGAAGGCTTTTATTAAATAGATGTTTTGTTGGCACTTAGAAAAGTAAGTTGTGATCATCACAGCTTAATATGAAACCACTAAGAACAGATTATATCAAATTATCCTCATCTCTGATATTCATAGGGTTTTATCAGAATGTCATTCTATTAGAAGGACATAGTGATGGTATTTTTTCACAGCAATGAGGCTTTGAGCTGGCTTTATCATGATTTCCCTGTTCTGAGAAGCCGAGTGGGTTGTCAGCATCCTGTGATCACCCTGTCACTTAAGAATTTATGTCAAAATATCAGGGTGGGTTGAGATCTATGCCCTTGGGAAAAAACTACCTGTACAGTGAGCTGTTTACTGTCTTTAGTCTGTCACAGCGAATTTCAAGTGGTTACCAGTGAGCAAGAGTGGCTTTTCTAGCACGTGGTGGTAACACAGCCTATAGAGATAGCCCTGAACACTAAACCCAGAAGAGGAGGATAAAGAAAAGGAGGCAGGGGATAGACCTGGACCCTGGGGGTTCCCAAGTGTAGGTTCACAGCCCACCGTATGTTAGTAGTGGATACTAACAGGCATATTCCTGAGGACCAGGCAAGGAGAGTGGTCAGAGTGCAGAAAGCCAGAACAGCATTTGAAAAGATGTCTCCACATACTGGATGTAGTAGCTTACACCTATAATGCCAGCTACTTGGGAGGCTGAGGAGAGGGAATTGCTTGAGGCCAGGAGTTTGAGAACAGACTGGGCAACATAGTGAGAACTCCATTGCTAAAAAATATGAAAAAAAAAAAAAAAAAAAAGTTAGCTTGGTGTGGTGGCATGCACCTGTAGTCCCAGCTTTGGGAGGCTGAGGCAGGAGGATCTCTTGAGCCTGGGAGTTGAAGGCTGCGGTGAGCTATGATTGTATCACTGTACTCCATCCTGGGTGACAGAGTGAGATTCTGTGGGGAGAGAGAAAAGAACGAAGGGAAGGGAAAAAAATAAAAACGAAGGAGGAAAAGAAGAGAAAGAAAAGATAGAAGGAAGGAAAAGAGGAAAAAACAAGAAAAGAGATAAAGAGTCTACACATAATGCAGTAGGGCAGGCAAAACAACGAGTGACCTCAGTGCCCACACTGGCAGAAGCGAGGTAAGAAACCAGATGGATATTGTAAGCCAGTGGTTCTCGAAGTGTGACATTAGACCAGCATCAGCTGAGAGCTTGTTAGAAATGTGGACTTTTTTTTTTTTTTTTTAATTTTATAATAATTTTCTCTTTAATCACTTCCTGTGAGTTTACAAGTATAATTTGTGCAAGCCCTCCATTCAACAACATAAGAGAAACAAAAAGGAACACAAAGGAAGCATGAGAAAAAACCCAGCATTTAAGGAAATAGCAAATTTGAGGACATCTCTAGGCATTAAAATACATAAGAGAGATGAAAAGATAAGGTAAGGTAACATATCATTCCATACACAATTTTGTATATGTATAATAAAATCAGAATAGTTCAAATATAGCTGACATTATTTTGAACCAAATAAAAAATAGTATGGCTGGGGGTGGTGACTCATGCCTATAACCCCAGTGTTTGGTAGACCAAGGCAGAAAGATCGCCTGAGGCCAGGAGTTTAAGACTAGCCAGGTCAACATAGTGAGATGTCGCCTCTAAAATATAAAACACATAAAAATAAAAACAATAGTGAAAATTAATGAAAATGTCTTAGAAAATAAGAGTTTCAACTTTCGCTGCTAACCAATTTCTAGCAAATTATTTTCTATAATTATTTTATTAAATATTGGTAATAATGGAAATAGTAACAATTATAATACTAATAACCGACACGTTTGGAGGTTTCTATATGACTGGCACTGATATAAGTATTTTGCATACATTAAAAAATTTAATTCTTCCAGCAATTCAGTGTGCTAAGCATTTTTATAAGACGCAATTCACAAATGAAGAAATGGAGGCAGAGAGAGGTTAGGTAATTTGCTTGTGTCTATTCAGCTATTCAAAGTCATAATTCACTATACAATATTACCTCTCTCATCTACCTAACACTTTCCCCTTTCTTTTTTTTTTCTTTTAATTTTTTTTTTTTTAATTATACTTTAAGTTCTAGGGTACATGTGCATAACGTGCAGGTTTGTTACATATGTATACTTGTGCCATGTTGGTGTGCTGCACCCATCAACTCGTCAGCACCCATCAATTCATCATTTATATCAGGTATAACTCCCAATGCAATCCCTCCCCCCTCCCCCCTCCCCATGATAGGCCCCAATGTGTGATGTTCCCCTTCCCGAGTCCAAGTGATGTCATTGTTCAGTTCCCACCTATGAGTGAGAACATGCGGTGTTTGGTTTTCTGTTCTTGTGATAGTTTGCTAAGAATGATGGTTTCCAGCTGCATCCATGTCCCTACAAAGGACGCAAACTCATCCTTTTTTATGGCTGCATAATATTCCATGGTGTATATGTGCCACATTTTCTTAATCCAGTCTGTCACAGATGGACATTTGGGTTGATTCCAAGTCTTTGCTATTGTGAATAGTGCTGCAGTAAACATATGTGTGCATGTGTCTTTATAGCAGCATGATTTATAATCCTTTGGGTATATACCCAGTAGTGGGATGGCTGGGTCATATGGTACATCTAGATCTAGATCCTTGAGGAATCGCCATACTGTTTTCCATAATGGTTGAACTAGTTTACAATCCCACCAAGAGTGCAAAAGTGTTCCTATTTCTCCACATCCTCTCCAGCACCGGTTGTTTCCTGACTTTTGAATGATTGCCATTCTAACTGGTGTGAGATGATATCTCATTGTGGTTTTGATTTGCATTTCTCTGATGGCCAGTGATGATGAGCATTTTTTCATGTGTCTGTTGGCTGTATGAATGTCTTCTTTTGAGAAATGTCTGTTCATATCCTTTGCCCACTTTTTGATGGGGTTGTTTGTTTTCTTCTTCTAAATTTGTTTGAGTTCTTTGTAGGTTCTGGATATCAGCCCTTTGTCAGATGAGTAGATTGCAAAAATTTTCTCCCATTCTGTAGGTTGCCTGTTCACTCTGATGGTAGTTTCTTTTGCTGTGCAGAAGCTCTTTAGTTTAATGAGATCCCATTTGTCAATTTTGGCTTTTGCTGCCGTTGCTTTTGGTGTTTTAGACATGAAGTCCTTGCCCATGCCTATGTCCTGAATGGTACTACCTAGATTTTCTTCTAGGGTTTTTATGGTATTAGGTCTAACATTTAAGTCTCTAATCCATCTTGAATTAATTTTCGTATAAGGAGTAAGGAAAGGATCCAGTTTCAGCTTTCTACTTACGGCTAGCCAGTTTTCCCAGCACCATTTATTAAATAGAGAATCCTTTCCCTATTTCTTGTTTCTCTCAGGTTTGTCAAAGATCAGATGGCTGTAGATGTGTGGTATTATTTCTGAGGACTCTGTTCTGTTCCATTGGTCTATATCTCTGTTTTGGTACCAGTAGCATGCTGTTTTGGTTACTGTAGCCTTGTAGTATAGTTTGAAGTCAGGGAGCGTGATGCCTCCAGCTTTGTTCTTTTGACTTAGGATTGTCTTGGCAATGCGGGCTCTTTTTTGGTTCCATATGAACTTTAAAGCCGTTTTCTCCAATTCTGTGAAGAAACTCATTGGTAGCTTGATGGGGATGGCATTGAATCTATAAAGAACCTTGGGCAGTATGGCCATTTTCACGATATTGATTCTTCCTATCCATGAGCATGGTATGTTCTTCCATTTGTTAGTGTCCTCTTTTATTTCACTGAGCAGTGGTTTGTAGTTCTCCTTGAAGAGGTCCTTTACATCCCTTGTAAGTTGGATTCCTAGGTATTTTATTCTCTCTGAAGCAATTGTGAATGGAAGTTCATTCCTGATTTGGCTCTCTGCTTGTCTGTTACTGGTGTATAAGAATGCTTGTGATTTGTGCACATTAATTTTGTATCCTGAGACTTTGCTGAAGTTGCTTATCAGCTTAAGGAGATTTTGGGCTGAGACAATGGGATTTTCTAAATATACAATCATGTCATCTGCAAACAGGGACAATTTGACTTCTTCTTTTCCTAACTGGATACCCTTGATTTCTTTCTCTTGCCTGATTGCCCTAGCCAGAACTTCCAACACTATGTTGAATAGGAGTGGTGAGAGAGGGCATCCCTGTCTTGTGCCAGTT
>NC_045435.1:76479223-76492976 GCF_002776525.5 Piliocolobus tephrosceles
TGCACATTAATTTTGTATCCTGAGACTTTGCTGAAGTTGCTTATCAGCTTAAGAAGATTTTGGGCTGAGACGATGGGGTTTTCTAAATACACAATCATGTCATCTGCAAACAGGGACAATTTGACTTCTTCTTTTCCTAACTGAATACCCTTGATTTCTTTCTCTTGCCTGATTGCCCTAGCCAGAACTTCCAACACTATGTTGAATAGGAGTGGTGAGAGAGGGCATCCCTGTCTTGTGCCAGTTTTCAAAGGGAATTTTTCCAGTTTTTGCCCATTCAGTATGATATTGGCTGTGGGTTTGTCATAAATAGCTCTTATTATTTTGAGGGACGTTCCATCAATACCGAATTTATTGAGCGTTTTTAGCATGAAGGGCTGTTGAATTTTGTCAAAAGCCTTTTCTGCATCTATTGAGATAATCATGTGGTTCTTGTCTTTGGTTCTGTTGATATGCTGGATTACGTTGATTGATTTGCGAATCTTGAACCAGCCTTGCATCCCAGGGATGAAGCCCACTTGATCATGCTGGATAAGCTTTTTGATGTGCTGCTGAATCCGGTTTGCCAGTATTTTATTGAGGATTTTTGCATCGATGTTCATCAGGGAGATTGGTCTAAAATTCTCTTTTTTTGTTGTGTCTCTGCCAGGCTTTGGTATCAGGATGATGTTGGCCTCATAAAATGAGTTAGGGAGGATTCCCTCTTTTTCTATTGATTGGAATAGTTTCACAAGGAATGGTACCAGCTCCTCTTTGTACCTTTGGTAGAATTCAGCTGTGAATCCATCTGGTCCTGGACTTTTTTTGGTTGGTAGGCTATTAATTATTGCCTCAATTTCAGAGCCTGCTATTGGTCTATTCAGGGATTCAACTTCCTCCTGGTTTAGTCTTGGAAGAGTGTAAGTGTCCAGGAAATTATCCATTTCTTCTAGATTTTCTAGTTGATTTGCATAGAGGTGTTTATAGTATTCTCTGATGGTAGTTTGTATTTCTGTGGGGTCCGTGGTGATATCCCTTTATCATTTTTTATTGTGTCTATTTGATTCCTCTCTCTTTTCTTCTTTATTAGTCTTGCTAGCGGTCTGTCAATTTTGTTGATTTTTTTCAAAAAACCAACTCCTGGATTCATTGATTTTTTGGAGGGTTTTTTGTGTCTCTATCTATCTCCTTCAGTTCTGCTCTGATCTTAGTTATTTCTTGCCTTCTGCTAGCTTTTGAATGTGTTTGCTCTTGCTTCTCCAGTTCTTTTAATTGTGATGTTAGAGTGTCAATTTTAGATCTCTCCAGCTTTCTCTTGTGGGCATTTAGTGGTATAAATTTCCCTCTACACACTGCTTTAAATGTGTCCCAGAGATTCTGGTATGTTGTATCTTTGTTCTCATTGGTTTCAAAGGGCATCTTTATTTCTGCCTTCATTTTGTTATGTTCCCAGTAGTCATTCAGGAGCAGGTTGTTCAGTTTCCATGTAGTTGAGCGGTTTTGATTGAGTTTCTTAGTCCTGAGTTCTAGTTTGATTGCACTGTGGACTGAGAGACAGGTTGTTATAATTTCTGTTCTTTTACATTTGCTGAGGAGTGCTTTACTTCCAATTGTGTGGTCAATTTTGGAATAAGTGCGATGTGGTGCTGAGAAGAATGTACATTCTGTTGATTTGGGGTGGAGAGTTCTATAGATGTCTATTAGGTCCACTTGGTGCAGAGATGAGTTCAATTCCTGGATATCCTTGTTAACTTTCTGTCTCGTTGATCTGTCTAATGTTGACAGTGGAGTGTTGAAGTCTCCCATTATTATTGTATGGGAGTCTAAGTCTCTTAGTAAGTCTCTAAGGACTTGCTTTATGAATCTGGATGCTCCTGTATTGGGTACATATATATTTAGGATAGTTAGCTCTTTCTGTTGAATTGATTCCTTTACCATTATGTAATGGCCTTCTTTGTCTCTTTTGATCTTTGATGGTTTGAAGTCTATTTTATCAGAGACTAGGATTGCAACCCCTGCTTTTTTTTGTTCTCCATTTGCTTGGTAGATCTTCCTCCATCCCTTTATTTTGAGCCTATGTATGTCTCTGCATGTGAGATGGGTCTCCTGAAGACAGCAGACTGATGGGTCTTGACTCTTTATCCAGTTTGCCAGTCTGTGTCTTTTAATTGGAGCATTTAGTCCATTAACATTTAAGGTTAATATTGTTATGTGTGAACTTGATCCTGCCATTATGATATTAACTGGTTATTTTGCTCATTAGTTGATGCAGTTTCTTCCTAGCCTCGATGGTCTTTACATTTTGGCATGTTTTTGCAATGGCTGGTACCGCTTGTTCCTTTCCATGTTTAGGGCTTCCTTCAGGGTCTCTTGTAAGGCAGGCCTGGTGGTGACAAAATCTCTAAGCATTTGCTTATCTGTAAAGGATTTTATTTCTCCCTCACTGATGAAACTTAGTTTGGCTGGATATGAAATTCTGGGTTTAAAATTCTTTTCTTTAAGAATGTTGAATATTGGCCCCCACTCTCTTCTGGCTTGTAGAGTTTCTACCGAGAGGTCTGCTGTCAGTCTGATGGGCTTCCCTTTGTGGGTAACCCGACCTTTCTCTCTGGCTGCCCTTAAGATTTTTTCCTTCATTTCAACTTTGGTGAATCTGGCAATTATGTGTCTTGGAGTTGCTCTTCTTGAAGAGTGTCTTTGTGGTGTTCTCTGTATTTCCTGAATTTGAATGTTGGCCTGCCCTACTAGGTTGGGGAAGTTCTCCTGGATGATATCCTGAAGATTGTTTTCCAGTTTGGTTCCATTTTCCCCCTCACTTTCAGGCACCCCAATCAGATGTAGATTTGGTCTTTTTACATAATCCCATACTTCTTGCAGGCTTTGTTCATTTCTTTTTCTTCTTTTTTCTTTTGGTTTCTCTTCTCGCTTCATTTCATTCATTTGATCCTCCATCACTGATACTCTTTCTTCCAGTTGATCGAGTCAGTTACTGAAGCTTGTGCATTTGTCACGTATTTCTCGTGTCATGGTTTTCATCTCTGACATTTCATTTATGACCTTCTCTGCATTAATTATTCTAGCTATCAATTCTTCCACTCTTTTTTCAAGATTTCTAGTTTCTTTGCGCTGGGTATGTAATTCCTCCTTTAGCTCTGAGAAGTTTGATGGACTGAAGCCTTCTTCTCTCATCTCGTCAAAGTCATTCTCTGACCAGCTTTGATCCGTTGCTGGCGATGCGCTGCGCTCCTTTGCAGGGGGAGATGCGCTCTTATTTTTTGAATTTCCAGCTTTTCTGCCCTGCTTCTTCCCCATCTTTGTGGTTTTATCTGCCTCTGGTCTTTGATGATGGTGATGTGCTGATGGGGTTTTGGTATAGGTGTTCTTCCTGTTTGGTAGTTTTCCTTCTAATAGTCAGGACCCTCAGCTGTAGGTCTGTTGGAGATTGCTTGAGGTCCACTCCAGACCCTGTTTGCTTGGGTATCAGCAGCAGAGGTTGCAGAAGATAGAATATTGCTGAACAGCGAGTGTACCTGTCTGATTCTTACTTTGGAAGCTTCCTCTCAGGGGTGTACTCCACCCTGTGAGGTGTGGGGTGTCAGACTGCCCCTAGTGGGGGATGTCTCCCAGTTAGGCTACTCAGGGGTCAGGGACCCACTTGAGCAGGCAGTCTGTCCGTTCTCAGATCTCAACCTCCGTGTTGGGAGATCCACTGCTCTCTTCAAAGCTGTCAGACAGAGTCGTTCGGGTCTGCACAGGCCTCTGCTGCTTCCCCTGTTGATTTTTAGCTGTGCCCTGTCCCCAGAGGTGGAGTCTACAGAGACAGGCAGGTTTCCTTGAGCTGCTGTGAGCTCCACCCAGTTCAAGCTTCCCAGCGGCTTTGTTTACCTACTTAAGCCTCAGCATTGGTGGGCGCCCCTCCCCCGGCCTCGCTGCTGCCTTGCGGTTAGATCGCAGACTGCTGTGCTAGCAATGAGGGAGGCTCCGTGGGCGTGGGACCCTCCCGGCCAGGTGTGGGTATAATCTCCTTGTGTGCCCGTTTCCTTAAAGCGCAGTATTGGGGTGGGAATTACCTGATTTTCCAGGTGTTGTGTGTCTCAGTTCGCCTGGCTAGGAAAATGGATTCCCTTCCCCCTTGCGCTTCCCAGGTGAGGCAATGCCTCGCCCTGCTTCAGCTCTCGCTGGTCGGGCTGCAGCAGCTGACCAGCACCGATTGTCTGGCACTCCCCGTGAGATGACCCCAGTACCTCAGTTGAAAATGCAGAAATCACCGGTCTTCGGTGTCGCTCACGCTGGGAGTTGGAGACTGGAGCTGTTCCTCAGAAATGTGGACTTTCGGGGCCCTGTAGACTGCATTTTAGGAAGCCCCAAGTACCGATGGAAGATTGAGAATGGCTAGTCAAAGCAACAGAAACCAGCTTTTGCAAAAGAGATGCTTAAACCATGCCCTCATTCAAGGAGCTTCTTAATATCTTTCCTTTTTCTTTTTTTTTTTTTTTTTTTGCTGGTGCAGAAATGAATCCCTGAATGTGATGTCTACTTGGTCTTCAGGTTTAAATTTGTTTTTCAAAATAATAAAAGTAATTCTTGTACATTTCTAGGTAACGAGTAGTAACTACATGCAAAGCTGAATGCTCAGCACATGGTTAGCAGACTTAATCCTCTTAACCCTGTGAGGTAGCAACCATTATAATCCCCATATAGATAAGGATACTGACACATAGACTTTGTGAGGCAAGGTCACACAGTTAGTTTGTGGTGGGTCCAGGATTTGTATTAGGATGTTTAACTGCAAGACACTTGTCCAGAACTTCCTAGAATGTACAAGGGAGGTGATGAAAGATGGATAGATGGGAGGGAGGAAGAAGGGAAGAAAGGAGGAGGGGAAAAGAGAGAAGAACGGAGAAAAAGAGGAAAAGAAGAAAGGATAGCAGGAGATTCTGGAATTAAAGAGTGAGTGAAGGCTCCTTCTAAGGGTGGTCTGTATCCTTGTGCTATGTTATTTTCCTGGTTTTGCTTTTAAGTCAGCCCATCTAGAGATTTCAATAGATTTCAGCCCAGGCCTACCTGCCTGGCTTTCTCCTAAGAATTTGGTTTCATGGGTAGTTTGTGATTCATTTTTTCCTTGTTTGTTCTTTCACTTTCTCTCTCCATACTCACATAATCTTTGTGACTTAAATACACACTTGGCCCAGTTGCTGAGAGATCCGTGACTGGCTTTATCATTGACTGGTGAATATTCTGGCAAAAGCATGTCACTCTTTGGGAACTGTGCTCAGGGGCTGCTTTGAAGCTCCTCTCTGCTTCATTCACCTTGGACCACGTTGTACCGTGCCTCAACTTTAATAGGGTATCATTTTCCCCCTCCTTGTACTGCAAAGCCACAGGGACACTTAATCTTATGTTCTCTGGAGGCCTTTTGGAGCCTTGGAGCCCGATCGCAGTAATCAAGAAGGGGTGGGTGATCAGGGATAAGGTTTGACCCACTGTCTGCCTCTCTCTATTTAAGCTCTTCATTTTCACATTCCTCCCCATGGTTTGCAATAAAAGTGGAACACAGCTCAAGGGCAGAAATGAGGTTTAACTTCACACAAGGTACTATAGAGGCTATTTGGAAAGTAAAACTTTCAAATGGCTGTTTAGCCTTGAAGAATATATTGAATTAGATATGCTCTGAGCCTTGATTCATGATCATTGCATAATAGCATTGCTATGTATAGTACCTGGGTGCTTTAGTAGACTAGGGAAATGCGCTATTTAAAAGACTAAGTTTGCAGAAGCAGTGCATGTGCTAATGAAACATGTGGGAGCAAAAGCCAAGAGGCCTCATTTCTGGTGCTGACTTTTACTTCCTGTGGTGCTCTGGCCTCACCGAACATTGATTTCCTCTTCTGTGAAATGGAGATCATAGTAGACCTTGCCTCACAGGATTTTTTTTTTTTTTTTTTATTTTTTTTTTTTTGAGAAGGAGTCTCACTCTGCCGCCCAGGCTGGAATGCAGTGGCGTGATCTCGTCTCACTGCAAGCTCTGCCTCCTGGGTTCACGTCATTCTCCTGCCTCAGCCTCCTAATTTTTTGTTTTTGTATTTTCAGTAGAGACAGGGTTTCACTGTGTTGGCCAGGATGGTCTCAATCTCCTGACCTCGTGATCTGGCCCCCTTGGTCTCCCAAGGTGCTGGGATTACAGGCGTGAGCCACCACGCCCGGCTGCCTCACAGGAATTTTAAGAGTACTAAATGACAGTATGCCAAACACACAGCTTTCCTTATCATAGGAAGTAAATGCTTAATAAATGAGAACTGTTTATATTACTATTATACGATTATTTCTCAAAGCTCTGAGTCTGTAATTCTGCCCATACTACTTGCTACTCTCATTCATTCCCTCTTTACTTATGCAGTTCTCTGTTAGCCAATTCTTATTTCTTGTCAGATTCAGAGTCATGATGGTCACCTTTGAAGATGTGCTGTCATTTCAAAGCACTGGCTAACTACAACCAAGACTGACAACCATGAATAATTCCATAGAGCCTCTGAAACACTCTAGCATTTCACTCCAACTCTTATATATATACCACCAAGTTGTTCTCTCTTGCTTAGTGCACTCTCTTCTTGGCAGAATTCAGGTATAGTTACCGAAGGTGGATATCAACTTCCTCTGAAAAATAACCCAGCAGGAACCATCGTGGAGTAATTGGGCTTCATGAGATCATCACTGTCAAGTCTAAAAATACATGGGGAGATAATCACATTTTTTTTTTTTTTTTTTTTTTTCTTGTACATTTTCAGCACGTTCACGTCCATGTTCTTCCCAGGAAGACTGGAGACTTTCACAGGAATGACAGCATCTATGAGAAGGTAGGTCTGCTCTCTCTGATCTTACTGTTTGATCACAGGGACTGTGGTTGGGATGACATCAACCTAATGAATCAGGTATTACCCTAGATATGGTCTGAAATGGAATTCTATTTAGTCTGACTTGGAAAGTGGCAGTAGAGGCCAAGGAGTCAAGAATGGCCATCATGGGAACCCAAGACTAATTAATTCTAATGATTTTCTTTTTCAAATGAAAACCAGCAGAAAACAAGTGTCCTTGTGATTTCTATCCTGTCATTTACCAGTACAGTAAATATTTGCATGGAGATACGGCCCAGAATCTCCACAGAAGAAAACCTACGGTGCTACTGGTGAAAATCAAGCAGATTGATATATGATTGTTTTAGTTAAATGGTACACTTAATTTTTAAAACACTTTGGAACTCAGCTTGTCATTCCCAACAGCATTTATTCAAAGTGAAACTTTGAATTATCGTTAGCAAAAACTAGGTTGATTTGAATAAGTGTAACTCACATATCATAAATATTAAAGAAGTTAATTTATTTATAAGTACTCCCATTCAAAGATATAAGTGTAAAACCACTACAAATATGAATCGGCAAGAGCCAGGTGATCCTCACCTAAAGCCCTGTCTACACGAGAACCTTCAGATGCCCATTTCCACCGTGTGGAGTGTAGAGCCTGTCATGGATCAGGCTGTTATAAAATATAAGGTGATTTCAGTTTACCTGTTTATTCTAGCCAAAGAGGAGAAAGTATGTCCCCTACATGGTAGAGCAGATTATATAGCACTAGTGCCCTGGAGTGATTGGTTAAAAGGACTTTGAGGCTGTTTGTGGATGCAAGGAAAAGTGCTGTGATTGATTAGCAATGCCTGCCAAGGGCATCAGATAGGAGGGAGGTATCGTATTTGCTGTCTATTTGACATTCCTGTTCTAACTCTTTGAGAATGCGTTTTAAAACATATTGTTTATCTAGATTGTTTGTCATGTGGCTCTATCAAATAAACCACATTATTATCTCTACCTTGTTTCCAGGGACCAGTTAAAATCTATGCAACTTTCTGTGTGTGTGTCTATAGGGCTTCTTTGCAGTACTGACATTAAAATGGCAACTCAAACCCTGAAAATAAAGAACAATAGGTCAGCAGTTAATAATGAAACTTATAATTAATGTTTCTGAGATGCATTGGATTTCATGAAGTAGCTGGTTATTCTGCCTTTAGGGTAACCCTTACTATCTTTTGCTCCCTATGTTTTCCAAGAGCTGTAGTGGATGTGCGTAGAGTGGAAATAATCTAGTCACCAGTACCTAAGTGCTGATTTGTGGACTAGTCGCTGCAGATCTCAATTCTCAGGAGGTCCCGTCCCTGGAGATTCTGATCGAGTTGATTGCGCAGCACTCAGGAATCAGTCATTATATAAGGAAATCCCCAGGAGGCTCTGATGCATGACTACCTTTGAGAATAGGCTCTCTGGGTTTTCCAAAGCCATATTCTATAAAACTATAATTTGAACTCATTTTCATTGGATGTGGAATACAGTTTGGGGATTGATAAGGGCTCAGTTCACATTGGAATAAAATCAGAATTATAGAGTAATTATAAAGAGATGTAATTAAAATACAAATACCAATCTCAGTAATGTAAACTAAGGTTAATAAAATGTTGCCAAATGCAGACTGTTTTAATGAATAAATTAGCACATGAATTATATACTAGTAAGTACTGCTAAGGTAGCGTTAAAAGTGCTTGAAAACACTGTTTTCTTAGGCTGAACAGTCACCTTGAAATCTTGTTGATGTTCCAAATGTGCTTGAAACAGAAGCTGCATGGTTACATTTCAGCCCAGTTCAAGACACAATGTACAGCACTGTGGTTGGTGTATGGCCTCTCTCTCCTCTCTTATTCTTTTGCCCTTGTCTGCATGCTCTGATGGCCCCACAGATAAGAAAACACATGTTTCTACTTCCCACATTTTGGAGGATCATCTCAGGAGAAGTAATTACTGTAAGAGTTCTTTCTTTTCTTTTTTTTTAAATCAGTGGTATAAGTCATATGTAGTATAGACAGTATCCACTAAGGGAGATTGTGGTAGAAGACTGTGTAGAGATTGAAGTCTAGAAACAGGTAGAAGTAAGTTCAAATCCCAGTGGCATCTCCTAACCATATGATATCGAAGCCTGAAAGACTTACTTCAGGGCTTGGTACTTACCAAGAATTTGTTAATAGATAGCAGTTTCTGTTCTTATTGTTATTATTACTATTTTTTTAAGTAGCAATGGTTAGTAGAGAACCAGATTCAAAGCCAGGTCATTGGATATTCCCATCTACCATTCTTTCCAACAGTGAGATTCCCAATTTTCCCTTTGTCTTTAACCATTCATTCTCAGTTTTGTCTTCCTCTTTGTATGAAAATGCTTCTCTAGGCTGAGTATCTAATAACACAGTGTTCAGAAAGAGGCATGAAAAGCATGCAGCACCGCACAGGCATTATTGGTATAGAACTTAATGTACATTAGACCAAGTGATCTTAATCAGAAGCGATGGAGTGATGAGGGATGGCATTCTTTATATTGATGGGAGCACTCGCTCTAGATTATGCATCTGTTCAGGACATTCAACAAACAGACTGCCTTGGAGGGTGGGAGGTAGGAAACAGGAACAGCAGGAGGCTGAGCTCCATAAAATGTAATTGTATTTCTACTGCTGCAGACATAGAAAACTATGCCTAAAGAAGCCCCAGAGTATAAATTGGCTAGGAACATTGTGTTCTTTCTGGGCACTGTTTTAAGATGGTTAGTGACAAATAAGAAGGTTCATAAGAAGGGCAGTTGGGTCTGAAAACGGATGTGGGGAGTAGTTGATGGTAGGAATGTTTTGCCTGGAAAAAGAAAGACTTGTAGAGGGAAAATAGTAACAGAGTCACTGTTTCCAAATTATCTGAAGGGCTGGCAGTTGGAAAGGTGTTAAATACATTCTATGTGACTCCAGAGGGCATATCTGTGATTATCGGACTACAAGGTGGCAGATATCATTAGCTCTACATAATAACAGGTCAAAGTGAAAAAACCTTCTGAACACTTAAAGAGTGCCTTACAAGGGGGTGAGCTTCCCATCCCTGGATTCACTCAAGCACAGAGCAGATGGCCACAATTCTTCAAGAAGATATCTACATTTGGTCGGTGGATGGGCCACTTGGATTTGTGATTCCTCTGCTTACACATTTGAACCATTTGATCCTTACCGCCATTTTCAGGTTTTACAAGTTCTGTAACAAATAGTGGGGTTTTTTGTTGTTGTTGTTGTTGTTAGTATTACAATGTTTGGGCGACTGTCTAGTGAAACATATTGTTTTCTTTGTTAAGTTCATGGAAATAAAAGGTAAAACCTTTTTTAAAAAAAACTATAGGAAACCACACTTTACTGATTTGTTTCTCATCCGCAGCCCACTTCCTGCTTTTCCTGCAGCTCAGCATTGCATATTGATGGTCCTTGGGCTTTGCTTCCCTCCTCGTTTGTGTTTTATCTTTGCCTGCAAAGTATTTTTGGTGATTTGCTTTATTGTGGCTGTAAAGTATTTCTTAATGAATCTAAATGCTGTTAGGCATATTGCTCATTCTCTAGGCCTATGCAGTTGCCATGTCTGCCTCCTACCTAGGCTTTCTTCACTGACTGATGGTGCATGCATAGCTCCTGAAGGCATTGGAGTTTAAGATCTTTGCCTATTTCATGGGCTGCTCCTCTTCTCTCTGCCACTCAAAGATTACAATTCCCCAGGATCTTCTGTCTGGTATACTGGGCATGCTGTTTATCTGAAACGTCTGTTTAACCTCCCTGCCTACTCATTTACAGTGCTCTGGCCCCAGGTGAGTTTTTTTTTTGTTTTGTTTTGTTTTGTTTTTTGTTGTTGTTGTTGTTTTTAACTTCAAGTTCCAGGATACATGTGCAGAACGTGCAGGTTTGTTATATAGGTATACATGTGCCATGGTGGTTTGCTGCACCTATCAACCCGTCATCTAGGTTTTAAGCCCCACATGCATTAGGTATTTGTCTTAATACTTTCCCTCCCCATTGCCCCCACCCCCAACAGACCCCAGTGTGTGTTCTTCCCCTCTGTGTGTCCATGTGTTCTAATTGTTCAACTCCCACTTATGAGTGAGAACATACAATCTTTGGTTTTCTGTTCCTATGTTAGTTTGCTGAGAATGATGGTTTCCAGCTTCATCCATGTCCCTGCAAAAGGTATGATCTCATTCTTTTTTATGGCTGCATAGTATCCCATGGTATATATGTACCACTTTTTCTTTATCCAGTCTATCATTGATGGACATTTGGGTTGGTTCCAAGTCTTTGCTGTTGTAAATAGTGCTGCAATAAACATACATATGCATGTGTATAGTACAATGATTTATAATCCTTTGGGTATATACCCAGTAATAGGATTGCTGGGTCAGATGGTATTTCTGGTTCTAGATCCTTGAGGAATCGCCACACAGTCTTCCACAATAGTTGAACTAATTTATACTCCCACCAACAATGTAAAAGCATTCCTATTTCTTCACAGCCTCACCAACATCTGTTGTTTTAATAATCGCCATTCTGACTGAAGTGAGATGCTATCTCATTGTGGTTTTGATTTGCATTTCTCTAATGATCAGTGATGATTAGCTTTTTTCCCGTGTTTCTTGGCTGCATAAATATCTTCTTTTGAGAAGTGTCTGTTCATATTCTTTGCCCACTTTTTGATTTTTTGTTTGTTTGTTTGTTTGTTGTAAATTATTTAAGTTCCTTGTAGATTTTGGATATTAGGCCTTTGTCAGGTGGGTAGATTGCAAAATTTTTCTCCCATTCTGTAGGTTGCCTGTTCATTCTGATGCTAGTTTCTTTTGCTGTGCAGAAGCTCTTTAGTTAGATCCTATTTGTCAACTTTGGCTTTTGTTGCAATTTTTTTTTTTTTTTGGTGTTTTCATCTTGAAGTCTTTGCCCATGCCTATGTCCTGAATGGTATTGCCTACGTTTTCTAACAAGTTCTGAAATTGAGACAATAATTAATAGCCTCCCAACCAAAAAAAGCCCATGACCAGATGAATTCACAGCCAAATTCTACCTAAGGTACAGAGAGGAGCTGGTACCATTCCTTCTGAAAGCATTCCAAACAATCCCAAAAGAAGGACGCCTCCCTAATTCATTTTATGAGGCCAGCATCATCCTGATACCAAAACCTGGCAGAGATAAAATAAAAACAGAAAACTTCAGACCAATATCCCTGATGAACATCGGTGTGAAAATCCTTAATAAAATACTGACAAACCAAATCCAGCAGTACATGAAAAAGCTTGTCCACCATGATCAGGTCAGCTTCATCTCAGGGATGCAAGGCTGGTTCAACATACATGAATCAATAAATGTAATCCATCACATAAACAGAACCAATGACAAAAACCACATGATAATCTCAATAGATGCAGAAAAGGCCTTCGAGAAAATTCAACATCCCTTCATGTTAAAAACTCTCAATAAACTAGGTATTGATTGAACATAGCTCAAAATAATAAGAGCTACTTATGACAAACCCATAGCCAATATCATACTAAATGGGCAAAAGCTGGAAGCATTCCCTTTGGAAACCAGCACAACACAACACAACACAAGAATGTCCTCTCTCACCATTCCTATTCAACATAGTATTGGAAGTTCTGGCCAGGGCAATCAGGCAAGAGAAAGAAATAAAGAGTGTTCAAATAGGAAGAGAGGAAGTCAAATTGTCTCTGTTTGCAGATGACATGATTATATATTTAGAAAACCCCATTGTGTCAGCCCCAAACCTCCTTAAGCTGATAAGCATCTTCAGCAAAGTCTCAGGATACAAAATCAGTGTGCAAAAATCACAAACATTCCTATACACTAATAATAGTCAGAGAGCCAAATTATGAGCAAACTCCCATTCACAATTGCTACAAAGAGAATAAAATACCTAGCATTACTACTTACAAGGGATGTGAAGGACCTCTTCAAGGAGAACTACAAACCACCGCTCAAGGAAATAAAAGAATACAAACAAATGGAAAAACATTCCATGCTCACAGATAGGAAGAATCAATATCGTGAAAATTGCCATATTGCCCAAAGTAATTTATAGATTCAGTGCTATTCCCATCAAGCTACTGTTGACTTTCTTTGTAGAATTAGAAAAAACTACTTTAAATTTAATATGGAACCAAAAAAGAGCTCATATAGCCAAGACAATCCTAATCAAAAAGGACAAAGCTGGAGGCATCATGCTATCTGACTTTCAGCTATACAAGACTACAGTAACCAAAACAGCACGGTACTGGTACCAAAACAGATAATATAGACCAATGGAACAGAACAGAGACTTCAGAAATGACATCACACAGGCTGGGCACGGTAGCTCAAGCCTGTAATCCCAGCACTTTGGGAGGCCGAGACGGGCGGATCACAAGGTCAGGAGATCGAGACCACCCTGGCTAACCCGGTGAAACCCCGTCTCTACTAAAAAACACAAAAAAACTAGCCGGGCGAGGTGGCAGGCGCCTATAGTCCCAGCTACTCAGGAGGCTGAGGCAGGAGAATGGCATGAACCCGAAAGGCGGAGCTTGCAGTGAGCTGAGATCCGGCCACTGCCCTCCAGTTTGGGCGACAGAGCGAGACTCTGTCTCAAAAGACAAAAAAAAGAAATGACATCACACATCTACAACCATCTGATCTTCGACAGACAGACAAAAACAAGGAATGGGGAAAGGATTACCTACTTAATAAATGGTATTGGGAAAACTGGCTAGTCATATGCAGAAAACTGAAACTGGATCCCTTCCTTACATATTATACAAAAATTAACTCAAGATGGATTAAAGACTTAAATGTAAAACCCAAAATCCAAAGATGGATTAAAGACTTAAATGTAAAACCCAAAATCCA
>NC_045435.1:76492986-76577724 GCF_002776525.5 Piliocolobus tephrosceles
AAAATCCAAAGATGGATTAAAGACTTAAATGTAAAACCCAAAATCCAGGTTAGTTCTTTAACTTCAGTGGTGGGTCCTGCCCCATCTCCCCAGCTCCTGTAAGTCTCATTTGCTACCACTGACTACTTTTGTCAAATATATCATTCTTGTTCCCACCTCAGTGCCTTTGCACATGTTGTTCTCTTCACCTGTAACATCTACCATCTTCTCTTCCCCTTTATGTGGCTTCATGTCATTATTCAAATCTCATCTCTGAGTCACCTCCTCGAAGGGTACTTTTCACTGTTTTCTGATTTCATCTATAATAGTTAATCCTCTGTCCCCTCTAGAGTAACTCTATCATATTACCATGTCTGTTTCCTTCTTAACACCTCCCACACTTGACATAATTTATTAATTTATTATTCAATACCTGCATCCCCCAATTATGTGTTATAATCTTAAGAGCAAGGATCTAATCTGGCCTAGGTTGGACCTTCAGTGAATATTTGAAAACGAATGAACACATTTTTAAAAAACCAACGTGTTGATCTAGAAGAACTTGAAATTCTCTACTCATTCTCACATAATTTAAAAGGAGACTATATATTGCTTTTCAGAGGGTCAATTCACTAACTCATAGCCACACTGAGTGAGACTTCGACATGGTGCTATCAGCCATCTGAGGTGAATTTAATGGGGCATTGATGGAACAGAATCCTTTGGTCAGAAATCAGTGTGCAGAAGTCTACAAATTGTGGTACTCTGGAATGGTTAGGGGAAGCAAATATAAACCTTGTCTGATTGCTAAGCAAGTCTGGTAGTCACGTGTCAAAGTTAATAACTAACTTGCCCCCTCCCACCAAACCCAGATTTATGTGGCTATAACAAATACAGTTGTAGGATTTGCCGAAAGCAGGCTCGAGAGCTACTCTTTCTTTCTTTCCAACCTTGATTATCATCTCTAAGTTTGTTTTCACCTTCTCTTCCTCCAGCAGTATGTCCTAGACATTTCAGAATAGGAGCCTCTGTTCTGTCTTAAAACTGAGCTCAAACTCTCCCCCTTCCAAAGCAGAATGTCTGCTGAAGCTCTTTCCTTGTGATTGTCTATGTAGATCTTGTTTATCTGTAGCACCCAAACTCTTTCTACATCTATGTTCTTTAAATTTTCATGAATTACGCCAAGCCTTCCCTGAACTCAGTGGGCCCTTCATTATCTTGACAAGTTGATGAAGATTATGGTAATGACCCAAATGGGTCCTTGAATAAAAGAGTGTGTATAGCTAATATGGAGGAGGAAACACCCATGGCCTAATGTCATATCGTCTCATTAACTCAGTAAGACTTACCCTAGCTGTATCGCAAATAAGCAACTCTCATAACTGTATTGGACAATTCATCAAATGTTTATGGGTGACATTGAATGACTGTGATTGTGCACTGTATATAAAACCCATTACTGATGAAGGAAGTGACTATTATTAAAGCAAATGGGAATAGCAATCAGCAATTGGACAAATTCAACCATGAATTTCATAGACAAAGCAAACGTGGGTTCAAGCATGTCATGGGAAACAATTGCTTGGCTTAACGCAATTCATGAGCAAAATCAATTTGCTAAAATGCAGGCCATTTGGCCCTGAGGGCTGGAGAGAACCATTATATTGCTGATGATATTTATTGTTGAACTTGGATCTCTTTCACACACCATTTGACAATGGGCTCAGAGTCCATGGGTCCCTAGTTGACTTTTCAAAAAGGAAGGAATGTTTCAGTGAGAGAGTTAATTAGCTTTTTGTCTTCTGGGTTTACTGATGTCCTCCCACCGAGTGGTAAGTTTCTGGGTATTTGAGAATTTTGGAATGAAAACTTTGGTATCTCTCATTCAGAATAAGATAACAACTTGATATGCTCTTCTAAATTAATGGAGACTTTTTATTCAAAGAACCAGATGTGATGAAACTAACAAATAAGCATATAGTAGTGCTAATTTAATGGCCTATGACCTCAAATACTCCCTCTGTATCTCTGAATGCTCTTTGGCTACCTATTTTAATAATGAGACAGCTGGGTAAGCATCTGGTTTACCCTATCCCATGTCAGATTATTACTGAGTTAAATCTCTGTGTTCCTCAAAAGAGAGAAACAAAATGAGCAGAAAAGCATTTTTCTGGTTAAAGTTATTTGTGCCCGTTTTTCTCACAGAAATAAATATTCAGATAATATATGTATTAGCGTTCTCTAGCAGGACAAAACGAATAGGATAGATGTATATATATGAAGGAGAGTTTATTAAGGAGTATTAACTTGCACGATCACAAGGTGAAGCCCCGCAATAGGCCGTCTGCAAGTTGAGGAGCAAGGAAGCCAGTCCGAGTCCCAAAACCTCAAAAGTAGGGAAGCTGACAGTGCAGCCTTCACTCTGTTGCTGAAGGCCCGAGAGCCCCTGGCAAACCACTGGTATAAGTCCAAGAGACCATAAGCTAAAGAACTGGGAGTCCGACATTCGAGGGCAGGAAGCATCCAGCACAGGAGAAAGATGAAGGCTGGAAAACTCAGCAAGTCAGCTCTTTCCACCTTCTTGTGCCTGTTTTATTCTAGCCGTGCTGACAGCTGATTAGATGGTGCCCACCCAGATTGAGGGTGGGTCTGCATCGCATCTCCCAGTCCACTGACTCAAATGTTAATCTCCTTTGGCAATTCCCTCATAGACACACCCAATAACAATACTTTGCATCCTTCAGTCCAATCAAGTTGACACTCAATATTAACTGTCACAATATATGATTCAGGTTAGTCATTTTATTAACTCTTTTTTTTCCCTCTAAGAGACAGCGTCTCGCTCTGTTGCCAGGCTGGGGAGCAGTGGCCCAATCATAGCTCACTACAGCCTCAAACCCCTGGTCTCAAGTGACCCTCCTGCCTCAGCCTCCTGAGTGGCTAGTACTACAGGCACATACCACCACAGCTGGCTAATGTTTTTTTTTGTTGTTGTTGTTGTTTTTTGTAGAGACAGGTCTCACAATGTTGTCCAGGCTGGTCTCAAACTCCTAGCCTCAAGCAATCCTCCTGGCTTGACCTCCCAAAGTACTGGGATTACAGGCATGGGCCACTGTGCCTGGCCCAGGCTAGTCATGTTTGACAGAGTTGAGCAAGTGAGGAATGTTGAGAAGCATGGAGGGCTATAATGGTAGTGATGGTGAGCTGGGGCCTGCAAGGAAGATCATGAAGTCATTGGACACTAAAGAGGAAAAATAATGAAAGAAGGCTGAAGAGTGGTTGATGAGGAGGATACCGGTATCTAGAGGTTGAGCTTCAGGGCAAAGGATGCCATGGTTTTTTCCTAGAGTTTGCTTTGAGGTCAGCCACCCTAGATTAGTTTCCCAGAATTGCTCTCCTGTGTTGTTTGAATATGTTCAGTTGCATGTTAGTGAGAAATAAGAAAAATTTAATTATGTGTCACTCTGTCCATAGCATCCATAGTAAATCCACTCTATCAAACCATTCCATGTGGTCCTCCCTCATTATTTCCTGAATCAAGCTTTCTTGTGTGGAGTCCTATCTGCCCTCCATAGTGAATTCTCGCTCCAAACAGATACATTCCATCAGAAAGCTCTAAGGTGCTTGCCAGTGAAGGAGGAAAACACCTGCTCCGAGGTGTCCTTGTTGCTCTAGTCCATCTGTCTTCCTACCTGCTTCTCATAGTTCTGCTCTCAGTCTCACAGTGGCTGTTGCAGTGAAACCTAAGTTTAACTACAGTGCTTGAAGAATGGGCCGTTTGGGTGTTTAAAAAAAATCTTAGGTTTGCATTCAAGGTTCTCAACATAGCTATTAATAAAGTCACTTAAAGTTGTCCAAAAAGTTTTTGTAAGTTTGGAGTTAATCTGCTAAAGCATACTACCAAGATCTCAGTAGTTTTTCCAAATCTATTTTACTTAGAGAAATGAGAGTATATGGATTAGGGACAGAAAAATAAAAGACTATTGGAAAAATAAATTATGAGTAGAAATGGATAAATTAGGCAAAGAGAAAACAGGTATGAATTAAGCATTGACATGATTCCCTCAATATATAATGGCCCCAAAGTGGATAGCCCCCAAACATTTGACTTTATCTCTCTTTTAATGAAGAAAATCAAAATAAGCAAGAATTAGGGGGAAACAGATGATAAAAATTAATACAATTTTAAAGTCCCAAAGCATTTGTAAATGTTTTTATTTTTAAATTATCACCTATCATTCTTTAGACAAAAGAATGATACATGTAATTCAAACAACCTTTATAAATAAATCCCGTAACTTCTTAGCTTGGAGCAAGGTTCATTCGTGTGCCATGTGCCAGCAGGAGGAAACCCTAAGGCCTCCAGGTTGCCTGCTTTTGGAGACGTAGAGTCCTGGAAACAACCTGATGTTTAGAATCCCAGCTTAAGTGTTCAAAATGTGGTTATATTTTTGTCACTGTGAGGTGAGGTCTACTAGTAGCCACTAGCTACATGTGACCAGTCTGAAATGAGATGTGTTGTAAATGTAAAATCCAGTTTGGATTTCAAGGACTTCTACCAAAAAAAAGATAAATCTCTCATTAATAATGTTTTATAATAGTTACATGTTGAAATGATAATATTTTGGTAATGTTGAGTTAAAAATTATATCACTAAAATTAATTTTACCTGTTTCTTTGCACTTGTTTTGGTGTTGCTACCAAACACTTTTAATAACATATGTATCTTGCATTAGATTTCTTCTGGATGGTGTCGCTCTAGAATGCTTTCAAACTGCTTCAGCTTACTAGCAAGCAGCTGTTTGTGGAGATTGTTATGACCTCCCCCAGATTTAGAAGAGGAATTTGAATGATGCCAGATTTTCTTTCTAATCAAGGAAATCAAGAAAGAGCTGGTATACCTGTATAGCTCTAAATTCTACACCTTGAGTCAACCTAGTGATTTATTGCAATCTCTTTAATGTTGAATTTGCTATTTAAATCTCAGTGTCTCATGTTTTCCATATTTAAAATGGGGGGAAAATATCCAGTTGTACTGGGCTTCTAGTGTAAGGTTGGTGGTCATAAACAACTCTAGTTCTCAGTCTTTGCTCCTAGGGAGAGCACTAATGAAAAATAATAATATAATAAAATTATTATTGTCATTGAGAATACACTGAGAATAATAATAAATCTATTTTAAATAAATATAATATTTGAGAATAATAATCAAATTATTGTCAATGAGAATACACATTGGGCTGGACTGTCTGCTAGGTGCCAAGCATACATTATTTTATTTTCATTAACCTGGCAGGGTCAATATCATTCATACCATTGAATTGAAACTAAATTTGCAGAGAGTAAATGTCTATGTCAAAACCTCATAACCAGCTCATGGTAAAGCCTGTTTATATCAAAGTCTGTTTGACTACAAAGCCTTCCCTATTTCTATCATCCTTTGCTTTAGCCTAAGGAAAATATTATCCTTCAATTTTATGGAAAACCCACGTAATAGTGAGAAAAGTGATTTTCTTAGACACTGGGACTTCCAGTACTAAACCTCAAATGGTTTTCATATCCCTGTTCAACCTTAGAGACATTTACACACGCACACACACACACACACAAACACACACACAACACACACACGACACACACACTGGATTTCCAATAAATATATAGGTCCTAGACACACCACCAGTAATTAAGACTTACAGTGAGAGAAATAGCATTTTACAAAGTCAGGCATTTTCTCTGCTTTTAGGATATGGCCCATTGGTCTCCATCTAGGTACTTTATTATAACTCCTTTTTATACTTTTTTGTTAAACACAAGGAAGTCATCAACATGCTCTAGCCAAGCTTCTACAATTCCCAAGGTCATCCTTTTGGAGCTAGTTTTGTGTGCTGAACCTCTTAAATACTGTTGCTGGCCCTATAGTGTATTCATGTCATAACACACTAAAATATTTAAGAGAAAACTGCTTTTTTTTTTTTTCTGAAAAAGAAACAGTCTTGCTTACAACTCTTAATGGACCATAAATATCTTGTAGGCCAGTTGCACCAGTACCTGCTGGAAGTCCTTCTTACATGAGTGGTAACTAAGGAACTCATAGAATATTCCCTTTGCACTGAAATGTAGCCTTGCTCCAACATATTTTTCCCTCAAAAAAATTGTTTCTGCTAGTAAGCTCTTCAGAGTTATTGAAAGGACATTGCACAGTTAGGTCAAATCTATATGTGAAATTTTACTGGCTTCTCTAGTAATCTTGTCCCTATCATTTGATAGGAAGACTGAGGCTGAATTTCCTTTTAGTGACTCTAAAAATTTGTTTCTTCTAGTAAGCTCTTCAGAGTTATTGAAAGGACATTGCACAGTTAGGTCAAATCTATATATGAAATTTCATTAGCTTCTCTGGTAATCTTGGCTCTATCAGTTGATACGAAGACTGAGGCTGAATTTCCTTTTAGTGACCTGAAATAAGCAACTGCACTTGTTTTCCTAAATCATTTTCCATCCACATGTGGTGTCTACCATTTACCTTCTTTCCCTGGGGCATTGGGCTAGTTTCATCTATTGGTGATCTGGGATAAGGCTGAATTATCAGACTCCTTGAAAGAGGTTGGAAACAAAATTTTCATTAGCTGGAGATATCCTCAAATGTGGAGGGAGACTGTGATATGCTTATGACATTAGCATACTGATTAGTTAATATATACAATGAAGTGCTCGTTTGGGCATTAAGGTACGTTTTTCTCCATCATGTATAGAAAAGAAGGCATAGGCAGACTTGAAAAGTTTTCTGAGGATACAGACAGAGTAAGAAACAGACCTGAGATTCATACTGTGGCTGTCTGGCTCCAGAGTCTGGGTTCTCCCTCGCTCTGCTGCCTTTATGAACTACTAGAAGCATCTTACTCATCTTAGTCATCTCTGCCTCCCAGCACTCAACAAATACCACTACATAATAGAGTAGGTTGCCAAGAAATGACTGTTGAGCTAAACCTGGCACTTCCCCAGCCCTCTGCGTTCAGAGCCTGGTTCTCCAGATCCTCAGGTCCATGGCTTTCCTTTATCAGCTGCAAGTCCCCCCACTTCTTGGGCACTGCCTGCCTCCTGTCAAAACTTCCCTCTGAGAAAGAACTTGTACCTCAGTTATTACAATAGTAGTTCAAATTGTTGGCCTTCCTGTGATGTCGATGTATTTTTTCAAACCAACAAAGCCTGCTGAGAAAAGAATGGGATTTTAAAGCTGGAATAGGAGGTCTTAGTCTACAGGCACAGTGGAACTTTATGGGTAACTCCAGAATCGAATCACCAAGGCCAGCTTTGTCCCCTGTACCCATTTCTGGAACATCCCTGAAAATTAACTTGATAAATTGCTCCCCTAAAAGGCCCACCAGTACTCTCCAAGATAGACAATCCAAAATAGGCTGGTCAACACACACCTTTATGTATGGAATTGTGTCTACACCCAACCCAGAGAATAACAGGCATTTCTGTGTCATCCCCTCTAAGTTCAAAATGCTCTTACCTGCATCATGGTTCCAGATTACATCAGAATGTGTTTGAGTGTGTGTCTATAAAACTTGGACAACTGATCTAATTAATTTGAAAAATCTAAACCTGGGAAACAATTTAAATGCCAAATAATAGAGGAATATGTTTTAATACTATATATTCACCTATTTAGCCATCAAATGAATTTTTATGAGTAATTTTAATGAGATAACACTGTGTACAAACAATCAGGCCAAGAATAATAAAGCAAATTAGTCCTACCATGATTTGTCTTTAGTAAAAATGGGAAACTGGAGAGAGAAAAATTACATTTCCAAAACTGTAGTATACCTATTGTTTGATTCAAGTCTTGCCTAATGTTTTTCCATTTTTATTATTTTCTACAGTTTGGAGTGAATTCTAATTTTTCTGGACTACAAGTCTGCAAAACAATGTTTTCAATTTTTTTTCCTTCTTGTTTCCCATTTTTCCTAATTTGGACTCACCAAAAACTAAGCTGTCCTTTCGTAAAGCCAAGCAAACTGAAGCTAGACAATGGGAACTTCAGAAAAAAAATAACAGCAACCATTTACATACATAAGCCCCTTTCATACCTGCCTACTGATGTATGGACTTCAGAGTAATGTGGCCTATATCAGTTTTATAGGCTTGTTCTTTTGTTTGTTGTTGTTGTTTTTTCCTTTCTCCCCCTATTTTTTCTTCATAGAACATGAGATGATAACCTGCTAAAAATGAACTTTCCTAATAACTCAGGACCTACCCATCTAGGAATATACCATCCTAGTCATGAGAGACGAGACAAAACCTGAGACCAGAGACTCAGTTTCTTCTAAAATGCTTCCTCCAAAAGATTTTTTAAAAGAAAAGGGGGGAAGTGTGAAAGGAAAATAAATATTGGGACCACCAAATCACTAAGCTAAAGGGAAAAGTCAAGTTGGGAGCTGCTTAGGGTCAACCTGCCTCCCATTCTACTCAAAGTCACCCCTCTGCTCACTGAGATAAATGCATATCTGATTGCCTTCTTTGGAGAGGCTAGTCAGAAACTCAAAAGAATGCAGCCATGTGTCTCCTATCTACCTATGCCCTGGAAGCTCTCTCTCCACTTAGAGTCTTCTTGTCTTTGCTTCGAGTGGTCCCATCTTTCCAGAATGAACCATTGTTCATCTTACATATGTTGATTGATGCCTCATGTCTCCCTAAAATGTATAAAACCAAACTCTGCTCTGATCACCTTGGGCACATGTCGTCAGAACCTCCTGAGACTGTGTCACAGGTGCACGTCCTCAACCTTGGCAAAATAAGCTTTCTAAATTTAATGGGAAAAAATACATTGGGATATAATATTGAATGGAAAGAGTGGCATATAAACGGAGAATGGAATGGAAGCACGTGTACCTTGAAATTAAAAGAGATGTAGCTTCAAATAGAATGTTACAATCCTGTTCCTTTCTTCATATTCTCTTGCATTTCCCAAACATAATATAATGAGCATGCAATAATTGTGTAATGTAAAGGAAACATCAGGGGTCCTTTTAAGAGCAGACATCCTGTGTTCTTTTTCATTCATTGGCAGAAGCCAATATTTACTGGCAGTTTTTTGGTGAACCTAGTGAAAAAAATTGACTTTAGTTTTGATCAAAACCTCATGGGAAATACATGTGTGTGAGCTAGCTAAGTAGCTGAAACACCCAGAGAGGTTACTTTTTTGGTATTTCTACTCTTTGACTTGTTAGAAAAAAAATAAAAAGGCTCCTCAGGATAAGGCAGGCAGATCACTAGAGATTAGGAACTCAAGACCAGCCTGGTCAGTGTGGTGAAACCCCGTGTCTACTAAAAATACAAAAATTAGCCAGATGTGGTGGTGTGTGCCTGTAGTCTCAGCTCTTGGGAGTCTGAGGCAGGAGAATCGCTTGAACCCAAGAGGAGGAGGTTGCAGTGAGCTGAGATCATGCCACTGCATTCCAGCCTGGGTGACAGAGCGAGACTCCATCTAAAAAAAATAATTAAAAATTAGGGCTGGGCGCAGTGGCTCACGCATGTAATCCCAGCACTTTGCGAGGCCGAGGTGGGCAGATCATGAGATCAGGAGTTCCAGACCAGCCTGGCCAGCATGGTGAAGCCTTGTCTCTACTAAAAATACAAAAAATTAGCTGGGTCTGGTGGTGCACACCTGTAGTCCCAGCTACTCAGGAGGCTGAGGCAGGAGAATTGCTTGAACCCGGCAGGTGGCGTTTGCACTGAGCCGAAATCTCACCACTGCACTCCAGCCTGGGCAACACAGCAAGACTCTGTCTCAAAAAAATAAAAATAAATATAAATAAATAAAAATAAAATAGCCAGTTGTGCTGATGTGATACTCTACAGTCTTATATTCCCATGGTTTTTGTCTTGTCTCCAGTTTCTTCTCAATCACCAAGTCAACTCTTGCTGTGTCTGAGGTTCATTTGAGTGCCATATATAACAATTATTAATTTCACAGTCACCAGTTTGACTATTAAAAATGGCAGGGATTCTGTGGTCCTTGGCTGTTGTTTCCTTGGCCTCTGGTGTCCAAGTAATCCACTTTGCCTGGTCCTTGTGTGCATCTTTGGTCCATTCTGACACCCATAAAGAATGCAGTCATCCTTTGCAGGATGGTGACCTTTGGCCTCCTACATCCCTGGAGGTGTCCATGGTCCTGACATAGTCTCTTGTCACAAGCACATGAAGGACACTTACTCGTTGGCCTTTGCCAGCCTATCAGAGTTCTTCTCATGGGCTCAAAAGAAAAGAAAAGAAAAGAAAAGCTTGTCTATCCCTACATACTTTTCTAAGACCTGCAGGAAATTAGGTGCCTGTAGCAGACATTCATGTTGCTGCTATAGTCCTTCATTATTCTCTTTGCAAAGCTGTGTACTACCAGAATTCTGGATGGAAAAAGCAGAATGCACATTCAGTCTACTCTTAGAGTCTGGAATTCAAAGGAATGGCTTGCAGTGAGTCGCGTGTGGAAGACCAAATAATAGCCTCCCATATGGTGCCTATGTACCAATCTTTCAGAACCTGTAAATATGTTAGATGGTAAAAGAGAATTAAGGTAGAAGATTGAATTAGAGGCTAGTCAGCCAACTTTAAGATAGGGAGATGACCTTGGATTATCCAAGTGGACTCAATATAATCACAAAGGTGGAAGAGGGAGGCAAAATAATTAGTGTCACAGTGATGCAATATGAGAAAGATTCAGCTTGCCATCACTGGCCTTAAAGATGGAACTGAGCCATAAGCCAGGGTATTCAGGCAGCCTCTAGAAGCTGGAGAAGGCAAAAGAATAGAGTTTCCCCTAGAGCCTCCAAAAAGGAATGCAGACTGGCCAACACTTGAATTTTAGCCCATTAGATCCATTTTGGACATCTGACCTCCAGTGCTGTAAGATAATACACTTGTGTTGTTTTAAGCCAATGAGTTTGTGGAAATTTGTTATAGCAGCAAATAGAAAACTAATATATTACCCAACCTCAGGATTCAGCCTGGGGGTTGGGGGAAAAGCAAGAGTGGAACACACCCTGCCCCAGTGCACACATGCACACACATGCATGCATGTGCCCACTCGTGTAAACATGCACTCTTTCTTGCTTTATCTATCTTAACTCTGTCCATTATCCAGCTTGAAACTCTATTTTAAAGTCTGGGAGTGGGCAGTTAGAACTCTTCTGTGTCCTTATCCCTGCATGAGTCATTTTTCTCTTACACTGGGGCAGTGCCTTTTGAATTAGAAGCTAAGCTGGTGAGTGAAGGAGACTACTGCTAAGCGATAGATGCACTTCCCTTTAGCCAAGAGACGGTCAGGAAGGAAATGGCACACCAGTGATTACTTTGAAATATTAGCCTGCCACACATGGGTAAGAAATTAGTGACAGGAACTATGCTACAAAGTTGAAACCACTAAGTAACATGGGATGGTGGTCTCTGATAAAGGGCCATGGAAGTGTGGGGAAGGAAGTGACCACCTGATATGGGGCCATCAGAAAAGCTTCCTATCGAGGCTCAACTCCTATCCCTATGGCTAATGAGACTATGGACAATTCCCTCTGCCTGAGGCTCAGTTTCCCTTCAAACTGAGAGGTATTCATCTTGGTCACCTGTGAGCCTGCTTTTAGCTCTGATACTTTGTGATTCTATAACACTAAATAGTTCAACTGAGAAAGAATCACTTGCCCTGAGAACTCCTTTCCTTTGATTTCCACGTGGAGGTCACATTAGCATAGCAGAAAGGATATTGACACTGCCGCTGACTTTTAAAATTCACTGAGAATAGGAGATAAAATGAAAACACACCAGATGGAATGTGAGCTCCCTACTATTTCAAAACTTAGACATTTCCACTAAATGTTGGCACAAACTTAAATATCAACTTGAATGCTATTTACAGTTTTCCAAGTGACAACAATAGCATCTTTCAAAAGAAGGAAAGACTATGTGAAGAGAGATCCTAATATCTTTGGAAATTTTTTATGGATGGAAAATTTAAGAGAATAATTAATCAGATACAAAAACAATAGGCTGGGAAAATCATACAGGCAACTGAGATCCATCTGTAACTCCACCACTAAGTGACTAGATTTCCAGGCGCCGACTCCACAGAAGCAGTATGAATTTGGCTCATTTCATGCAGATTTGCTAAATAGGTTTCAATGTTTTTAATTTTTAGGGTTCTGCATGCTGTGGTTCTGGATCCACCTTGGGTTACAGACTCCTCTGAAAACTGCCGTAAACTGGAAACTTCCTAACGAGGAAAATATTTAATGTATTTACACAGATAGCTTAAAAATACATTTAATTTTAGGATTTTTAAGGGCCACGTTAAGAAGCTCCACCTAGAAAAGAATGACCTTGAAATCTAGGAAATTACAAAGACCGACTTTGTGCAAGAACTTTTATAAGCAGACACACACACAATCAAAAAATTGTTTTCATGTCCTTGGGGCTCATGGTGTCAATTCAAGCTCCAGCTCTCTGCATTCAAGAGCATTGCACTGTCCAGTTATTCTCATAGAGCAAATGCCAGAGGCACTCAATGCCAGAATACACAAGGAGGAAGGGGTCTTTTGAAAAGGAAAGATCCATTAAACAGGATAGTGAGCTTCATTAGGAAGCCAATAATTAAACATGTCTGATGCCTGAATCTCTTACCTTTTTAATGAAAAGTCCAGTCCCAGAATCACACAGTACCTTCCAGAAAGTGGGCCATACAGTTTTACAAAGCACTGTTATTTGCATTTCTGAGGGTTGTGTTTTGTTTTGTTTTTGTTTTTTGTTTTTTTTTTTTGTAAATTGACTTAACTTCCAATGGATTATGATTATATAATATCATTAAAGTATAGAAAATGATTATCTTGAAACTTACCTTTGATACATCTTTTTGAGGTGCTAAATGTCTTTAAGCTGTGAACGTTGAAATTTTTGTTCTTTCTCTCACAGGAGGAAGTTACATATTTGGGTTTTCTATTCTTTAATAGGCTTTTCTGGATTATTTTTTAAGTGCAAGATGACTCAGACTGTGGCTTTATACTATCTAGGAGACAGTTTAAAATTAAAAAATTTTTAAGACTCATAGAGTCTATTGACTCCACAGTGGTTGAAACAAAACCATTTTTTTAAAATCTGAGTTTATTGCTACCATCATTTGTTCATATTTAATTAAATTTTATATGCCTCATCCCTCCTGCACACACCTATAAAAGGTTTACTACTTGAGAGGCACTAGGTTAGGTTTATACAGACATAGAAATTCAAGAGATGAGTTGCTCAAACTTAATTTATGTGATAACAGAGTGCATGCCCTTCTCCCATAAAATGTTCCCCTATTCTGACCCCTGGCCTTACTGGTATCACCCCCATTCTGAAAAATCCAGGCTAGAAACCTTAGGTCATCTCCAGTTTATTCTTGAAGTTCATCCTCTGTATACTATCATTCTCTAGGTTCTATCAATTCTTTTTCCCCACCAAGCCTCTGTCATAATTATTGCTATTCTTGGCTGGGCTGAAGTCCTGGGATTATACTCTCTAGGGTTTTCTGGGGCTTCACCGAGGTTTCCAAATTGATAGCAACAGGAGGCAGGCAAATGCCTAGGCAGATAGGGGTGGGTCCCCAGTGAAACCCCACCTCAAGTGGAAGAGAGTTTAAAGCCTGTAAGCCAAGCTACAAGTTAAATCCTCAGACTGGGAGGATTTCCCTGTTTGATTGAGAATTTCCCTGTTTGATACACTCTCCTCTGATTGGTCCCCACCCTTCACCTGTTTTACATATACCTGCACTTTCCTGATTGGTTTTCTACACTGTTGTGCCCACCTTTGAGTGGTGTCTTTGCTTTAAACTTTTTTTGCAGACTCACAAACCAATCAGCAGGCACTTCCCATTCTAAGTCCAGAAAAGGTCCCAGACCCAGCCACACACCTTCAGGTAGGGGGACCGACCCCACATCCTCTCTTCGCTAAAAACTGTTTTCATCACTTAATAAAATTCTTCTCTGCCCTCCTCACCCTTCAATGTCCAGTGTATCCTCATTCTTCCTGGGCATGGTACAAGAGCTCAGGGAACCACCAAACATGGGTACAAGGTATAACACAAGAAGCTGGGGCACACCAGCATGGCCAAGCAAGGCCTGGGATGGGCATTGCTGGCCAAGGGTTCCCAGCTTGCAAAGTGACCAAGAAGAAAAATCCTACATCAAAATAATGACTTCAGTCTACTTGTCTCTGGATTGTGGGGAAAATGGAAGAGAAATCCCATAATTTTGTCAACTCAAATACTTTCTCCAATCTGTTTCTGACAGTTGAGGTAGAAGATTTTGATGCAACTTCAAATTGCATCAAAATCATCTATTTGCTTTTTCACCTTCCGTCATTCCTTCTTGCTTTCCTTTTTTTTTTTTTTTTTTTTTGATTTTTATGGCACAAATTTGTGCTTAATTCCTTATTTAGAGCTCTAGAGCTCACTGGTAAATTTTCCCCCCTTTTTAACCATGATTTTATGGTTATTATTGTTCCTTTTGTTAGATGTTGATGAAGGTGGGAGGGAGATTTTTTTCTTCCATGTTCTGTCACCTTTATTATAAAGAAATAGCTACTTTAGAACAACTGGCTTTGGGGTGGAAAAAAAAAGAAGTAGCCACTATTGTGTGCTATTTCTTTCCAGTTTCCATTCTTATTATCTTTCTTCAGGCCCTAACTAACTCATACTTCCTGGGTTCTGATTTCAGCCAGTCCCTTTTGTACCACATAAACTGGTAGGATTGCTTTCCTTAAATTCAGTTCCTGACATTCCAAAGCTGGACGAAGTCCAAACATCTTGACCTATGCTTCCAAGACCCTTGGAAATCTAACTTTGCCTTCTCTTCAACTTATCCCTTGCATTCATGAGCCATTTGCTTAATCGAATTGCCTCCTTATGGCTCCCACAGGGAACCAAATTATTCCCACCTTTGCACTTTCAGATTGCTGCCTTTTTGCCTCCTCCTTTATTCTGTTTCTCCTTTTGCCTCCTCCTTTATTCTGTTTAAACTTCTCAAGGGCTTTTCTAACTACTCCAGGCTACAATAATCCTCCTCTTCTAGACCTCACCACACATATGTTTGAGTAAATTAATTCTCAGAATAACAAGGGTAAAAGTCTCTACAATAACCGACTGCATTTTTAAAATGCAGGTGAGTGAATGACAACAGTAGTGACCATTTTTTTATTTCTTCCTTTGTCTCAGACATGAAGCTAAGAACTTTCCATAAAGTAACAGCTTTCTTTAGATACAATTAAAATACCATACAGTTCACCCATTTAAAATGTACAATTCATTGGTTTCAAGTATATTCAAAGAGTTGTATAACTGTCACTACAATCTAATTCCAGAATATTTTCATCACCACCAAAAAGAAACCCTGTTCCTATTAGCTGTCACTCCTCATTCCTCCCCTTCCACAACCCTGGAAACTAATCATCTACTTTCTGTCTCTATGTATTTGCCTGTTGTGAACATTTCATATAAGTGGCATCATACATTATGTGGTGGTGTGTGCCGCTGTCTTTTCCATTTAACATAAAGTTTTTAAGGATCATCCATCTTTTGGCATGTATCAGCACTTCATTTCTTTTTTTACAGCTTGATTAAGATATGATTAACAAAAATTATATATATTTAAGACATACGGTGTGATGATTTAATATATGTATACATTGTGATATGATTACCACAATCAAGCTAATGAACATATCCTGTACCTCACGTAGTTACCTTTTGTGTGTGTGCATGGTGAGAGCAGTAAAGATCTACTCTCTTAGCAAATTTCAAGTATATAATATATTATCATTAGCCTTAGTCACCATGCCATACAGTAGAGTGCCAGCACTTATCTTATAACTGAAAGTTTGTACCCTTGACCAAATTATTCCCATTTCCCCCATGCCTGGCCCTTGATAACTACTGTTCCATGCTCTGTTTCTCACAGTTGGAATATTTTAGATTACACCTCTAAGTAAGATCATGCAGTAATTTTCTTTCTGTGTCTGGCTTATTCCACTTAGCATAATGTCTTCTAGTTTTATCATGTTTTTGCGAATGGGAGGATTTTCTCTCCTTTTATGAGAGTAAATTGTATTCCATTATTGATATATACATCGCATGTCTGTATTTATCTGTCAGTGGATATTTAGGTTGATTCCACATCTTGGTGGTTTTGAATAATGCTATGATGAACATGGGAGTGGAGATATCTCTTTTGGATAGGGGATTTCAGTTCCTTTGGCTCTATACCCAGGAGTGGGATTACTAGATCATATGGTATTCTATTTTTAATTTTTGAGGAGCCTCTCTACTCTTTTCCATAATGGCTGTACAAGTTTACATTTCTACCAAGAAGGGTTCCCTTTTCTACACACCCTCAGCAATACTTGCTATCTTTTGACTTTTTGATAATGGCCATCCTAACACCTGTGAGATGATACCTCACTGTGGTTTTTATTTCCATTTCCCTGAAGATTAGTGATATTTCACATTTTTTATAAACCTGTTGGCCATTTGTATGTCCCCTTCGAAAAAAATATCTATGCAGGTCCTTTGCTCATTTTTTAATTGGGTTATTTTACAGGGGAGGAGGGTACTATTGAGTTGAATGGGTTTCTTACATATTTTGGAATTTAACCCCTTATCTGATATATGGTTTCCAAATATGCTCTCCCATTTTGTAAACTGTCTCTTCACCATGTTATCATTTTCTTTACTTTTCACAAACTTCTTTTTGTTGCTAAATAATATTCTATTGTATGGCTAGACCATATTTTGTTTATCTGTTCATCATTTGATAGACAGTTGAATTGTTTCCACTTTTTGCTTCTTATGAATAATCCTTCTGTGAATGCTGCTATTAATATACAAGTGTTTGTGTGCATATATGTTTCCATTTCTCTTGAGTATGTAACTAGGAGTAGAATTTCTGGTTGATAAGATAACTCTATGTTTAATTTTTGAAGGTACTTCCAGATTATTTTCAAAGCAGTGGTACCATTTTACATTCTTACCAATAGTGTAAGAAGATTCTAGTTTCTTCTACCTTCACCAGTACTTGTTATTTTGTAATTTTTATTCTAGTCATCCCAATAAGCATGAAGTGGTATCTCATTGTGCTTTTGATTGGGTGAGGCATCCCTGATAGCTAATATTGAGCATCTTTCCACATGCCCCTTGGTCATTTGTATAGCTTCTTTGGAGGAATATCTATTCAGATTCTGTGCCCATATAAGTTGAAATTTTTGTTTTTATTATTGAGTTGGAAGAGGAATTTTCCATATTTAACTCGTGTTATCCTTACAATACCTCTCCGAGATTGGCGTACTTAACGTTTGTCTTGCAGGTGAAGCAATTCAAGTTCAAATCATTCACTCAGTTGCCCAAGGTCCCACAGGTAGGAAGGATCAACTAAAGTTGAAACTTTAAAACCCAGAATCTTTCCAAATATATGTTCCACTCTCATATTCTTCACTGTTTCACTCAGAAAGTCAAACAGTGATGAGTAAACATGACACTAAGACATGTTAGAATATTAAAGTTCAGACAACAATTTAGAAATGAGCAGACTTAATCCTGTGAAGGAAAACAGTATTAAATGAGAACAGAAACAGAAGCATAAAGACAATGGGAGGTTATGTTAACAGACAAAACAGTAAGAAAACTTTTGCTTCTCTGCATCCTGTTGGTCATACACTTGGAAGAAATGTAACCAACCCCAAGGTTATCATATCGAAGAAGGACCCAGAACTTTGGGAGGCCGAGGCAGGTGGATCCAATGAAGTCAAGAGTTCGAGACCAGCTTGGCCAACATGGTGAAACCCTGTCTCTACCAAAAATACAAAAATTAGCCAAGCATGGTAATAGGCGTGTGTAATCACAGCTAATCAGGAGACTGAGGTAGGGGAATCTCTTGAACCTGGGAGGCGGAGCTTGCTATGAGCCGAGATCACACCACTGCACTCCAGCCTGGGTGAGAGAGTAAAACTCTGTCTCAAAAAAAAAAAAAAAATGTGGCCTACAACAGAAGCCACCCTGTCTTGGGATGTACACATGGTAATGAGACATGGGGGATTCAAGTGCAAGTAGATAGCTCAGTGTGAAGTGGCACCAGGGTTGGCATCTAGAGGAGTCAAAGCAGGCACAAGGCAAGGAGAGGTATTTAGTTTTGTCTGTATCAATTTAAGGATCTTCGTTTGGCAACTTCTTGGATATTGTAGCCCTGTCATCTGTGGATTTTGATTTAGTCACAGGAGCCAATACATCATATGGTTGAAGGCCATGTAGCCTCACCTGTTCTGCGGACAGGCCTGCATAGCTGCTGGGAGGAACCATTCATGGAAAAAAAAAGGCTCACTCTCTTCATGTCCTGTAGGGTGAGTCTGGGGCTGGAGCCACTAAGAAAGTCTGTTGCTTAAGTCATTCTTGCTGTCCATGCCTTTACCTCAGAGGATTGTGGCTGCCAGAGTGGGGAATCCAACAGGCTGCGTTATGCATTGCCCCTAGTGATTGTGCCGGATGACTGTGAAGAGCCTCTGCTCTGCCTCCAGGGTGCCTAGCACAGGGGTTGTGGGCAAACGATACCTGTGGGCCCTGGCCCCGTTTTGTAAATAAAGTTTTACTGGAACATGGCCATGCTCATTTGTTTACCTGTGGCCTGCAAAGCCTAAAATATTTAGTATCTGGATCTTTATAGAAAACGTTTGCCAACTCCTGACCTGGCATAGTGCTAGGCCTGCAATAGCTGATTCTTTTTTGTTTTTGTTTTTGTTTTTTGAGAACGAGTCTTGCTGTATCACCCAGGCTGGAGTGCAGTGGCACCATCTCGGCTCACCGCAACCTCCACCTCCCGAGTTCAAGCAGTTCTCCTGCCTCAGCCTCCTGAGTAGCTGGGACTACGGGCGTATGCTGCCACATCCAGCTTTGTTTTTTTTTTGTATTTTAGTAGAGACGGGGTTTCACCGTATTGCCCAGGCTGGTCTCCAACTCCTGAGCTCTGGCAATCTGCCCGCCTCAGCCTCCCAAAGTGCTAGGATTATAGGCATGAGCCACCACGCCCAGCCTGCAATAGCTGATTCTTAAACCTTCCATTGACTTGCATCCTTTCATTATCACCTAACTGGCACGAAGCTAGGCAAGCCTCAGGGAGCCAAATTGGTGTTAGTTCCACAAAGACATTCTCTCCCTAGATGAGGGCTCCTTGAGGGTGGGTGCTAGCAAAAGCCACAAGGCCGTTATTTACGTTAAGAGAGTTCAGCCCTTTCCATGCCTCCCTACTCCAGATGTATCAGCCTTTGCCCAGGCATTCTCTGCCTGCTCAGATGAGATCATTTTCCACCTGTGAAAGTGTCTAAGAAGTTCAGTGTTTCCCCGCATCATCTCATGTGCCTGCATGTGCCCCTGGAGGTAATGTCAGCTCTTATTTCTGAAGTCCATTGTGAGTGAAGGAGCAAAATACAGAAAGGTTATGTCACTTGCCCAAGGTCCCACTTTGTCTTGTGCTCTGGGTCTAAATCCAGGCTGGGAGGAACATGGAGGGGTGAGGAGGGATGTCACCTTGTAATGAAGAGATGGCAATGAGGACTCTGATGATGGGCAGACTAGGGGAAGACCTTTCTGTTTGTTTTCAGCTTACCCCTTAGAATCTCAGTATCCTCATTGACAAAATGAAGCTAAGGCTATTTTCTAGGTCATGGAGGAGGATTCTATCTGGCACTGTGTATTAATTGCCCAGTATAATACCTGGCATGTCATGTTCAATAAATACTACCAGCCATTCTTATTGTTGTTACAGCTATTATTGTCACTATTGTTATTTTACTAATGTCAGTGAGAAATCAATGTCTGAACTTGAAATTTCCATCTCTTCATTCATTGTCTGGTGTTGTAAGGTCAAATGGCTACAGGAGAAAGACAGAGACCATAAATGACAACAGTGGACTAAAAGTACCAAAAAAAAAAAAAAAAAAAAGACTCTGTAGAGGATATTTATTATCTAAATGATGCAGCTGCTTGTTACATTCTAGTTCATTGTTGCCAAGCCCAAATATGGGACTAAAATTGCCAGATCTAATATTTGTTTCAAGAAATGTTGGAAATCTGTTTTTAACATTGGTTAGCAATTTCTACCAAATACACACACACACGCACACACACACACACAAACATACATGCGCACACACATATACAAATATGGTGAAATACTATCCAATCTGAAGGTCATACAGATTGACTGTCCCTTATCTGAAATGCTTGGGCCTGGAAGTGTTTCAGTTGTCAGATGTTTTTTTGGGTTGGGAAATATTTGCATATACATAGCGAGATATCTTGGGAATGGAACCCAAGTCTAAACATGAAATTTGTTTATGTCTTACATGACCTTATACAGATAGCCTGAAGGTAATTGTATATAATATTTTAAATAACTTTGTCCATGAAACAAAGTTTTGACTGCATTTTTACTATGACCCATCATAACACCACATATCGAATTTTCCAATTGTGGCATCATGTCGGTGCTCAAAAAATTTCAGATTTTGGGCCGGACACGGTGGCTCACGCCTGTAATCCCAGCACTTTGGAAGACCGAGGCGGGTGGATAGCAAGGTCAGGAGATCTAGAACATCCTGGCTAACACAGCGAAACCCCGTCTCTACTAAAAACTACAAAAAAAATTACCTGGGCATGGTGGCGGATGCCTGTAGTCCAAGCTACTCAGGAGGCTGAGGCAGGAGAATGGTGTGAACCTGGGAAGTGGAGATTGCAGTGACCTGAGATTGTGCCACTGTACTCCAGCGCAGGTGACAGAGCGCGACCCCTCTCAAAAAAAAAAAAAAAAAAATTCAGATTTTGGAACATTTCGGGTTTTCAGATTAGGGATGCTCAAGCTGTTTCTCGTTTGCAACTTCTTATATAAAGGGAGTAAAACCTTCCCTTTTCTGATAAGCCGTGCTTATATTTGTTCATATCTAAAGATGGCTTCATTATTTCACTTGAGCATCCAACAAGTATTTATCAAATAGTTCTCATGTGCAAGCACGGAACTGAGTATTTAGAGATGAGCCAGGAAGAGCCTGTCCCCTTGAGAGATTCTTGATCTAGTCGGAAGGACCAACATATCATAAGATAATTGTAATAGAATGTGATAAATGGTTATCATTAAAGCCATGAAAACTTCTATTTAGGGAACAGGAAGAGGAAGGGGATTCTGAAGGAAGAAACATTTGAATTGGGTCTTGAAGGACGAGCAGGAGTTTGCATACTATAGGGAGAGTGTCTAGAGTCGTGCTGTGCAATTTGGCAGCCTGTGGCTAAATTTAAACTAATTAACATTAAATGCTTTGCAAAATTCAGTTTCTCGATACAGAAGCAATAGACAGTGCAGAATTAGATCATTTCTATCATTGCAGAAAGTTCTTTTAGACTCAGCTGTGGTGTAAATAAGGACACAGATACCCCGAGACTGTATAAACTTTAGAACCCTGCAAGTTTTGGGAATGTGTCTGGAGTGATAAGAACTGCAGTTGGAAAGGTGGGCGGGAGGCAGAACAAGAGGAACTGCGGGTGCTAATTCAGCATGGTTCGTCACAGCCTCTAACTTTGCTTGACTCTACATGCTACCATCAACTCACCCTCCCAATCGTTGCTAACATATTTCTGGCTTCTTTCCTTGTTGCATTCAGATATATCACATGGTCCAAAAAAAGCAACATTACACTTGTGTTATGTTCCAGGTTTCGTCAGTAATGGCATACTTGTATTCTTGCCTCTGATACTGCTTGTGAATATTAAATACCTTAATTATTTTCTTTCACAGTAATACAAATTATAAAAGGAAAACATACTTAGATTTATTTTCATACCATGCTGGTCCACACTGCTGAACCATATTTGGAAACTTACAAAATCATTGCTATGGTTATGCATGGAGAATTAGTAAAATTATTTCATTATACTTTCATTTCATTATTTCATTTTCTCTTTGTGACAGATTTAAAAATATAGGATGAACTTGAATTTAGTATTCATAAAAAGAACGAGGGAGAGTTATACTAACAAACTGTTAATTTAATTTCTGAGTTACACTTGGTGCTAGATGAACATTAACTACCCTCTATTATTCTGATTTTTATTCTTATGTTGAATTGATCGCAGTTAAATAAAAGATGCTACTTGGAGTTTAATTTGAAAAATCTAGGAAACTCTTTGGTAAGTGACAGTTAACACATATTTTATTTTAGATGAGGTCTTTTTTCTCTGAATAGTTCATGTATATGAACTATTTATTTCATCCATTTATTCCTTAGTTATCTATTCATTCAGCAGATATATAGTGACTTCTTACATTGTGCCGGGCACTGTGCTTGCTTGGGACACAACAGAGAACAAAACAGTCAGGTTATCTGTTTTCATGAAGCTGACACTACAGTCTGGGAGGGATGCCAGTGTACAAGAATAAATGAGCAAATAAAGCTCTCAGATTGCCCCTCATAATCCAAAGACAATAAAACTTGTCTGACTACACAGGTGAAAAGTCTGTGCAGTCAAAAAATTTCTCTCTGATGAGTTGACTTTAAACTGATTCCTGAATTACGTGAAAGTGCCAGCCATGTAAGGATCTAGAGGAAGAGCATTCCCAGGTCAGTGCAGAGGCTCTGAGGAGCAAAGGAATTGGACATTTGGTTAAATAGGAAGATGACCACTATGATTGTAGTACAAAGAGGTGAGCAGGTGCCAGACTTTGTAAGATGTTTTAAGCCCCTGTGAGGATGTTAACAAGTTTTGAACACAAGAGGGATGTAATCTGATTAATGCCTTTAACAGGACATGTGGTTATTGCTCTGTGGAGAATGGAAGTTAGAGTTCAAGAACAAAAGCAAAGTGACTCATTATAGATGTTGATGATGGTGGCTTAGCCTTTATGGATGGAGAGAAGCAAATGGATTCTAGAAATATGTTGGTACTGGTAGAGGTGACATAACTTATTGTTAGGTTCTGGATGTGGCATCAGTTACTTCTCTAGGGAAGACAGGGATGCAGGAAGTGGGACAGATTTTTTGGAAGCGTCTGATGTGCTAGATGCCCAAATAAGCAAAGTCATGTTCTGCTATGTCTTCTCTTTTCACCTTGCTTTCTGACTTTAATATTGAAGAAATTTATCTGCTCTGCTGTGAAGAAAAATGGTAACTGACGTGCATTAATATCTGCTATTATAGTGCATTCACTCCGCAAAAATTAATAGAGCCCCTGCTAAGTACTGGGCACTGTGCTAGACCCTGAAGATACAATGATTCCTACTTACCTGGAGCCTCCAGTATAGTGAGGAAAACATTTAGCAATGAGTCCACACTGATCTGTGTTCCGTGCTGATCCAGGATTTCTCAATCTTGGCACTACTGACATTTTGGACCCGAAAATTCTGAGTTTGGGGAGTGAGAGAATGCATAGTGAGATGCTTTGTAGCATTCAGGCTTCTACTCACTGGATGCCAGAGACACCTCCCACCCAATTGTGACAACCAAAAATGTCTCCAGACATTGTCAGATGTCCCCTGTGGGACAAAATTGTCACCAGTTGAGAACCCCTGCCCTAATTCCAGCCCCTGATGTCTGATGACAGTGTAGCCAAGTTCTGAAGTCTGTTCTCCTCACCTGCCAGGTTTGAAAGTGTTTCCTTGCCTGTTAGTGGTAGAGCCAAACTTTCAATATGTGCAAGCAGCTTGCAACACTTGGGATGAAACCAAGGTTTCCTTTTGATGCTTTATTCAGTTTGGTTGGAAGTAGGATTGCATGTTAATAGCAGTCTGGGAAGTCTGGAGAAGGCCAAGTGATTGTTTTAAGTCAATAATGTACCAAACTGATCACTTGGCAATGCCCTGAAAATATGAATCACTGAAAGACTTTTTGATCTTTCATAGTCCAAACATACTGCAGAACCACCATCTCAACACATCACATCTTGGAGGTAGAGTCTATCAAATTCACCGATTTAGTCATATAAAGAACTGTATAGATTTGACTTGTTCCACTCCACCACTGCTTGTAAGTTTTACACTTGAGTTGAGGAACAGATTCTGAAACACAGATAGCCTAATGGGCAAAAGACAAGCCACAACTCTGCAATGCCAATTAGCAACAATGGCAACTAGTCCTCCTGGTGATGACGCTAGTGTTTATTAAGTGTAAATTATGTGCTAGACATTGTGAAAGTTGCCTTATCTATAATTTATTTAATGTTCATAATAACCTCATAAGGTTATTATTATTATCTTGTCATTTTCTATGTGGTAAATTGAAGTTAAATATTTTGCTGTGCTGATAAGGAATAGGGCTAGGATTCAAACATCCATATGTATTTAGAATCTGTGCTCATTTTGTTTGTTAGTCTTTTGAGAAAGAGTCTCACTTTGTTGCCCAGGTTGGAGTACAGTGGTATAATCATGGCTCACTGCAGCCTTGACCTCACTGGGCTGAAGTGATCCTCTTACCACAGCCTCCCAAGTAGTTGGGACTACAGGCATGCACCACCACACCGGGCTAATTTTTGTGTTGTTTTGTAGAGGCAGGGTTTCGCCATGTTGCCCAGGCTGGTCTAAAGTGATCTGCCTGCCTTGGCTGCCCAAAGTGCTGGGATTACAGGCATGAGCCACTGCTCCCTGCCTAGAATCCATGTTCTTGATGTCTATGCTAAAATGCCCCTCCAGACATTGTTAACTGCCCACGCTGCTCTTTTCCACTGAGTTTAAATATGGCCTCGGACTCCTCAGCAAGAGCTACTGCTACTTGATCAGAGAGGCATTTGGGATGAAAACTCTTTGCCCATCAATACCTAATTTTTCTTCCCAGTCAGGTATTAGGCAGTGAATTCTTCCCAGGCAGATTATGGGGCTGCTATAGACACATGGAAGTTCACATCAAGTAAGCCCGAAAGCAAGGGAAAAATGGTTGAACTATATCTCATAAGTAACTTTTCAGTCTCCTTTGAACTTTAATCAGTGGAACTGGTATTGTCCAGCTGCTTTGTTTTATTTTCCTTTTTTCTTTTACAAAGGCAGTTAGAACACACAAAAATGCCATTGAGCAAACTTATAATGTTGCCATATTGCTGGTCTCAGACTTTCACCCTTGGGGACATTCTCCCATTTCTCCATTAATGGGAGATGCTTTTGAGGATCAGTTTGAGGGATCTTTGTTCCATGTTAGAGCATATAAATCCAGTTTAGTTTCCTGCACCAAATCAGTTCATCTTGTATTCTTTTCTTCTTGGTTGGAAAGAGCCATGTACAGCAGTCTAAAACCTGAAAGCTGAAGGGAGATACATTTCCCTCTAATTCCTGCCATCTTGCTCTTTATTGAACTACTGGTAGATGGGGCCTGGGATGCAACACCAGTTGACACCTTGAAGCTGGGATTGGTTCTCTGTGCTACTAATGAATAAGCTAGAGAAAGAATTTGCTATATTTCCCTTTGGATGTCCTATAAGCATCAAATAAAACAAATGGACCAATGCTAAGCTTTAGTCAGGTAAAATGTTAGGTTCAAATGTGATGGCATAAACATAATAATATTATTCACTGACCAACACAACGGACTACATAATTATGAGTTTTATAGATTTAGTTGTAAAATATAGTGTGTTAAAATGACTGTGTCTGTGAGGAATTCAGCTTTTTAAATATGGCACTTAAAATTCTAATTTAAAATAAGTTTAATATTTCCTATCTTTTTTGTGTAAGGTATGAAAATGCTTTTCAGCGATCCGTGTTTTCAAGCTCCCCAAATATGACCAAAGGGCATCTTCTTTGATTTGCTGTTGGGTAATATTTTTATGATTGATGAGCAGGTGGTTCATTTTGAACCAAGTCTTCACTTTGGTCTGGGTTTCATCTTTAGTGATTTCCCACCCCCACCTAAAGTATAGTTTTATGACATAGAGCACTAATTAAGATTGTTTTTCCTTTAAAAAGTGATTAAACACATCCCCTACCATTGGTAATACCCTGATTCCATATAGCTCCACAGCACTCTCTGAGGAATACTTCTTTGTAATCTTGTTTTTTGTGTTCTGGCTTAATTTTCCAGCTCTTAACTCTGCCTAAATATATTCTACCCCCTAACCTCTTTAACACTTAGGCTTAGGAAAGTGATCACTTTAAATTTACAGTTGTTAAATAGATTGTTAATGACCAAAAGAACCTATCAATCTTGCTGACCGTCATTATATTTTAAAAAGCAGACGGCTAATCACCAAATGCTTTGTTGATGGTTATTTTCATCACACTGACTGCCCTCTTTGGCATGGAAAGCCATTAGGCAGGAGAGATAGGAGACAAGCCATTGTGGCAAAGTGGTGCTGATGCTGGCAATTGGACTCCAGAGGGCAATTTGTCAGTTTGCTTAGGAGGTTCAAAGCTCACTTTGTTGTGCTCAAACTTTACTGCCTGTTTGACCAGCTATGTCCCTCCTGATGATGTAAAAATCTGCTAGTTTCTCTCTTTCATTGTTGTTCAACTTGTATGATATAGGGTCACTATTTAGACAGAGTCTCTAGGTAAGTCAAGGATCCCAGAAGGTATGGACTTGGCTAAATTGAGTTATAGATGGACTATGATTTTATATCAAATCATTGTCAAATGGCATCTGTAGCTTTTAAGTTTACTTTCATCTTTTTCTTTTTAGTGTGGAGACAATGCAGTTTCATTATGCCTGCTTTCTAACATCTCTTTAAATTCAGCAGTACCCTGAAAGGCAGCTCTTCAGGAAAATCTAAACAGAAATCTCAGGCTGCATGTGGATTCCTTGTTCCCCAGAGTCTTCGCTGAAAGGATCCTTTTAATGGATCACTCCTCATGGTCATGTAAAATGATTTTACTTACAAGACATTCAGGAATATCCAATTTTTAAGAACCCGTATGTTTCATAAGGCAAGGGCACACCTAGCCCTATGTGGATGCCCATCAAAGAGATGACTCCTATGTATGCCTGCTGCTGGGAGACAAAAAGGCCCACGCCAAACCTGCTGTCAGCAAGGTTCAGAATGTAGGCACAATGGCTTCCTGGTGTGAATAAATTGGCTAAGATTTGCTTTCTCCATCATGGAACTCTTAAATTTTTATCCTATTGGTTTATCTGTGATGTCGGGGGCATGGCTGGCTTAGAAAGGCCATGCCCTGCACATTTGTAGCCTCAGTGCTTCTCAGGTTGCTAACCCATCTGTCCTCTTCTACTCAGCAATGGAAATCCTTCTCACTGAGGCCCCGCTTAGCAGCCTGTGTCTTTACCAATCTTCCTTTGCCCTTCATGCAGAGTAAACCACTCCCTTTTCCATATCATGCTTTTCCTGGTTTGTGGTTAGTTGTCCATGGTAGCCTCCTTGAAGGAAGAGGCCATGCCTTACTCATATTTTGTCTCCTTGATTCCTGATATTTTGCCTGCCAGAGTTGGCACCTGATCCCAGCTGGACAACTGGAAGGATTGATCGACTATTTTTAAACCATAGCTTTTCAGGTCTTAGGAAAGTGTTTAAGTCCTTGGAGGGGCTGGAACATATCCCACCAATTTGGGAACCTACCCTTGAAGGTACATAACCCTTATTCTGACCTTACGTTGCATAAATGCTGAGTGCATGCTTGTGTAATTAAATCAAAATTGATAGCAGCCACCTAATGCAGGGTGCTGATTAACTTAGGGCCATCTCTTCTCGAAGTGTGTGCTCTGTGTTCTTCAGAATGATAACAGATTATGAGAGCCGGTGTTGGAGAGAGAAATGAAGGAAATTCTATGGCAAGTAACGTTGAAAAATGCTCAGCTAAGCAAAATTAAATACTGTTCTTCATTGAAGAACTTCTTTGACCTTAGCATTGTTCATGAAACTTCCGGAAGAGAGATAATAAGCAGCATTTCCAAAGTACTTTGAACTGTGATTTTTTATTAAAATTTCTCTCTCTCTTTTGAGCAGCTCTTTGGTAATAGTGTTTCCAAGATCATACTTGGGAAATGCTGATTTAAGACTGCTAAGATGCATAAGCTGGTTTCGCTGATTTCGGAGTAATGAAAGGCAATAGTTAAGTGGGTTCCCATTTTGCATATGAGGTAACATAAGCATTTTGCCTTAGGAATGTAACAGATGAACTTCAGAAATTCCCCAACAGGAAATGAACCGAGGCAGCACAGAGTGTTCAGGAACCCTAAACCCAGCCTTTCCTTGACGCCCTCAGTGAGGCAGGAACCAGAAGTTTCATGGGCAGCCTTTTCTACTCCAGTGTTTGGCCCTCCAGGCAATCTGAAAAAGAGTCCCAGATTGATACTCAGGCCGTATTTATGGCCATTCCAACATGAGGAATGTGGAAAATGGAGAACCAGCTATGGACACCACCAAGAACTCAGATCTAATTCCCACCATGGAGTCCCCACAGGGCAATAATCTGCTTAGACCAAATGAGGCCTTCAGAACCCTGCAGGCTTTATCCTCTCAACGAAGTTAATTTTGTACTTGGAAATAATGAAATTACTGATAGATCAGGCTGGGATCTCTGCTAGTTAATATTATCCCATCTCTCTATCCTGTGACAGTGCTGTCAACTTGTTATAATGTGATATTTTGAGCACCATTTAGATATTATTTTTTAATAACATCTTCATTGAAGGCCTAAAGCTTTGCCTAAGATTCTAAGGAAAGTTTTCATATGAAAGAGAGCGATAATGTTAAACAGACACTAATAAACCCTCTGAAGAAAATTCATTATAATATCATTAGCAAAAGAAAAGAAGGAAGAAAAAACAACACACTTTTCCAGCCAATGTATGTTCTCTCATTAGGATTTTACATTTATTACTGTACTGTTGCTGCAGATTATTCTTAGTTATGTATGTGCTTATGAACCCATGAAGAATTAGTGTCTTCTTAATGAGCACCAAAGACTGTATGTATTAAAAATTCTTTAACCTTACATAAAAAGGAAACCATTTATTAGCAATTATGTCTTAGGATTAAAAAGTATTGTTTTTTGAAGCATTCCAAGCATGTTGTAGTGTCTTCTCCTATTTGAGCTTTCAGGATCTCTTTGAGGGATCCTCCTCTCTGTTATGAGGAGGGTAAGTTTTCCTCAAGAATGCAAATCACTTGGCCATGGTTGCCCAGTGAGTCAGAGACCATGCTAAGGGTCTCACCTTCATGGTATAATTTGAGGGTATGGGGAGGCTTCATTTATCTGATAATAGTTTTCCTAATGGCCTGTGGTACATGTGCTAGAATTATGATTAGAGAGATTCATGACTTGTCCTTTTAGGAATCCAGTTAAGAAGGCACATTTGGGACAGGTGGCCCCTGTTATCACCAGAACCTTTGAAACAATTGGGACTGGATGGATATCAGACAGTATGCATCAGAAAGGCTGGACTGCCTCTTGATGCCTCATGTCTAGTCCCATTTTGATTGGCCAGTGTCCAAGCATTGTTGAATATCTTTGAATATCATCCCAGGTAGTAGGGAAAAATTACTGAGAATAGGATGGTGCTCTGGTTTGAATGTGTTTCCAAAGTTTATATGTTAGAAACTTAATCCCCAGAACAACACTATTGAGAGATGGGACCTTGAAGAGGTGATTAGGTTATGAGGGCCCTGCTGTCACCAATGAATTAATGTTATCATGGGAGTAGGTTTCTTGTAAACACTAGCTCAGCCCTTCTCACCCTCTCTTCTGGCTATGTGATGCCTTTCACCTTGTTATGACATAGCAAGAAGGCCCTTGCTGGATGCGGCTTACCCCTTGATCTGGGACTTCCCAGCCTCCAGAACCATGAGCCAAATAATTTCTGTTTATTATAAATCTTCCAGTCTCGGGTATTCTGTTAAAGCAGCAAAAGCAGACTAAGACAGAGGAGAAACACAAAGCCAAACTCTGAGTCTTTCTAAAGGTCACGTTGGACAAGCCGTATCACTGATGGTGTGGAGACTAGGACCCAGGCATATCCCAGTGATATTTACCTAGATCCCTCAAGGAAAATCAATAAATATGGACCATTTCCTTTCTGATATAGAGCTAATGTTTAAAAGAGAAGGGTCTTGATTTTTTCCCATATATTTCACTGTATAGTGAATAGAATATATACCAGTAAATAATATATGGTCCTTATTATAATGTTGGAAATAAAATGAATATGATTGTGATTATTGTATCATTCACTGCATCATTGCTTTGCCTTCAATTTGGGCCTTTTAGCTGTTGTCAGTTAAAAGTCTACAAGGAATTTGTCTGGTTTCAGTTTCACATGCAATGTAGATATACTTTTCTCCTTATTAAAGCAAAGTTTAGAGTATTTTTTAAAAGATGGTTATCTCTAAATGCTATGTATGACTACTTTTAAAATTATAGATCGTAGCTAACATAGAATACAGAGCCACTTGGCCAAGTTAGGTGAGTATAGTGAATGTCCAAGCCTGAATTTGTATGAGACAAATTCAGGTATGAATTTGTTAAGAGACAACTTGTTGAAGAAAGCATACTCCTTACTTTCTTCTTTCAGATTACTCTGATGGCAACAGAGTCCTTGAAATCCTCAGGGAACAAATTGGGGATAAAAGTTAGAAAGTACACCCAGCTTATTTTCCAAGCTCTGAGCAGACCTAAGAAGGAAGACTGAATTTAATCAAAAAAGATTTTATTGATGAAGGTATCTCTCCTTCAGGCTAAACTTTGGCCCCTGCATGCTAATAAAACCCTCTCATTTCTCAGAAGTAGCCTTCTGCATAAAATCCAGGGAGAGTCCATGAACAGGAATACATCTTGGAGAAAGGGAATTGAAGACGATCAATCAGAAGTTGGCAAGGTCTCCCGCTGTCCCTTGCTGAGTTAGGAGGCACTTGCCTCTCTCTGGGCTGACTGATTTTTAATTCTTGGGCAGTCACCTGAATGCCTTTGGATTCTTGAGAGAGTGTAGGATGTGCCACTGGATGCAACTGCTTCTCTCAGCTGATGCTGGCTGAGCTCTGGGCATTTGCACCCTGGTATTTTACTTCTATGTTATCTGTGCACGTGGTACTTTTACTGCCCAGATATGAAGATGAGCAATCTGGAGCCTCAAGATTTTATGACTGCTAATTAGTACCCTATTTGTGCCCTTTTAATCTGTTATTATAATAGGATGGCATGACATGCAGTTTTTTCTTGGCTCTCTGACTGCTGCAGCCAGAGGGGGCTGTATGTGCACTTTCTCATTACCTGTGTGCTTAAAGAATATTAATAAAGATGAGTTTAAAAGGGCAATGTTCTGAAACTTTCTAGTCCTCACCACGAATGTGAAATTTAGTTCCTGTTCTTCCCCAGGCTATGAAAGAAAGCTTTTGCCCCAAAGATGATGCTCAGACTCCAGTGAACAGAGGTGGGCCCTGGGAAAGATTCCACTGCTACTATTCTTTCTCTGGTTCGTTTTTAACCTGAGATAGGCAGAGATGGGGAATCTGTGAGGCTATGTCACTTGGTGAAGTCAACAGTGAATTAGACTGAAGTTCAAATTCTGGATCTTTGGCTTATTATCTAGGAATCCCTGCACAATTGTTTTTCTTTCCATATTGTTACTTTACCCCTTCCAAGCCTCCTTTCTCCATGCACACTTAGCCAATTTACTGACTGTTAGGTACTCACTTCTCTGAGCTCCACAGGAATGCAGATTCCATGAGGTCAGGGTCACATTTGTCCAGTTCTCTGGTAGCCCCGCAGCACCATTTCTGACAAATAATTGGCTCTCAATAAATGAATGTCTAGTAGACAAAAAAGATTTAATTTCTTGTCCTGTAAACAAGTATCAAAAAATCGTCTCACTGGACTGCGGGAATAATCAACTAGTAACTGCTATGGTTTGGATGTTTGCGCCCTCCTAACCTTATGTTGAAATTTCATCCCCAATATTGGAAGTGGGGCCTCATGGGAAGTGTTTGGGTGATGAGGGAAGATCCATCATGAATAGATTAATGACCTCTCTGTTGGTGAGTTACTCCCTACTCTGTTAGTTCCCATGAGAGCTGGTTGTTAAAAAGAGTGTGATGCCTCTTTCCTTCTCTCTTGCTTCCTCACTCCCCATGTGATCTCTGCACACACAGTCCCCCTTCACCTTGCCATGAGTGGAAGCAGCCTGAGGCACTCACCAGAAGCCAAGGCCAGTACCTGCCTTCTTGTACAGCCTGCAGAACTATGAGCCGGATAAACCTTGCTTTCTTCTTGAATTACTCATCCTCAGGTATTTCTTTATGGCAACAATTAAACTGAAACAGTAATGTAATACCTGTACAGTGTGTGGTAAACGGTTGGTCCTCATTCATTGGGAGTGAAGTTTGTTCTTTCCTCTGACTATAGGATGCTCAGGTGAAATGTGGCCTCAGGCTCACCTGGGAATGAGAGAGCGAAGTTAGGAGAGGTAAGAATGAACACTGCCTTTTTCCACACTGTCACATATGGTAGGAATGTGGAGGTCCTTGCTACTGTCACTCTCTTCATTTGGTAGAAAGTGTTCTGTAACCACGGAGCCACAGGAAGCCACTGTGATGCTATGATATTCAGCGCTCCAGAAAGCTGCCTTCGATTCTCCATATCAGAGCTTGCTCGATGGAATGGTGTTCCCCAAATGTGTCTTTTGCCTTGATCCGTAACCCTCCTATCCTTTCAAGGGATTGCCTGGCATTGGCTTCTCTTAGGGTCAGAGTTCTGAACATTTCAAGAAAAACTAGCAAATGTGCTCTTGGTTGAGGCCTGCCTCCCTGCTAGTTTTACTCACCCTGAGTATGTGTGAGTTCATATAAGTCACTATGGGGAACCTGGCACGTGCTTGCAATTCCCAGCGTAAAGCTGATTTCTTCTGGAAAATGAAAGCAGCGCTCATGTCCTTTATACATGCCTTGAGGCTTACATGGAAAGAAGTCAAAGGAAAAAACCCACCTGTTGGTGACACCCCAGGCACATGTATTTCAGGGACTGAAAAAAAGCAGCATTCAAAGTAGCAAAGCTTTGCAAGGATGATGCAGTTAGGATGTGAAGCTGGCTCTTGAAAAGTGGATGATCAAACAGAGCACTGTACTCTACTAAACTGAAATCCAATAGGCTGCGGTTGCTGGTGTTCTCATTCCATCATGAATTCTCAGAATAGCTTGGAACAAATCAAATCAGAGACATCAATCATTAAAAAACAAAACTGCATCAGGTAGCATGCACTTTCTAGAAGCCCGATAGGGCTGTTTCTGAGGGCATTTGTGTTCTTGCGGTCACTGTATCCTTCAAACTGTCTTCAGTGGGGAGGACACATGGCAGCCCCCTGTGCTCAATGCTGCTTCCTGTTTCTCCAGCAATATTTTCAGTGTCTGAAGATGAGGTTGAACCATGATGAAGCTGTGATCTCCAGTGGCTGAGCCCAGTGCTAGTCATGTTTCCTCTTCTGAACATATATAGAAAATGTACTTTGTGTACTTCCAAATCATCGTAATAGTGAACTGATGAGCTTTCTTTTGTGACATCAGGGTGATAATAAAAGGAAGGATTTGAAAATATCTTTATTTGAACACATTTTTAAAAATTAGCAAATCTGTTTTGCCACTTCATTTTTGTTTTGCTTTGTTTTGGTGGATTTTTCTTATTTTTGAAATGTAAAACCACAGGAATAGTTGACTTAAGGTCATTTTTGTTCTTGAAATTAAATGTTACAGTTATAGACTATTTGGATACAATCAAATATGGAAGAGAACCTTTTAACATTATTGAGACATACAGAGTGCATATTGTCCCAAGGATTTCACATTAGAGACCTTTCGGTTTAATACTATCCTGCTATATATACCCTGTAACTACTTCTCAGCAGCTCACTGGCAACTGACAAGGTGTTGACTTCTCCCATTCTATCCTGCCTGCTGAAAGTGGATTTTCTTACTGTCCCATGGCATGACTCCCCTGCCTACCCTCAAAATACGAGAAAGAGCTTTCAGATATGTCGCCATCTGGTAGCCTTGCTTTTGTGGAAGCAGCTGGTACAGCTTGGCATTATAGCCAAATAAGTAACTTTAGAGATAGGAAATGGTTTTACAAAACTTTAACAATGACACAATAAACGTCTTAGCCTCTAGTTTCCAACCGTAATAAAGTTGTCCCTAGAAGAGTTGAGTGGTCAGTTTTTACTAAGATACACAATAAAGTATATCTTTATTGTGTCAATATCCAGTGGTATGCTGGTAAATATTAACAACTAGTTTTTCTGTATGCATGTGTGTGTATATAGAAAAACATATCCACATACCCCCATATATCTGACTGTTTATTATACATTTTACTGATATAAAATGTACACCACACAATTTGTGAGTAATCATAAAATATATACCAATCTTTATCGTAAATTTTATATAGCCAATTTGATTCTTGCAGAATGCTTTTGTTAATGTTTGTTGAATTCCTGTAATCACAGTCAACTTATGATTGTGATTCAGCCATGATTTGAAAATTCAGATGAGGAATAAATGCTTGGTTACTACTCAATTAAGCAAAGTTGCTCATGTCACTGACAAACAGGTGTGCTTCAGACGTGAATATTGGTTGACATTTTTGTTTACATAAACAAGACAAAAGTGAAACCTAAGAATATATGTCAAAACTTTACTCATTTGTCAATCATATGAGTGACTTTTTTTTACCAAATCAGATAATGAATATAGAATACTAAAGGGTATTTTCTTAATTTTTTGTGCTATTCACCATGTAACAGCTATTGACACAATATGCTTTTAAGTTTTGTCTGCATAATCAGTATTTTCCTCTATCACTTTCTTAAATCTAGATAACCAAGAAAACAGTTAATCTGTAGTGTTTCCAGTTTCCAGTTCATATAAATACGCTCCATGACTGAATTGAAACTACAAACCTGATATCACTGCACAGACTTGGAAAGAGACATGCAGTAGCACACTGAAATACTGAGAGTATTTCCACCACAAGATACAATAGATGTTGATATGGTTTGGTTGTGTCCCCACCCAAATCTCATCTTGAATGGTAGCTCCCATAATTCTCATGTGTTGTGGGACGGACCCCGTAAGAGATAATTGAATCATGGGGGCAGTTTCCCCTGTGCCATTCTGGTCATAGTGAATAAGTCTCCTGAAATCTGATGGTTTTATAAAGGGAAAACCCTTGCACTTGGTTCTCTTTCCCTCTTGTCTGCCACCATGTAAAACATACCTTTTGCCTTCTGCCATGATTGTGAGGCCTTCACAGCCACGTGGAACTGTAAGTCCATTAAATCTCTTTTTCTTTTTAAATTACCCAGTCTCGGGTATGTCTTTATCAGCAGCATGAAAACAGACTAATACAGATGTATATAACCTAAGAGCATAGATAATAGTAAAATGTAGTGATATTATTAGGAATTGCTGAGTTTTGAATATTTTCTTACCTTTGTTCTTAATATTTATTACTCGCAAGTTACAGAATTTAATTTTTAATGGCTTTTTAAGCTACCAGTTTACAAAACTTCTGAAAATCATACAAACAGCTCTTGTGAGCTGGTACAAACCAGCTCTCACACATCACTGCTTATATCCTCCTTATATGGGTCCTAAAATAAGCAGGAGACCCAGAAAATTTGGAAAGAATGGAGGTTTGCTGACCTAGTAAGAACACTGCCAAGAAAATAATTTCCACCAAACATTCTATCATTTTCCTCCTCGAACAGCATAGTCACGGCCAAAGTCATTTTAGCTTTGCCTTTTATCAGCTTAAGAAATTCTAGATAAGCCTTAGGCTTATGTGTTCAACACTAAGGAACATGCAATGTTTCTTCAGTGACAAAGGCAAAACCAAGGCTAATATAGGAAAGCAGGACCAATGGACCAAGGTGTCAGGTGTCATATGCTTTTGGGAACAGCACCATTTTCCAGGGTATCTGTCTTCTTCCGCATAGTGTACTTCACTTTTCTACATGTTTCTCCTACGAATATGAAGTTACTTGAAGCTCTTAACCCCTCTGTACCTCCACCTACTTTCCTTGCGAGACTTGTCCTTAAAACATTTGCTTTGTAGGGATGTGAAAGTTATCTCCTTGATTGGGATAATGTAATTAAAGGGAAACTTGATTTCCTTGCCAAGTCTGGATTTCTCTACCGAGTACCACCTCAGGGATTTCTTAAAACTCGATTACAGTCTGCTCTGCTTATTAGTGAAAACAAGGTGCTATAACGATCTCTCTTCCTGATAACCTGTTTTCTGTGTGTAAGTATTGTTAATATTTTTTTCCTTAATCCACCTAATTGAAGATGTGAGGATGTTTCAATAGTATGATTCCTGAAATTTATTTCATAAATGATATTAACTTTATACCTCCAAATGTGTTAAAGTGTGAATATGTTTTAAATGTTTTGTCTTTCATATCTAAATGTATTTTAAGACTTTTTCCATTTTGCATTTCCTACCAGCAATGTTTTTTATACTGAATGCAGGCATTTCAAAGGACTCCTATTTTGAGCATGTCTGTCCCCGAAAGTATGCAATGCTAATTTGAACAGTAAGCGAGATAAACACCTCATATTTAAAAATTGGTTGAAAATGAGAAAAGGTACTATTTTCATGAAAAAGAAAGTAAGAAATAAAAAGTTCTTCATGTGAATAATTCCAAAGCACCTCGTGGTACATTTTTTTCTTCTGTCCTATATTGCTGTTATTTAGTCACAGAAAGCTTGCCTCATCTAATTTATTGGAGAGAAAACTGTCACATTATTGTCTACCAGAAATGATATGGGGACAGGTTTATCTTATTTCAATATGCATTTAATTAATGAGTTACACCATATATTAATCAAAGCAAATATATTTAGATTGTAACCAGACAAAAATCTTTAAACTCTAATATTCTATCCTAATGTTTTTGGCTTCTACTCGTATTAAACTGAATTGTAGGTTTTATTTGTCTGAAGAAAAAATGGTTATATGCAAAGGAAGTGAGGGTGATTTGAAGTCGTCATAGAGCCAGTTTTTTACACTGGAGGGTGTGTTTGATAGGTTGTTTTGGGAGGTTCTTCAACACGTGGAAGTTATATGTGAACATTTACGTGTATGTGCATTTTCCTCAGGGTTGTATTAGAATCTAACAGGGGGCTTGTGATGCTCTAAAGTTTAAAAATGACTGCCTTTTAGGAATAATGAAGCCCATTTTCCACACTAAAATGAGTTTTAGTAATGAGCTGTTGCCCATACGCCCTTCCTTTATGTCTTTTAAAAGACATTTTTATTCACAAATTCTAATCAGTCAAAGGGTAAATAATCAAATATGTTTAAAAAAGATTCAAATACTTGGCCAGTATAGCAGAAATCGTACATATGGTCATCAGCTTGTAATGGGTTGGAACCTGGCCTCTCTGGAAGCAGGTATCTATAGCCAGGTGGTCTGACTATCATTTTGTCCCTGCTGTGTGGCCTACTGGAAGGATTCAGTTGCATGATTAGGGGGTAGATGAAAAGAGAATTGTTGAGAATGGCACCAATACAGTGTCATTGCCCATAACATATGTTTATACATCAAACATGTTTGTCACTTTTAGGGAATGCATCCATTAATCTGTTTTTTTTTTTTTTTTCTTTCACTTTTAAGTGCTGTTGAGATGTCAAAGGAACAACAGCACTGCTATTCCAAGTGCCCTCAAATTGGAAGTGACTGTATTTATTGGCATTGCTCAAAGAGACTTAAAGACCAGTACCCATTCATTCTGTGGAGTCTGAGAATATGGAATTAGAAGGAACACAATATTGTTTTGGCTAATGGTAAAATAAAAACCTGGAATGATGAAGGTGACTCATTGATCTAACATCTATAGTCATGAATTAATTCACTTTATGTCTGAATTACCTCTGTTCTCGCTCTTATAAAAACAGCAGCTAATTGATGGATTACTATATGCCTGATACTATCTCAGGCTCTTTACATTGATAAAGTGATTTAGTCTTCAAAATGCTGTCATTTATAGGCATTGTTGTTCTCCCTGTTTTACAGATGAGGGACCTGAGGCACATAGAAATTGAGTGCTTGTACAGTGGGACACAGCTACTTAGTGGTGGCACTAAGATTCAAAGCTAGTCAGTCCTGTATCCCAGAGCCCACGATCAGGACAGTGCTTAGTCCCTACTATAGCAGAGAAAGTGCTAGAAGCCTGGAAATTACAGTGGTCCAGACAGACATGGTTCTTTCCACTATCAATGAAGCTGATAGAGACCAAAAGGGCAGTAGTTGAGGCTACTTCAAAACAGAAGGGCAAGGCAGGTTCCTTGGGGGAGATTTAAGCTGGATGAAGGAGCCGGGGAAGAGAGAGATCCCTGGGAGAGAGAGAAGAGCAGGCACAAGGCCTTGGGGAAGGAAGGCACTTGGAGTATTCTACAGACAGCAGAAGCAGGAATGGCCAAAGACAAACGAGCAGAGGGGAGAGGCAGGAGACCAACTGTGGCTATGCGAGACCTTCTTAACCTCAAAACCTAAAGGGATGTCATTATGAGGGAGCCTCTTGGCAATTTGATGCCATGCTTCTTTGTCCCTGTGATCTGATGCCATGATCTTCTTGCAGAAGTTTTCTATCTTGTGTTCTGTCTTTGATTACCTCTTATTTCCACATGAACTTCTCCTTCTCTTCTCTCTTGGTTCCTTTGGATGTGGCACTTGGCCACGTTGCTAAGGGGAAAAGAAATGATTTCATTGGTTAAACCATTGAATTAAAGGCTCAGAAATAAATGGTCAAAAGAGTCTTAAAGAACGTAACAGTGCAGGAGGAGAGTCCATTAAACCAATAACTGAACCAGAGTCTTCATTTGTGTTATATGAGGAACCCTCCACTATTTAGCTGTTTGTGGACCCAGCGATTGCTATGATTATCCCATTATTGCCAGTGTCCAATATAATGTTTGTATCCAGACTATGTTATTAACTTTATTTTTCATTTATTCGAACCTACATAATGTTAGATCATTTGTGTTTTGTTTGGGGCTGTGTGGGGTTTTTTCAGAGCAGTCCAATTTTGTCATAACATGCATCACATAGTTAAGATTTCATATCTTTGCCTCATCTACCCCATTATGGAAAATGGCAGTTGATTAGGGTTTTCTTTAGATCATTATCAATTGTTTTCTACCTTGCAGATAGTGCTGTTAGGACACATCTATCATACCCCAGAGATCCTATATAGCTCGTTATTTCTAAGTGATTTATTACCTTTACTGTGGAAATGTAGTTAGTGAACGTTGGGGAAGCAGGGGCTGTATTGAGAAATATCAATGTATCCTCATGTTCTGGCTTGCAGTGACAGTCAGAGATCCATCTCACTGACAGTTACCTTGTTAACATTTTGATCAGATGGCAAATTTGTCATTTTTCATGATAACAAGTATAAGTTTGCACAAGAACCGTAGATAGATGAGAAAGATAAAACAGCCCTCTCTTAGTTTTTCTGTGTGATGTAATCAGTAATCTCTGGGAGAAGTGAAATAATTACTGTGTGAGAAGCTCATCCACTGGAAAATGTGTTTGTTGTAGAAAGCTCAGATTTTTCTTCATTTGGATAGAATGTGCCCTGTTTTCTTTCTTTCTTTTTTTATTTTTTTCCTTTGCTGACAGTTTGATTAACACACCAAGCCGATGCGAAATAGACAGAACAAAAGGGTTTACAGTCAGAATGCTTGGGTTTAATCACAGTATAAGATGTAAACAAGGTGAGTAAAAAGTAATAGCATGCAGAATTGTTAGGAACAGTGAATTAGCTGCCATGGGGATGGGGTTTGGGTGTTTTCTCCTTCTACATTTTAAACTTGCTCTCAAACCTTTTCTCGTTAGTGTCAATATCGAGTAATGTATGTTCTTCTCTAAACGCTCGTCAATAACTATGAGGTGGCCCGTCTGGAGGCCTCACTCTTGTGTGATCACACAGTTAATAATGTCTTTGTATTGTTTTTCTTGCACTTTCTCTTTGGCTGTGTTCCTTGTGCTGTGAAATCTTTAAACTCAGAGCACTTGTGAAAGCTCCAAGCTCTCAGGTGCTTAGGGGGTGAGTGTATTGGAGGAAGAATCCCACTTTGGGGTCAGCATTTCTTTACAATGCTTGAGAGTCAGAAATGGGCTTCTGCCTGCCTCTGAAAATAATAGTTCTCAGTGCAGCAGACAGCTGTCAGTTAGAGCCCATAACAACCAGTGACAAACCCATATTATTGAAACTCAGGTAAGACTGGAGTAAGTACATCCACAAAGACACTTGAGGCAGGAAGATGGAGCTCTGGATGTCAAATATGAATTTCTCTTCTGAACTGTCATATGACTCACACACACACGTGCCTGGAAGTTCAAAGTATAGATGGTTTTTAAATGCTTCTGTCAGGTAACCATGGCCTTGGGAAAAATTATATTATGTTTTCATATTTGCAGTGAGATGCAACCACAGAGGGGGAAATATGCCAAGTACAATCAATCATTTCTTTTATTATACTAGTTTTTAAAGGGCAGGAAGTGCTCATGGCTGCATTTATATGAGGCAGATTTTTTCTAATAATGGTACAACTATTAAGGTAAAATATAACTACTTATTCCTTATTAATTTGGCCTATATGCATTTATTCCAATGAAGAGTTGAAAGTAAGCAGTTAGGGTGAGAACAATGTTTTTGACCATCTACTAAATCTTTTAACGCTTTGTCCAGGTCTGAGCGAGAGCTGTTGCATTTTCTTTCTCATCTGACTCACCATTCATGGTTATCCAACTCATTTGAGGGATAGGGAAAGACTTTCTTTCCATTTGTCTGAATATACTAATTTGAATTTGTCATTTTGATGGCTAGTATTCTTATAGGAAATATATGGAGAGATATAAGAAATCACATAGGAATCTCATTTTCTTGACAGGAGATCCTGTGATAATCCTTATAGCCTGTATTATCTGAATCCCTCTAATATCTTCATCTTTTTACTTTTTCTTTTGGTATCTGATGATCATAGCCCAAGCCTCTACTCTGCATGTCTGAACACGGTCAATGTCTTAAATGACCTCCTCTCCACTCATATTTCCAAAGAACTGTAGGGCTTGTTTACATGTCCCACAAGTCTGTCCCTCCTGTCACTTGTCACTTTATGCTATGGATCACTGCTCTGGGCCTTCCTGCTTGTTGTCTCTTGCTGTTTGCAGCCATATCTTCATGTCGTGGAGGTTCTTCCACGACCACTTTATCCCTCTACGGTCATCAGCACCCACTCAATTTTCCAAAGGCCCTGTCAACTCTACACAGTCATTTATGACAAACAATTTTTAATGGCTTTAGGAAAAACCTGAAAGAATTACAATTCTGAATCAGTTAAGTAGAATGATTTTGGCAGCACATTATAGAAATTGTGATTCAAAAAGTTCCAACAATAAGGAGTTAAGGTAGGATAGTTCCACCTTTGAGATAATGAATGGTTACATCAGTTGCATAAATGTCATACTCAAGAATATAATATCTTCCCTTCTTTCTACTCTTCGATTTCCCTGCATTGGCTTCTGGCTCAAGGTTAGCACCCTTCATGGTCACAAAATGACTACAGCAGTATAGCCATCCCATCCAGACCCATTAACAGTTGGAAAAGAATGATCCCTATTTCTTCTTATGTGTCTCTTTTGATGGACAAGGAACTGTTTCACAGATGTCTCCCTTGCTAGCTGAGTAGGTCAGTGACCAGAATTGTATCATCTTCCTGTTCCTATCAATGGCTTAGACCAATTGGGTCAAGGGTAAGATTAGCTTCCCAAGAAGAAGTTGAACAAATGAAAAAGGGTAGCTACCTCTCAAAATTGGAGTTACATTAGTGAGGTAAGAAGGGGGAACAGAGAGTAGGTAGACAACCAGTAGTGTCTGCTGCTAACACAGAAAAATAAAGCTGGATTTTACATGTTACTGCTCTTACCCCTTAGTGGGAGGAGGTGTTCTCTACTAGTCATTTTGACCTTTTCCTCTGTTACCATATAGTAGGGGCTTATCTCCCACCAAAGGTATGAGTCCCCTCCACCTCTTCTCTCTTGAAGACTGTTTTGTGCCCTAAGTTGACTGACAATGGAATATTGGTTTCTTTTGAGGGAAGTGCCATCCCCATCCCAACTCTCACAGCGGCTGGGGGCTGCTGCTCCAACACTCCCTCTCTGCCCCAGTGGCCCCAGAAGCCAAATACTTCTCTATAATTCCAGATTATTCTAGTTTAAATAATGTAGCTTATCAGACACCAAAAATCCATACTAGAAGATTTTAAGCCTCATGCAATTCTCATTGACATTTAGGAAAAAAGAATCTTTTTAAAGATCATAGCTCCCTATTTCAGATACCTAATTAATAAATATATATTTATATATTTTTTCTGCATATATATATGTATATATTTGTGGTAAGATACACATAACGTAAAATTTACTATTTTAACCATTTTCAAGAGTACAGTTCAGTGGCATTAAGTACAGGCATATGAAACTATAATTACATCTACCAGGGTTCCCACCTAATAGACCTATGTATATTTGAGTGATGATTCTTTTTGATTTCTGTTTCTCTCTACTGGAATAAAGAATCTCTGAAACTTGTAATCTATAAAATTCTTGAACTAAAAGCATTAAAAAAAAAAAAAAAGAAGAAGAGTTGTTTCTGATCCTGAGGGCATATGTGCTTGGGAGAAACTCTGACATCTTAAGAAGTGATGTGACTCACGGCTGACACATGGCTGGCATATGAATCCATATGAATATGATCCCTGCAGGATATATGAATCCATGTGACAGGCCCTCTTTCCATAATAGAACACTTCCAAAATGGCTCCCCATCTCTTGTTAAACCATTGTTAGCTCCCTGAAATATTAAGTTAAGCCATGAATAATGGCCTCTAGAGCACATTTTTTATTAAAATGAAAGGGAAAATTTCCTTTGCTAAAAACTATAAAATTTTCCTTTGCTAAAATTATTTTTAAAAACTTGTAAGCAAAGATATCTAGATGCTCCTGATATCACAAAAATATAAATAGTTACCTAAAACTTCCCCCTCGCTGCACAGGAGGGATTAACAAATCACAGAACATTTTCCCTATTCCCTGAACAAAGATTATAGACCCAGAGAGAGCCCTAGTATCAAACAAGAGTCTTGACGACTCCAGTCAGGATGGCTTGGCCCACACTTCTCTGTCCTTCCCAAATGATGATGAAGAGGTCAGCTGGAGCAATGTCTTCCCTGGGAGATGGAAACCTACACAGTTAACAGTGAGCAGTAGTTAAGGGGAAACAGCTGACACCTCTGGCAGTTGCCTCAGAAGTCAACTAGAATGTAGATTGCTTTCCCTCGGGCCTTAGTGACAGTGACAAAGGAAGCATTCAAAATCATAGGCTGAGTGATTATTCCCTGGAAGCAAGTCTAGGCCCCTTCAGATGTGTTGTCAGTGCTGGATCAAAACCCTCTTCTACTCTGGACAGGAAACAAAGGAGAAGGAATAAGCTGGATGCACCTCCTGTCTCCAGAGGTGACTAAAAAGATGCTTCTGGGAGGGACCACTCTAATAAGGGTTTTTGATGAAATGGATCAGAGCCAAAAAGGGAAGCACTTGCCAAAATAGGAGATGCTTCTAAAACTCTTGATTTTCCCTTTGGCTTTGCTTTTGAAAAATGGAAGCTGTCTTGTGGGGATTTGGAGAGTGATTGAAGGTGCTGATTAGCAGCTGATGAACCGAAAGGGAGTGCTAGAAGGAATGAAATTGGAGCCCATAGAAGAGTTTGCGGCTCTAAAGGGGAAAACAGCAGGAGACAAAGTCTGTCTGGTCCTTGCCGTATCCCTAGTGCCTAGTATGGTGCCCAGCACAGGCCAGGGTAAAATCGTTTTCTTCTAATTAACTGGCCAAAAAAATGAAAAACACAAAACTTGAGCAAGCAGCTAGATGAAGTCTCCTGACTTCAAGAAGTCAGGAGATTTGGGAGAGAAGTCTCCCTTCTCTCCCAAGCCCACTGTCCTAACCCCATAGTATCATATATTTTAGTCTGTGAGGGAATAACCAGGGAGCAGCTGGCTTCTTCTGGATCCCTGGACCAGCAGCATCAGCATCACCTGGGAACTTGGAAATGCAAATATTGTACCTCACCCTAGACCTACTAAATCTGCAACTCTGCTGATGGGGGCTCAGTAACCTCTGGTTCATCAAGCACTGCAGGGAATTCTGAAACAGTAAAGCATGAGAACTACCATGCTAGTTGAAATTATGGATCAATTTTTAACTTTTTTGAACTTTTTAACCAGGTGTCTTGGCATTTCATGAGTACAGCATGAGCCCTTTGCATTAACACATGGCACAAAATTATTTTTTGGCCAGAGAAGAAGTTGGATCGATGGACTTGAGAGCTTTGAACTTCTTTTTGAGGCATTTGGGGTTAGAATGATGTGGAAGGGGATCTTTGGAACATGAAACTTTTTGAGAAAAGCTGTAAATATTTTTGTGATTCTTTTTTGAGAGGCGAGGATAGCTTATAACCCTCACATTTCCCTGCAGAGCATTTGGACCAGTTTTACTTCCCAGTACTGCATGTGCTGAAGGAAGAAGAGAGAAATTTAATCTTTAAAAAAGGAGACCTGTTCACCAGGGGGAAAAAAAAAGTGTTGCTTGAAAGCTGAAAGCTTCATACTAATTTGTTGCTTTCCTCCTCAATCTGCATGAGAACAGAGCAAGGTTGCTGTCTCAGGAGATTTAAGTAGGGAACCAATCTAGTTTGTCTTCTAAACTGGAACACGTGAAAGTGGAAAGTGGAAATTAGTGTCCTAATTTCCCTAGGACAGCAGGTGTAATTTGGGCCCCACCCTCGACCAGTGGTTCTCAGTTGGGTGTTTTTTGACTCTTCTCTGCTCAGGCACATATAGCATTGTCTGGAGGCATGTGTGCTTGTCACAACTTGAGTGGGGCTGTGTGCTACTAGCATCAAGTAGTAGAGGCCAGGGATGCTGCTCAACATGCTGTAATACCCAAGACAGCAGCTGCAATAAAGAATTATCTGACTCAAGATGTCGATAGTGCTAAGGTAAGAAACCCTTGGCTGGAGGACAGATGGGAGAGTAGGTGACCAGTGAAACAACTAGAGTGGGGCTGTGCTGTCCAAGGGCTTGAATGCTGGAATGAACCATTTATATTAATTGGCCACTGAAGGCTCATGAGCAGGGAAGTGTTTTGTTAGAAGTTGGTTCGTTTCCTGCTGTCTTTAACACCCAGCACAATGTCAGGCATATAGTAAATGATCAGTAAATACCTTGTCCATCTACCCATCCATCCATCCAGAAAATATTAGCTGAATAACCGCCATGTGCCAGGCAAAGTGCTGAGTTTTGAATGTGGAGGTAAGCTTTATGAAAGTGATTTTGGCATGGGTTTAAAGTGTGGGTTGGAATGGATAATTACTGGAGATGAGGAAATAAGTGAGGGGCATTGTAACTGTCCAGAGGTGAAACAGGGAGTGCTTAAGCAAGTGCAAACTCAAAGTGGGTGGAAAGCAAGGAAGGAGTTTTGTCAAAAATATCTCTAACCCAGCTATGTGATTTGACCCTTGACTCAGTTCAGGCTGTGAAGGAGATGAAGGTGACCAGGACCGCTTCTAGATTTTGAGTCTAGGTAACTGAAAGACTAGTGTTGTCAAAGCAAGATCTCTTTTCATGGGAAAATTGACATGGCAGCTTTGTACCTACTGAGCCTGATGTGCTGGCTGTACAAGTTGGAGCCCCCAACAGGGAGCTAGGTATGTGGGTCTGGAGCCCAGGGAAGACAGGTTAGTGGGAGCCTTGCCCAGAATTCACTTCTGCATCTAAGCTCAGGCTACACAGCTTATCATGTCATCATCACTACAGCTATAGGATAAAGGGTTATCTGCTGAGTCCAGAATCTGTTGCCTTCTTGAGAAAGATACTGAGAAACATCCATAACTCTTCAGGGTTCTTTTTTTTTTAACTATATATCCATTCAAAATATGACTCTTATTATGTGACCTGGTGGAAAACTCTGCATTTGGCCCTGAAATTCTTCTGTTGATAACAGACATTGTTCTCAGAAAAGACCATTCCCTATGGAATTTCAAAGATTCAATTATGCAGTGAATTTTCTCCTTTACCAAAGCTGTTGTCTTCTACTCCTCACGTAAACATGGGCACGTGGCATGTTTTAAGTACTGCTGGCTTTATCTTTGAGTCACCAAGAAGAAAAGTCAGTCCCCACATCAGCCTCATCAACCTTCTCATGAAATCAGTATGTTGGGAATTCTGCTTTAGGGTTGTTTCTTCCTGTAGTTGCCTGAACCCAGGGCACCTTTTATCTGCTAGTCATGAGGTGATGTTTGAGTACTGTGGCTCCCAAAATGAAGCCCAAGATCCTAACCTCCTTCTCTATTGCTCTTTTCCTTTCCCCTGCTGAGCACTCCAGTGACTTGAGGAGACCCCTACAAAGGAGTGCCTGCATAAAATGGTTAGGGAAAGTACATCAGTGGTGGCTTCAGCGGCCACTTCCCACTCAGCCCCATTTCTGTAATTGACTAGTATATCTGGAGAGTTTAATCTGAGATACATCTAATCTTTGGAAACTTTGTATCACCTTGGTTTTGCCTGTAATTCCTGTGCATTTATCACTGCTGTTTAGATGTGCGTTATCTCCATAGCACATATCACAAATTGACTCTTCTTGTCTTCGGTGCACAAGAGAAACAGGCTTTGCCTCCAAAATGTCGTCTAGTTTTTGTTCTGGGAGGTTACCTCTTTTAAATGTGGATACTTGGGAGAAACAAGCCTATGTGGAGTGGTAAAGCATGTGGAGAAGGAAATTAGACTCCCTGGATTGGAATCTATCCAAGGGTATCCAGTGTATCTGGTCTCACCCAGCAGACATTGCTAATCTCTCAAATACTCTTTACCAATGAACCCAGACACGGCCTCCAAGTAGCTTCCTGGCTGGTGGTCATTATCAGTTCTTTGGAGGGGGCAAATAAAATGAAACTTTGGTGTTATTCCTGCTACGCTGTAAAACTTATTATGTGAGCTTAGCCTTGTCACCCAAATACTCCAAGCCCCATTTTCCTCATCTATAAAATGGGGTGGCAGTGGTGGTCTTTGTGTATGTTCATAGGGGGCGGGTAAGGATACTATGTTACAGGATTGTAGTAGGGCTACATTTGTTAACATATAAGAGAGCGTTTTGAAAATTGTTGAGATATTTTTACAAATATGAGTTATTAATGGTGCACACAGCAAAATTCAGGTAATCTCTAAGATCAAAACATATTTACGGTGTTGATGCTCTCTGATACTGCTCTCACTGGCTTCAGAAATGTCATTCTGGTGGCTGCAGTGGCAACTTCCTCAGCAGAGTACACACTTCCTTGCCACTATATGCATAGTATTTGCTACGCTGTGTCAAAAAATTATGGAGTTAGAGCCATTCAAAATGTCACTGGAGGATCAGTGCCAGTCCTGAAGAAGTGCAAGTTATCATTCTTGGATAAGAAACTTTATAGCAATTTGAAATCACCATGATGTTCAAGTATATAATTTGTGGCCTTATCATATTGAACAGGGAAAAGACCAGTTCCAATGTGATCAGACTTGTGTGGCAAGTCACATGTGGTATGAGCTATATAGTAGTCATCTACAGCATCTACAGTAGGGTCATGAATCAGACTGTCATAAATAGAGGTTAAATACACATACACACACACACACACACACACATACACACACACACACACATACACCCTTTACTACAGATGATTTGAGAAGTATCAATATAGAGGATGCAAATGTGCCTATGTGTGTCTGTTTCTAGCAAAAACAGGGAAAATACTTGGTTTGTCAAATAGTACCTAGAACTTTTGAAATCTGGAATCTTCTCATATTAGAGGCTGGGCTCCTTGGTTTTGATTTTTGACACATATGCATGGTACTTTAACAGGAAAGCAATAAGAGATTAGTTATGTGCACCCTGCAGGTTCTTCTTTCCTTATTAATAGGGCTCTCTGCTTTCACAAATTCACTCTTCTATTAAGACGTCGGAGAAAGCAATCACAACTGCCAAAAGGAGCCAGCCCAGTAGGAGTGGGGACAGTTCTTGTCCTTATGAGATACCTTTGTTGTTTTCGTCACTATGATTTTATTTTCTTGACTATTAAGACTCATTAAAACTGAACTGAGTGAAACAAAACAGAAGGAGGGTGAAAAGAGATTAAAATATGAGACTACCTGAGCTTTTTTTAGTAACAGGGTGAACCAGGTCTGTTGGTTAATTTCTTTAAGCCTCAGTTTCCTCACCTGTGACTTGGGAATGGGAATCCTTATATTCCAAGTGAAAAGTGAGGGTGACATGAGGTCACACACGAGTAGTATTTATCACAGAGCCTGGGAGAGACTCTGTGCCTGATGCTCACGAGGCAGGGGTAGAGTATATAGTTAGGAGAAGGCATTTGGTAATGAAATAGAGATGGGTTGATTCCAAGATGTATCACTTCTCAACTGTATGACCTTGAGTAAATTCTTTGAACTGTGTCTACCTCAGTTTCCCCAGCTATACAATGGAGATGATAGTAATTGCTGGTATGAGGATTAATGATAATATAGCTGATGCCAAGTATAGTCAGCACTGAATAAGTAGCAGCTAAAAATTGGCAGCTGTGATTATAATTAATTTTACTGCAGAAGAATTCAAATCATCTAGATTTGGGTGACCATAAAGAAGAAAACTAAGAGTAAAATCTCCCTAGAATTATAGTGGGCAGCTTTCATCTGGTAACTTAAATGAAATGGTATTTTAAAAATGGATATCCTTCAAGGAAGGATGGAATAATGACATGAAAATGCAGGCATTCAGTATCAAATACAACTCAGTGAAGGATGGTTTTTTTCTATAATGTGAAGTCTAAGTTGGGAAATGTATCACCTACTGAAAATATACAATATTTCAGTAATGGTTACAGAATTTGGGGAGGACAGAAAGCATAATCTTTGAGACCCTATGTATCCTTTATTCTTGGCTCATCTGGTAGAAAGAGCTAAACTAGTTGAGCTTGTTGGTTGAGAAAAACCTATTACTTCTAATCACAAAATCGATCTGTTAGACAAGAGGAGCCATAGTTTCATTTCATAATAAACTTATCTGAATAGCAGTGGAATCCTGTTGTTTCTGTCTGCCAGTATAACTTTCAACCATTTTGATAATAGTGCTTCATTTTCACTAAATAACCATTCTCCTACGTTTCATATGATTTGGAGTGGTCTACTGGTCATAGTATCCCCCTTTCCAAGCCATAGGAGGGGAATGTAACTAGGCTTGCCTAATCAAACTACACTGTCCCTTGGCCATAGCAATTGGCCCAAGGAGTAAGCATGTGATCCAAACAGAGCTGATTAGAATCTTTCCCTGGAATTTTATACATGAACAATAGGAAAGAGAATTTTTCCTCTCCTTCTTCAATGTGGGCTCACTGAGCTTGAGTAATTAAACCTAGAAGTGATTAAAACCATCTACTTCCTCCTCCAGCCACCACCACCACCCCCAATGAACAGGAAGTTAGCCCAATACCCATAGAAGCAAATTGAAGGGATGGAGAGTGCATCTAAGCATTTTGAATTTCTGAATGCCACTGAGTTCAGGAATAGAGCTTGTATTTATTGTTGGTTGGTATTGGTGGCAAGGGTAATTTTTTTTGAGGTTCTGTATTGCTGTCAGAGAAATGCATTGTAAACCATGTGGTACTCAAGGAACATAAACTGACTTGTAACAAAACATGTTGATAGCAGGATGGTGTGATTCAAGACCTCATATTTGCTTCCTATATCAAGGGATGCTTGGGCTAATTTTCTTTTCACAATTCATTGGTAAGTAGCAATACCTTCTATTACACATTCCCCATTATCATTTTGACATACACTGACAGTCGCATGGAGAAAACAATTTTTTTTTTTCCACATGGAAATGGCACAATACTAGTGTTATTCCTTAGTCCTGATTATACTGTGAACAGGAAATGGAATAACATTAATCTATCTGCTTTAGGATCCATAAAATGTGTTTGTAGAGAGGATTGGCATTTTGGTGTACTGCAATGCAGAGAAAGAAGGTACACTTGATGACTGTATTGATGATTTGAGAAAATTTCATTTTTTAAAGATATTGGAATTAGTTCTTCTGCCAGAGTCATGTTCAGTCTTTATTCTGGCAAAACACAATGGAAAGGTTTTTTTTAAAAAAAAAAAAAAAAAAAAACTTTTCCACAGCAGTTGTTCATTCACTAAGCCTAAAAGAACATTAGCTAAGAGTAAAACGTTGGGTTTTAGCCTCAGGACTGTCACCAGCTCTGTGTATAACCTTGGTCTGTAACTTTTTCATGTACTCAGTCTCTTCGACTATAACAAGGTTATTAGAGTACTCTGCCTTTTGACCACAATAGGTTTATCTTATGACTTGAGATGGGGAGTACATACCCTAGGGTGGAGGTGGGGAGGGGATTTTGTCCTCCATAATCTAGAGTGAAACTCTCAAAAGTCTTGGGAGTGCATAACATGTGATATTTGGTCCTGAATTTTAGAGCAGTTTTGAATCACAAAATAGATTTCTGTGGCTGAGGCATACCAAAAAGCTAAAGCTAATGGAACTCCCCCTGGTTCTAGATAAAAGGATTAAGGCAATCACACAAGGAGGAAAAGGGGAGGATAGTGAGATAAAGTCATCACAAAATAAAACAAAATGCATAAATGCAAGTGAAGTCATCATTTCAGTGATAGATTTAGGATCAGAATGAGAAAATCCCTCTTCCATTTCTGAGTGTATGGACAATGAGAAATCTTAAAAGGGGAGAAATTTCTGTCTTGAGATTTCATTTATGAATTAATTGTGTGTTCTGCAGTAAATTACTTTCACTGTAATGCTGATTAAGAGTGAATGTGGTTGTTATGTTTTGATCTTGCATTGCTTCAGTAACTTCTTGAAATCATCCTTTTTAGATTCAAGTAGAAAGTGTGTCCACATTTTAACACAGGAAGGACAAACAAACTCCATAACAAAGAGAATGTCGGTGATCTTTGTAAACTACCACTAATGACTCATTCTCTTATTAGGTTGAGAGTGGTTCTGCTGATTAATAAGATAATTTGAGCCATCAGATTTTGCCGTACAACATGTTGATGGTATTATTTGTAGTCTTTTAACTAATTAGATGCTACTTACATGGTGTGGTTGTAAAACAGGGTGGGGAGTGACGCAATCCCTGTTAATGAACTTCACGAACCCCTTATTTATCATAGAAAGCAAAACATTATAGATTACTCTGTGACCACCTTTAAGTAATGTATCAGAATAAAAGAAAGAAGCCCAGCAGTGGTGATATAAAACCTTCTTAAATTATCAGCCAGATTTGGTAGCAAAAATTCAATTGCCGGTGAGAGACAGTGGCAAACACTCTGGTCTCAGCCCAAGGATATTGTGCTGCTCTTTGCTAAGTCAGTTGGCCAGAAGCTATCTACAGAAGTGGCAATTATTCTATTCTTTCTATGCACTCTCTCCTCCCTCCCCACGTACCACATGTCCCACCCTCCCCTTCTTAAATTCTGGTTAGTGATTTCAAGTAATCCTTAAGTTCCATCAGATTTACTTTTAGACATATCCCATATCTAGATAATTTGCACCATCTTCACTGCAACTCTCTTCCAGGTCCCAACTGTAACAGTCTTCTTATTGATCCTTCAGCCTATGTTCTTGTGCCTAATAATCTACTCTCTGTGTGGAAGAACACTGCAAAACAGATTTTGTCATGCCCCCGTTGTCAACCTTCCATTGGCTTCCAGTCACTGCACAATGACATCCAAACTCCTTGTTTGAGTCTGGAATGCCCTGAATGATCTGCCTTCCTCCTCTTTTCCATGCCTCTCTTTACTCACCTAATGACAGTTACATGGCCCTTTTTCTGTTCTTGGACACATCAGGCTTGTTTCTGCCTTAGGCTGTCTGTACTGGCCACTTCCTCTGCCTGGAATGGTTCTTCCTGGATCTCACATGGCTTGCTGTTTCTGCTTATTCATGACTCAGCTCAGATTCCCCACAAACCCCAACCAGGCTTCCCCTGTCCTCTGTGCACGTGGCCCTTATTCCAGGTACCCTCTAGCTCATCATCATGCTTGCTGGTCTCTGCATCATCTATCACTCTCTGAAATGTTCTCATTTATTCAGGGGTTTATTATCTGTGGCTGGTAAATATTTGTTGAATTAACAAGTTACTTTAACAATAGAACCATATTTCATGTGCCATCTTTCATAGAACTCTGGCATATAAAACAGACGTAAAGGGAACTGCTCTGGATGCAGTGAGGATGGAGGAGAAGGCACTGGATTCACTCTGATGCGCTCTCTCCTGTCCCTGCTCCTGCCGAACCTCAGGTTCTCACTCCCCACTCTGAATTTGATGAATACAATTTGAACACCATAGCCCTAGACTATTGGTTGTGGAGGTGAAGGAGTGGCTGGGTACATTTCCATCACTGTCTGCCTGAATCCAAAGTTTGGCTGGTAAGCCCCATTATGAATCAAGACTTTCTCTCTTGGTTACTCTTCTTTACAGAGGAGCCATAAGTAGATTGCAAAGGGTAAAAGCATTCTGTTAGTGAGTGAATGGGTCTTAACAAAAGATCTGTTTCCTTTTATGTCCTGCAGAGGCTCTGACCTAGAATCCCATTTGGCACCTCGGCACCTCGTTATATCCCAGGCCCTGGCTCCAAGAGGAGGTCATTATTTCAGCCTGTAATCTGACATAAAGGCTTCCCATTTTTCAGCTACATAAAGTAATATAACACACATCTCAGCATCAGACATTAGGATTAACACTGACAAGGCTTACGTTAAAATGCTCTGCTAGGCAGCATCTCTAAAGTGAATAGAATAGCTAACGTGCCTGCACGATGGATGATTCTTACTTCATGGGGAGAAGGATTTATGTTTAAATACTATTAACATTTTCACTGTGACAGCCATGGTTTAAAAGACTAGTATTTACATATAAGATTTAATGTATTTCTATAATAATACTAATCCCACATTATTAATTTTTCATGCTTTTAATTTGGATAACCCAACTCACCAATTTAGAAAATGTCGTCTCCTCCTTGGTTTAATTTTTTTTTTTAAGTGAAATTGAAATTATACTATTAAGATGAAGTACACAATTTGAAAGTAAGGAACCATCTATTTGACACAGAGTGGAGGAGTCAGAAATGGGCAGTTTTCAATTTAAGCTGAACGTGGATCATTAATTAGCAGTGATAGTAGTAGTTATACAACTAATTATGAGCCTGAAGCTCTGGCCCCCTGGGGAGAGGCAGCCTTGATGGTATAGGAATTACTCTGGAGATTACAGGAAGGTGAAAGAATTAGGCCTCCCTTCTAAATGAACAGCATGCAAATGTTTTTTTTTTTTTTTTCCTCTCTCTTTCATATAATTTCAGAAGGGCCTTTTAGGCAGAAAGGGTGAAGTCTGAATTCCCCCTCTTCCTTATTCCCTACACAGAAAAGCATTGCTTCTTAGAGGCCCACGTTGTGTGCAGAGAGAGGGTAATGCACGCATGAGGGTATGGCATGAACACCAGTTCATGTGAACAAAGAAACTGCAAGTCATGTTAACCTGCCCAGGGCCATAGGATATAGGGCTGCGGGTTGTATACTAGATCAGCCAGAGGGGGCTAGATATGCTGCAGGAATTAACAGCCCCAATATTTAAACAATGCAAGTATGTTTCTAACATGCTATATTAGCCCATTTTTATTCTGCTGATAAAAACATACACAAGACTGGGAAGAAAAAGAGGTTTAATTGGACTTACAGTTCCACAAGGCTGGGGAGTCCTCAGAATCACGGTGGAAGGCAAAAGGCACTTCTTACATGGTGGCAGCAAGAGAAAATGAGGAAGAAGCAAAAGCGGAAATCCCTGATAAACCCATCAGATCTTGTGAGACTTACTATCACAAGAATAGCACAGGAAAGACCAGCCCCCATGATTCAATTACCTCCCATTGGGTCCCTCCCACAGCATGTAGGAATTCTAGTATATACAATTCAAGTTGAGATTTGGGTGGGGACAGAGCCAAACAATCCCATATGTCTTTTGTGGATTAGCTGGGTACTGTGTATATGTCCCTTCATTTTAAGAATATAGACCGATCACTGTCTGCCATCTGTGATCTTGCTAGTTGTCATGGCAGAAAGAAACGAATATGGTAAATTGTGCACTAACTAATAAAGGCTTCCACCTAGAATGGGATCATTTCTGTTTTCATTAATTGGCCATGGCAAGCCACATGGCCACATCTAATTTCAAGGGAGCAGGGAAGGGCAAACTTTTCATTCAGCAGGAAGAAAACAAGCTAGAAATATTAGTATATGGCTCTTAAAACTACCACAGGTACCTTGCCAATGGGTGAGCAGGAGCTGAATTCCAGCTGCAACCCTTTGGTTAAACAATGAGCTCTGGCTCAGAGCTTCATCTGCCTGGAAGGAGCACCTTTTTTTCTCCTTTGTAAGAAGGTCCCTCAGAAGAACAGACCCTCAGCTATGTAATCCATTTTGCCTGCTGAATGACGGTAATAATCTTAATTCATTCACTTGTTTTCATATTCAGAAGTATTGAGTGAGTCCCTACTATGAGCTAGACACAGGGAGTAGAGCTGTGAATAATCATGCATCGTCTCCAGCCTCATTGAGTTTATGGTCTCTCAGGGAAGACAGATAATGAGAAGGAAATAATGACAGATGTGATGGATGCTAATGGAGGGAGATATGTAGGATGTTATAGGATCATATGACGGTAAATAAGTTATCGGTTGCAGGCATAGTTCCTTCTTATGCAGCACTGTGACTCTCCTTCGGGGATATCTAGTGGTTTGAGCCCTTTCAGCAGATAATTAGACCAAGGCATAGATAATTTAGAGGACTTGTTATTTGGGACATTGATGAGCACTGGAGTAGTCTAAGGAGTGATGTGCATCTCAAAGCAGGCCCTGAAATGTCCATCTGATGTTCATTAATACTTTATCTTAGGGTGGCTGGGACTGAGAGGGAGTGGGTAACTGCATTGGCTTGGAGACAAGCATTGACCCAGGTTTCTAAATACCTCGCCTTAAAAGGGCCCTGTTGCAGTGTACTGCCCATAATCCTTGGACGGGACTATTCCTCTACACATTGACCCCTGGCTTCCATCTTTAAATACTATGACATTCTAGCTGTTGTCTTTTTCTAGTCACTGGTGTCTACTGCTTCATGTATGTGCAGTGCAAACTAGCCTGAAAGTGCTAGGAATTTAATCCCCTAGCCCACATCCGACCCCACCACCTCTTGGTAGCAGTTATCAGCAATGACTAATGGAAGTTGGTGAGTAAGTACCCAGGCTCCCTTGCTCCTGTGGAGAAATAACTGTGAAACATATCTATAGTGTTTCCCAGTGAAACTGAGTCCCTCTTGCCCACAGCAATCACCTGCTTAATATCACACATTTTCTTCCCTCCTGATCTTACTTCCTCACTCCACTAGTGGTGATTTCTGCAATTATCTTCTAAATCAACTACTTGCCTTCAAAGTCTTGTCTTCAGGGTTTGCTTTAGAGGAACCCAGCCTAAGACAAGTATATTTAAATATCCAGCCAATAATCCCCAGAATGGGGGCCTATAAAACATTCTCTGTCTGCTCTTCTACAAATGGGATGCTAAGATAAAAGGTGACATTTGACATAGATAACGCAGAGAAATAGCAAGTGGGTCTTGCTGGGTGGTCATTGGTCCTTAGCTGGCTGATTGCCATTAGGATTGCTCATATGGTTTGGCTGTGTCCCCACCCAAATCTCATCTGAAATTGTAGTTCCCATAATCCTACATATCGTGGGAGGGACGCAGTGGGAATCATGGGGGCAGGTTTTTCCCGTGCCGTTCTTGTGATAGTGAATAAATCTCACGAGATCTGATGGTTTTATAAACAGCAGTTCCCCTGCACATGCCCTCTTGCCTGCCACCATGTAAGATGTGCCTTTGGTTCTCCTTTGCCTTTCACCATGATTGTGAGGTCTCCCCAGCCATGTGGAGCTGTGAGTCCATCTTTTTCTTTATAAAGTACACAGCCATGAGTATTTCTTCATAACGGTATAAAAATGAACTAGTACAATTTTGCTTTCAAAAATACTGGCAGACTACACTGTAGCATCAGTTGCAGGGTTTTTTTTTCCCCCAAAGGCATCTTGTGATAATTTGGCATTTTTTGTTCATATTCATCATGACTAGTACCAATTATATCACATAATCCTTTGGGGAGAAAAACACACTTTAACACAACACAAAGGCCATAGAAAATATATTTGACTTTTTTTTTTTCCTTCTGCATACCATGTTTCATGTTCTTCTAGTTCATAACTTATTCATCAGCTATATTGTTTACTATTTGACTTTTTGGCATATAAAAAAATATATTAGAGAAAGAAATTAAGGTCTAATTTATGAAAATAGACTTCTTGTACTCAAGGAAATTCATGTGGCATTATTTGGAAAAGGTGATGAATGTGGTTTTCAGTAGAGTATCTGCATAAATTATGATTGATTTGCAATTCATCACCTTCCTTTCTTGCTCCTTCTTAGTGCAGAATCCTTATCTGTGCATTATCAAGGAGGGAATATTTTTAGTTAGTGATTATTCGGCAGAAGTGCTAATAATGATGGGGGAAATTTTTAAGAAAATATTTCCAAACTGGGAGTTCCTGCATTTTCAAAAACAGCACCCTGGAAGTTTGCACTGAGCCCTTCCATCTTTCAGGTGTTGCCTTCCTTGAACGATGTCTGAAAATAAATGTTTCTCTGTGAGTTTGTGACCCCAGTGAGTTTGGCCTTGAGCTTCAGAGAAAGACAGTAGGGCACAGAAGTATTGCCAGTGCTGTCTATTCCACAACCTCCCAATCAGTATAACTGATGTCTCGATCTTCCTCACACTCATCATCTTTGTACATAGTGTTGGTATCCATGTTTGCCATGAAATGGGTCATCTTGTATTTTAGCTGTCTTTGAAATAGATTGCACTTCCCCTATATACCACCACCCATGCTTCCTCATCTCTATGTGCTTGTGCTTGCTTCCCCTTTGGCCAAGAGTCCATTCTTGTCATCCTGCCAGCCAGTCAAGCTCTACTTCAAGTTTCTGCTCAGTGCCACGTCCTCCACAGAGCTTTGCCCATCAGAACCCCCTCTTTCTCCCTCTTGTCTTCAGGCACAAGGCACAAGGCAGCCCACTGTAGCAGGAAAAAAAGGCACAAGGCAGCCCATTGTAGTAGGAAAAAAAAGAGATCTTTGGGGTCCTGTGGACCTGTAGTCCAATCTGGGCTTTGCCATTTACTAGCTGGCAGATCATGGATCATTACTGGATTTCCATACCTTGCTGTTTCAATGTCTAATTCCCACCTCTTGGTTCAGAGAAGGAGCCTGGGGAATATAAATGTTCTCCTTCCTTCTGTTTTCTGAAGTTTTCTCACACCTTGTCTGACACTCTCTGGTGGCTCCTTTTTATTCTGTTCTACCCTGTATTAGAACTATTGATGTAGATGTTTTATCTCACTTTTCGTACTAAACTCAAACATACTGATCCACACTGACTGCCCTGTGCTCACCAGGCACCTGTTCTCCAATCAGTCTCATACTTTTCAGTAAATCAAACTAACAAGGTAAACAAATAAATATGTATGTCCTAAGGATGTTGATGAAGAGTGTGGATGTTATTGGTGGTGATTTGGAATAATGGAAGAATTATGTAATGCGTAACAGTTCAAAATTTATTCAACTTTTTTCCAACATCCTTCTTTTCCCTACAAGTTCCATTCCCTATGGCAGCTGTTGGCTTGTTTGCAAGTACTGTCTCTCAATATCTAGCAATCAGTTTTTCTCCTTGCACACCTGGTCACCCTTCCCTCCTTTATACTGAATCCTCTTTTCCTTTTTGTAAGTCAGCTGGCTGTCCTTTGGCCGTTCTCATTTGCATTCCTGATCATCAATTCTTCCCAACAGAGGGTCTTCTCAGAAAACAAAGAAGGATTCTAATCACGTATAAAATAATTTTCCCATTAAACTTATGCTATTTTCTTCTTCTCAGAGCTCAGCACTTTTAGTTTATTTTTTAATTCTGAAGCTGTTTCAAACCTACAGAAGTGTAGCAAGAACCGTGGTATCCTTTCACCCCGATTATCCACCTTTTAACATTTTAATTATCTTTCATTCAGAAAGATCAATATATAGATATTCCCTTTCAGATATGATGCTCCATCACTCTTTAGGTGTTTGATTACTTTCCCAAAACAAGAGCACTCTTCTTATGACTATTACAAAAACACTTCCAATCAGGAATCAACACTGATACAGCACTACCATTCAGTCCACAGGCCCCATTCACATTTTGCCAACTGTCTCAATGATGACATTTTCTTTTTTGGTCCAGGCTGCTATACAGAAACATACATTGCATTTAATTATTATTTTTCATCAGTTTCCTCCAATCTGGAATGTTTGTGTTTATTTGTTTGTTTTTGTTTTGAGAGACAGTCTCCCTGTGTTGCCCGGGCTGGAGTGCCGTAATGAGATCTCAGCTCACTGCAACCTCCGCCTCCCAGGTTCTAAGCAATTCTCCTGCTTCAGCCTCTGGAGTAGCTGGGATTGCAGGCACGCACCTCCATGCCTGGCTAATTTTTTGTAATTTTAGTAGAGATGAGGTTTCACCATGTTGGCCAGGTTGGTCTTGAACTCCTGACCTCAGGTGATCCACCTGCCCTATTATCCCAAAGTGTTGTGATTACAGGTGTGAGCCACAGTGCCCATTGTGGAATTTTTTTTTTTTATTCTTTCCCTGTCTCATGTTTTCTTGCCTTAAAGAGTATAGGTCTTTTTTTCCTGTAGGATGACCCTCTGGAACTTCCAATATTTCTGCATGATTAGACTCAAGTCATGTATTCTTGCACGCCAACTTGGCAGAAATTCTACAGAAACTCTGCTGAGCTCTTCTCAGCATATCACATCAGAAGGCAACCACACTGACCATATCCCTACTTGATCACCTGGTCCAGTTGGTGCTTGCCAGATCTCCCCATCATTCTTTGAGCATTTCTTTATATTCCGGTACAAAACAAAGATGCTCCAGGATCATCTTATACTTTCCCTGTCCAGCCTTGGAATCAGCCACTTCTCCAAGCAGCCCTGGTTCCTGTCCATGTAGAATGATTTCAGAAATCAAGATCTGAGTGCTTAGCATGCTTTATTGTTCCTGTGAAGTCAGTGCTTCAAGACCAAAGCAACACAGAGTTAGGAAATATGTACATGTAAGTCCACACAAACACACGCTTATTATTATTTCCATATCCACGTATGTGTATATGTTTACACATAAGCCCCATGAATTAATATCAGTATTTTCAATTCAAATCCAAGTCTTTTCCCCCTTCCACATTTATAAATACCTTGTCTGACAGAGAGAAACTTGGTTCCCATTATCCTCAATATATATACACATTTGTTCAACATTAGCCTTTGCTGCCCACCACCTCCATACTTCTCATCCTCTGCTCTGCTTCCTCACACACTAGAAACACCACTGCCCCCATCCGTGCAGCACCCCTCTCCCCACATTGCCCTGCATGTTCAGTTGCAGAGCAGGCTGCCATCACTACCCACCTCCACAAGACACCCCTCATTCTCACCACCTGCCTTCTCAGATGCTATCATTTCTCTCCAATAAAGAAAGAGAAAAGGCCGGGCAAGGTGGCTCATACCTGTAAGCCCAGCGCTTTGAGAGGCCAAGGCGGGCGAATCACAAGGTCAGGAGTTCGAGACCATCCTAGTCAACATGGTGAAACCCTGTCTCTACTGAAAATACAAAAAAATTAGCTGAGCGTAGTGGTGGGCACCTATAATCCCAGCTACTTGGGAGGCTGAGGCAAGAGAATCGCTTGAACTCAGGAGGCAGAGGCTGCAGTGAGCCGAGATCACGCCACTGAACTCCAGCACTCCATCTCAAAAAAAAAAAAAAAAGGGGGGGGGGGGAAAAGGAAGGAAGATCACCATTTATGCCTTTTTGCTGATGGATAATCTGGGAAACTCCCATACGCCTTTCACAACACAGTCACACATATGTTGAATGAGCAAACCTTTATTTGCCATCTACTCACTCCGGTTTACTCTCTGCATTACTTACCTGTCTCCAAGGCTGTGTCCAAGCATAGTTGAAGACAGAAATCACTTAATAATATTCAGCTGAGCCAACTGGACATAAAGCTGAGACTCCAATTAGGGGGACTGGAAGCTCTGGGCAATGGTGTCAGGGGACCAGCAGGTGGCGCCTGTAGGTTCAACTCTAAACCTTTCTGTATCCAGGCTTGTTCACTACCCTCTTTCACCATCTGGTTTTTCTCTATCAGAGCTCTTTAAAAATATGTTAGCATTCACAGTTCCCAGTATCGCTGCAGACATAAATGTTGAGAAATGCATTCTTGTTTTCCTTCCCAAGGTACCATTAGTACAAAGACAAGCATAAAGCCCCTTAGTATACAAAAAAAAAAAAAAAAAAGCATTTTGCACAGCAGAGTGATGTGACTCTGTAATCTTTAACAGGAGTGGTGTTTTCCACACTCAGAGGACAAACTGACTCTTGAATCTTTGTTAGGTCTCCCTGTCTAATCGATATGTAAGCTTCTCTGGGGAAGGAATAGAGTGGAACAGCATATCTTCCCCACTGTTCCACTGTTTTATCAGGCCAACAGAGTCCCTGAGCCTTATACCTTTTCTGCCACTAACCACTTCTCCAAGTTGAAAACTCTCAATCATTTTATTTTTCTCAGGTTCCTTCTTTGTATAAATAATCTTGTCCTGTGAAAACTGAAAGCGATTATTGGCAACATTTTTGATAACCTAATAGAATAAAACTACAAGCCCTAGCTAAGGTAAATTATCATAAATCTTCTATGTCAGGAACGTGGTAGAGAGTTGCAGGTGGGCAGGGAAGTGGCCAGAATGTTTAAAAAAAAAAAAAAAAACTTCTGACCTGGAGTCTGTGGCAGGGTGGAGAGAGCTGCGATGACATATCTGATCTCATTAGTGCTCAAGGTTCCTCGCGCAGAGATGGAGAAATGACAGCATATCGCTCATTCCTGCCCTCTGAAGCCTTTCCATTAGAAATGCTGCAATTTAATCTTACATGTCACAAATCAAACCGCAACTTGAAAACTGACTGCTTTCCCTGAAAAGGTGAACACATCCCATCATCCCATGCCTTATGGAAGGAACTCCAGTGCCCCTCAGAGGAAGTGCTGTGTCCCCGATAGCAGCTGGTAATATCAACTCCACATTTGAAAGGACCCCTGGGCATCAGTATTCAGAGACTGCGGTTGTTATATTAGCGTGACTTTTTGCAAGTTATGTGACTTTGGGTGAGTTGTTAAAATTCCACTTGACTCAGTTTCTTTATTCACTAATTGAGAATAAAAATCTCCACCATTTAGGGTGGTTGTGGGGATTAAAAGAAAGTTTAAAAAAAAAAACAAATACTCAGCCAGGGAACTAAGTACTTGATAAACAGAAGCTGTAACTTATTATTGCTTACTATTACTTCCAGACACTGAGCTAAGGGCTTTATATTATTTACTTCCTTAATTCCCACAGAAATAGATAGATATTATGAAAAGTCATTTTGCAAGGAATGAAACTGTGTCTTAGAGAAATTACGTAACATTACTACGTTATACAGCTAGAACAATGGTACATTCTAAAGCTAATGCAATCTTTCTGTAATGTTACACTGCTACTTGTATATTGGAAATAAAATTTGTTATGGCTTACAGTTGGGTACACTACTAAGAAGGATGGTATACATCTATATTCCTTTGTAAGATGAGGCTGTAATTTTCCTCTCTTGTAATTTTTATGCCTGGTCCTAGTAACAGGGTTATATTGATTTATGGAATCTATGGGGAATAATCTCTTTTTTTCTATCATGTGGAAGAGTTTGCATAAAATTGGAATGATATCTTCCTTGAACATTGGAAAACATTTGCCTGTAAAATCACCTGGTGTGATGTTTCCTTTGCAAACAAAAATTTTAACAATTACCTTAATTTATTTAATAGCCACAGGGCTATATAAGCTTTTTGTTACTTCTTGGGTCCATTATGGTTAGTTATAAATTTTTAGGCATTTATACATTTCATCTAAACTTTTAAAAATTTTGACAGATAGTTGTTGACAATAGTCATTTATTATTTTAGTTGTAATAAATATTCACTTTTTCATTTAAAACATGTTCTTTTAATTGATATTGTCAAAGGTTTATCTATTTAATTATTTTATCAAAGAATCTACTTTTGACGATTTTGATCTTCTCTAGAAAATGTTTTTCTATTTCATCAATTTGTGCTCATATTTACTGTAGTTTTTCTTTTGCTAAGTGTGAACTTATTTTGTTCAGTTTTTGCATACTTAAGATTGACACCTTATTAACTTTGAGGCTATCTTCTATTATAAGTACAGATTTTAATATGTAGCATTTATTATTATTCAGTTGTAGGTAACTTTTAATTTCTTCATAATAAAATATCAAGTGGGGGAAAATAAGTGTGTGCGGATAACATAAGGATGGGATCCTTTTTATAAAATTTAAAACAGCTTAGATTATAAAGCATTTTAGGACCAATTATACATGCAATAAAACCCTGTAAGAAGAAAGATGAACCTGGGACTCAGGAACATAATGACCTTGGAGACAAGAAGATAAATGGGGGAGGACAAGATGGGTAGATAGGGGTCATTGTGAGGGTCAAAGCTCTTGGTTTGTATGTCGCATTCATGGGTGTTTACTCTATTTAACAAAATAACTTACCAAGTAATATCAAGACAATTTTTATGATTAACATTGGGCAAATTCTTACTATGTACCAGCTCATTTTAATACTCACCATATCCTCACAAGAATGCTGAGAGGGGGGAAACATTGTTTAATGTTACAGTTATGATAGATCCAAGTACTGAGTGCAATTAGTATTCAATCAAACTGCTTCAGAGGCCACAATTGTGATCACTGGATATGAGTTTTGGAAAGGCAAACCAAAGTCTTTTTAGTAATCAGATCTATAGTTATGTGCGGTAGAGAGCTTCCTGTCAGTGGAAGGATTCCAACAGAGACCATTTTCTCTTTCCAAGCATGTGCCATTTGGATAAAGAGACTTAGTTGCATGAGCTTCTTAGCCTCCTATTAATACCAAAGGCCTCAGGGCAGTCTGGCTCCTGTCTCTGCTCACTTAATGAGAAAAGTTATTTAGGGAGGGAGCCTAGTATGGCAATAATATGGGCTCTAGAGTTCCCTGGACCTTGGTTCAAATCCCAGATCTACCAATTACTAGCTTTGTGCCTGTGAAAAACAATTGTTATTCCCCAGACCTCAGTTTCTTCATCTGTAAAAATCACAAAATTGTGAGGATTAAATAAAATAAGCTCTGGATTCTGCCCTGCACTGCACTTGGACTAGAGGAGAGTGCTCTGCGGTGTGAGGGAGGGGGAAACCAGATTTGCTGAATATATGATGCCAGCACCTGGATTCCCTAAGACAATGAGTTCTGACACTTCGCAAGGCAGAATAATGACCTCAGTGATGATTGGGATGCCCAGTGGAAAGTCAGATGGGAAACTTGACCTCTCTGCCTTCCCGTCCCTGTTCTTTAGCACATGCGATGTGAGCACAATACTGAGCTTCAATTATTTATCAGACGTGTTTGTGTTCAGTGACACGTGTGGCAGATATAAATCTGTGGGTTCTTCCCCCTGGAAAGCTTCTGGGCGAGTTATACAGCAGGGACCCTTTAAAGCATCAGCGTTGGAGAGCAGAGATTGATTTCCTTCCCAGCCTTTTTCTTTCATGCATCTCAGGCTTCTCGGGATTTCCTTGCAGTGCAGGGCTAATGACTTTTGATACCAATCGATGCAAAGCTAATTAATTTACTTCACAATTTTCATGTACTCGAAGTACCCAATGGTTCAAATGATTTGTTGTTGTTTTTTGTTTTTGTTTTTTAGAAGTCTGTTCTTTGTCTTCTTTTATTTTTTTCATTTGTGGACTAATTAGCTCCTGATGACTTTATCTATTGGTGGGATTCGAATTGTAGTGGGAATGTGGATTGCAACGAAGGAGCACTGAGATTCTATGACTTCCATGCTTTTTAATTGCTAAGACAGGAACTCTAGACTCTCAATAAGTATAATTTTATTTTGATACTTTATGGAAATTAGCTGGCTAATTTTAACTGTCTCTTGAAAGTTCCAACATGGCGTGAGATGGAGAGTATCTATGTGTGTGTCCCCATATCTCTGTGTGTGTGTGTCACACACACAGATGTACACCCACAATAGAATATGATGAAAATAAAAATTTGTGGAAATTGTTCTCAATCTGGAAACTGTAAATTCTTCACTTCTTAATTTAAAAATCATCCTTTCATGATGATATTAAAGAATTAGTCCATTTAGATGAGCTTCCTGTTTCATATTTTGAAGTATTTAGAGGATATTTTATTGGCTGAAGATAATATTTGGTTTTCATAATGGTATAATTTAAGCATATTATTCATAGGACTTGCAAATCACATAATACAACTGAGAAGACAAGAGGTACCTCAGTGATAGAAAGTATAGACTATGAAATTCACCAAACTTGAGTTTGAATCTTGGCTCAAGCTTATGGTGGCCAGTTTGAAATATCTATATTTTTTGAGTTTCAAGTTCTTGAACTGTAAAATGAAGATCATGATAGCCTATGTGGATATTTCAAAAATGAGTGTTCAAACAACAGTGAGATACCACTACACACTTGTTAGAAGAGCCCAAATCAGAACACTGACAACGCCACATGCTAGAGAGGATGTGAAGCAACAGAAACTCTCATTCATTTCTGGTGGGAATGCGACATAGTACAGCCTCTTTGGAAGACAGTTTGGTGATTTCTTACAAAACTAAACACTCTTACCACATGATCAGTGTACCCCTTGATATTTACCCCAAGGAACTGAAAACATATCCACACAAAAACCTGCACATGGATGTTCATAGCAGTCTTATCTTTAATTGCTACAACATGGAAGCCGCCAAGATATTCTTCAGTGGGTGAATGTATAAATACACTGTGGTACATCCCGACAAGGGATTATGATTCAGTGCTAAAAAGAAATTAGTTATCAATCCATGAAAAGACATGGAGGAAACCTAAATGCATATTACTAAGTGAAAGGCTGCCTGGTCTATGATTCTGACTATGTGGAATTCTGGAAAAGGCAAAATTATGGATATAATAAAAAGATCAATGGTTGCCAGGGATTGGGAGGGAGGGAGGGATGAATAGGCAGATCACAGAGGATCTTTTAAGGCAATGAAACTACTCTTTATGATACTAAATGGGTGGATACATGTCATTATACATTTATCCAAACCCATAGAATGTACAACACCAAGACTGAACCCTAATGTAAACTATGGACTTTGGGTGATATGTCCTTGTAGGTTCACAAATTGTAACAAATGTACCAGTCTGGTGGGGGGAGATTAATAATATGGGAGGCTGCATATGTGAGGGCAGGGGATATGTGGGCTATCACTGTGCCTTACTCTCAGTTTTGCTGTAAACCTAAAACTTCTCTAAATATAAAGTCTTTACTGTTCTAAAATGAGTATCCATGCAAAAGGTGTGGCACATTTCTTGGTCTATAGTATGTGTGCTGTAAACACTACCTGCTCGTTGATGGGGAGAATGTTACTGTTTGGTAGTTCACTCTCTTGCTCTATTCTCTACCCCAAGAACAAAGCATCACCCAAGAGTTTAAAAATTAAAGAGCTTACACTGAAGGCCTCCAGCTAGTTTACTTAAGGAAAAGGAATGTGGCTGGGTGGAGAGCCATATGCTGGAGAACAGAATCCACCATACCTTAAATGATTATGTGTGATTTTCAGAACTACTCAATATAACAGTTTAATTAAAATACCCAGAAAGAACTAATATCCCCCTACTGGGTGAATCTTATCTCTATCTAAACTGAGACTCAAGCAATGTGTTTTAGAGCAAGATGAAAGGGTAAATTAGAATCAGTTCTACAGGTATGTGTGACTACTCTTTTTCTCTTAATTGGGACATTCTTACTAGTTTGTTTTAAAAAGACTCCAAAGTAATGTCTGATTTTCATGTTGTCAGGAGCTTGTAGGAGCTTTAATCTTGCTGTTTAGAAATAACACCTCCATGAAGAAACTAATGTAACAATGCATGTAGCATCACCGGGGATCAAGGTAAATTCTAATGGGAATGGCAACTTGTGATAGTGATATTCTGCACAGTTTTGGGCAAGACACTCGTGTCCGTTGAGAACATGAATGAATGTAATAAGCCTGATTGAGGGGTGAAATGGGCTTTGCAACAATGACTAAGAACAAAGCTCAGTATTGCATAGGTTGGGTGTGTATCAAATGATAATTGAATGGGCTTGGAGTTGGCTAGACCTGGGTTTGAAGCTAAAGTCTACTATTCATTAGTTGTTTAAGTTCAGACAAGTTACTTAGTTTTTCACACTTTGCTTTCTTCTCTGTTAAACTGAGATAAACAGAGTTCCCTTGCATGGAAGTTGTAAGGATCAAGTACAATAATGGATTTGAAATACTTAGCATAGGTCTGGCACATAAGAAATGCTCTGCATATTTCTAATCTTAATGTTTTCTATTAAATATTATATTTTACCTGACATTTAACCAGTAGCTAATGAGCCATAAAAGTTCTAGTTAATTAATAATTAATGAGCTCTGATCATTTTTGAGCTATGAGGATTACCACCACTCTGCTACCACCATCATCATCAACTTTAGATTCCACATATGAGACCATCAGCTGACTGTCTGGACTCAGCCAGATTGACCTTCTTAGAAGGTCCAGGAGGAGCCACTGGGTCCTGGATCAGAATATCACAGCTTCATCATCAGTGTCCAAATCCAAAATAGAGAAGACCCTGCTCTTTTAATTGATTTTCGTTTACCAACCCCTTGTGAACAAGGAAACTGGAAAACTATTAGAAGTAGAAATGAACAAGGAAACTGGAAAACTATTAGAAGTAGAAAGTATCGGCCATAATCTAGGTTATTCCCTCAAAGGGGAGCTTTGGTGACATCAGAATGGATTAGAACATACAATCAGGCTTTTAGGATGCCAGGATCACCACTTCTACCTCCCCTTGCAAAGTAGTATTCTTTTTGTTGCCTTACCAACACATTTACAAATGCAGAAAGACTCTTGCTTTTGTGGCAAGTCACACCCGCAAGGTGCCTTTTCTCAGACATGTGTGAGTCCTTCAGTCATTGTTCCCAGCATCAGTGATGAGTGCAGGAGCTGAGAAGAGAGGTGACTCATTTTTAGTTGATATCTTAAATAAAGTTCCTTGGGGTGGCCATGTGTTCTGTCCCTAACCTCCCTGGTTAGAGAACCCGAGCTTGTATCGGCTCATTAACTCTAATAGCTTGACCTTTAACTTCTCTTCTGTGTGTGATGTACCAGCTTTCACTTCTCCTGTGTAATTTAAGTGCAGGGATATACCACATTTTTTATTGGAGGGCTTAGGTTTTTCAGGGTTACCCTGGGTCTGAGTTTCGTTTTAATGAGGCAGTGCCAGAAAACAACATAGGATTCCATTACCTCTAAGAGACATACCCAAAGCGTTTGGCCCAACATAGTACTTATGCAGCTGCAAATTATTAATTAAAGTAGATGTTGGTAAAGAGGTAAAGTTGTCAGTTCAAAAAGTTACTAGGAAATATTGCAAATTAAAACATTTGTCCACTGATAATGAAAGTTGACAGTTTCTTCCTGCTTAGATTTTAAATCCAGCATCTTTACTTTTTGCAATTTATGTGGAAATAATGAATGTTTTGTGTTAAAACCTTCTCCCTCTGGGGAACAGGGCTTCACCTTTCTAATTTTTATTGAATTAACTACCAGCATGCAGGGAATTTCATGTTAGCATTTGGTCCTAGCAGATCATTTCAAGACACATTGGAAAAAATATACCTAATTAAAGTTGTATGGAAAAAAACCCAGCATGACTTACTTTTAGGCTGTTAGTACATATAGTTGTGTATCTATAATTTATTTTAAAGAACTAACATCAAAGGTATTATAGCTTCTGTAGCTGAGCATATACCTTATAACATTTCTGATTTTGTCAAAAACTAAATTGTGCTTTTTCCTTCACTGTAGAAATAATACATACCTCCTTCTATAAGCTACTCTTATAATACACCTGATTATTTAAGAATAACACATATTTATTTCTGAAAACACTACAAATCTTACTTTCAGAGAACAAAGAAGTTTTAGATAGTTTGTCATTAATTGGTAAACAACTAGCTCCTTCCTGGTAAACATGTCTCTTGTTTCATCTCTTCCACACAGTCCCTCAGGTACATGCTGTTGCAAAGCTTAGGAAACAAATTCCTGGCATCCAGCTTTCATCTATATCTGTATATATTTGTGGGTTGGAGGTCTAGGGTAGTTTGCAAGCCACCAATCAGATTGAAGTCTTGATAATTTTGCTTCCATGAGATTGTGGCTTAGACATAGCTCATGTTGCATGCATTATTTCATCTTTTTCTTATGCATTTAATACTGGGAGAATCTTTTTTATTTTTTATTTTTTGTTGTTATTATTATTATTATTATTATTATTATTAGTGACAGTGTCTCACTCTGTCACCCAGGCTGGAGCGCAGTGGCATGATCTCAGCTCACTGCAACCTCTGCCTGCCAGGCTCAAGCGATTCTTATGCCTCAGCCTCCTGAGTAGCTGGAATTACAGACATGCACCACCACGCCTGGCTAATTTTTGTATTTTTAGTGGAGCCATGGGGTTTCACCATGTTGGCCAGGCTGGTCTCTAACTCCTGGCCTCTAGTGATCTGCCTGCCTCAATCTCCCAAAGTGCTGGGATTACAGGCATAAGCCACTGTGCCTGGCCGAGAATCTTATTTCTTAACAAACAGCTATACACGTTAGCTTGAATGGAATTTGCCTATGAAGGGATATGAACCTGACCTCATATATGAGAATACTGTCCTAAATAGAATTTGCATGATGACCAGATTTATTCTGTTTAGGATCATGTGATATTTGAATAAACAGAAATATAAAAACAAAGAATGACAGATGCAGCTGAATACTCAAGAGTGAAAGATGAGAGACAGGGACTCTGAAATGAGATCTTTTTCCCCAAGTGTTTTATTGTTACTGGGCATGGAAGGAAGAATCTGAAATAATGCTATTCTGGTAGAGCTTTACAATGGCATTTATATGGCACCATATTTGGAATGGTTCCTCAGACAATCTAAGTGCCAGCAAGTTGAATGGCATTATTACTGGATAATAACAAGGCTGGAAAACTTAGAATATGCTCACCTTCCCATTGCATTACCTAATTCATCTAATATATCCTTAAATGTAAGTACTTTGGGAATTTCAGAAGAAAAAGTATTGAGTGTCAACACAAAGGAATCTTTTTTGTCTTTATTTTATAATTTCTAAGAGCTCTAATATTATTTTAGAAGATACAGATATTACTGACATTGCTCAAAAATCCCCAGGGCTGTTAAAGGTCTGTATTCTTTTTAATCTTTCTGGCATTCTGTCCCTATAAATATAGATATATTAAAATATAATTGGTGGGAAGAATGTAGAGTATGAAGCTTGAGAAATCTGTATTTCCACATAGATAACAATTGCACTAGCAGAATCCGTCTGTTGTAGCTATTTTGGAACTCTGGAGTCCATTGAAGGCCTGAATATTCCAGGGGAAGGGGCATAAATTGTGATTTATTTCAATCAGTTTCAGTTCTTAGCACAGTAGCAACTACCCATTCACCATCTCTCAGCCCCATGGCAGGCAGCTGTACATGTATTCCTGGTGCAGTTTGCACATGGCTTGTGGGAGCCAAGGTGGACAAAAAGGACTCTATCCTCCAAATATTGGGATCTGTATTCTGATTACTGATTGCTGCTTTCAATCACAGAGGTGCAAAAAAGAGGTGGTAGCCATTATTGTTGTACCTTCCTCTCTAGCTGAAGTGACTCCCAGGGAATTTAAAGGGCTGATGCCTTTTTTCCCTTCCCTTAATTTTTCTTCTTTCCCTTTTTGGTACCCAGATGTTGAAGACTAGATATTGGAAAGCAACCACATATGTGGGAGAATTTAGATAGTTACTGTGCATGTTCCAGGCAAGGCACAGGCTCAGAAAAGACCTTAAGTTTATACCTCAGACTGATCCTTGCTATAGAGTTGGCCTGCAACAATCAAAAACATGAAAACAAAAACCAGTAACCCCAGCAAAGGGGGAGAATCTGATTTCAAGAATTATCATATTATTCTATTCATATGTCCAGTTTTCAACAAAAATAAAATTACAAGGCATACAGAGAAACAGGAACATATTAAGCATTAAAGGGAAAATAAATAAATAAACCAATGGACACTGAACTGAAAAGACCATTACATGGTGGATCCATTAGCCAAAGACTTAAACTACCTGTCTTAGAGATGATCAAAAAAACTAAAGGAATAATTGGGGAAAGTCAAGAAAATAATATCTGACCAAAAGGGCAACATCAATAAAGAGATACTGATGCAAAGAAACCAAAAAGAAATTATAGAGCTGAAAAATATAATGACTGACATGAGAAATTCACTGGAACCCAAAGGCAGATTTTGACAGGCAGAAGAAAGAATTAATGAATTTAAAGATAGGTCAATGAAAATTAAGTCTGAGGAACAGACAGAAAAAAAAGTTGAAGAAAAGTGAAAGAGCCTAGGGGACCTGTGGTACACCATCAAGTGAACCAACATATGTATTGTTAGAGCCCCAGAAGGAAAAGAGGGAGAGAGAAAGGGGCAGAGGGATTATTTGAAGAAATAATGAATAAAAACTTCCCAAATTTGTTAAATGACATGAATATGAACATCCAAAAAGCTCAACAAAATGCAAATAGGGTGAACCTGAAAGACTCACACCAAAACACATTATAAATACTACTATTGAAAGCCAGAGACAAAGAATTTTGAAAGCAGCAGAAGAGAAGAGATTTGTCATGCACTAGGGATCCTCACTAAGATTATCAGCCGATTTTTTCATTAGAAACTTTAGAGGCCAGAAGGTTTGGATATTCAAAGTGGTAAAAGGAAAAAAAACTATCAGCCAATAATCATATATCCAACAAAATTGTACTGCAAAAGAAGTAAAGGAGTGAAAGAGAAATTAAGGCATTCCCAGATAAAACCTGAGAAAGTTTATTAGAACTAGACCTGCCCTTCAAGAAATGCTAGAGGGAGTCCTGAAGGTTAAAATGAAGTGATGCTAGACAGTAGCTTGAAGCTATATAAAGAAATAAAGGTCTTTGTATAGGTAAATATATTAGTAAGTAGATAAATTATTGTTATTTTAACAATAGTATGTAATTCCACCTTTTGTTTCTATATGAATTAAGAGAATAACAGGTTTTTAAAATGTGTTAGTCTAAAAATCAATATTATTATAACTTTGTTTTGTAACTCCATGTTTTGTTTTCTATATAATTTAAGAGACCAATGCATAAAAAATTATTAGTTGATGTTCTGAGGAAGTCAAGATATATAGATGTAATTTTATGACATCAACAACAGAAAGGGGAGGGTATAATCTTGTTAAAGCAGTAGAGTCTGTATATGTTATAGAAGTTAAACTGGCATAAATTCAAATTACAGTGTAATAACTTCAGAATGTTAAATATAATTATCACGGTAACCACAAAGAAAACAGTTAAAGAATATACAGAAAAAGAAAATGGAAAGGGAATTTAATTGTTTCATTATCAAAACAAGAAATCAACCAAACACAACAGAAGACAGGAATACAGGAAATCAGGGAAAAAATAAACCTATAAGGCATATAGAAAACAAGTCACAAAATGACAGAATCAAACCTCTCCTCAACAGTAATTACTTTAAATGTAAATGGATTAAACAGCTTAGTTAACAGACAGAGGTTGACAAAATGGTTTTAAAAAATCATAATCCAACTATATACTGTCTTCATAGACTTACTTTAGAACCAGTGATGCAAATAGGTTAAAAGTAAAAGGACAGAAAAAGATATTCCACGTAAATAGTAAATCAAAAGGGAGCAGAGTTGGCTATACTAATATCAGAAAAAATAGACTTTAAATAAAAAATGCTAGCAAAGAGACAAAAGGCAGAAGTTAAGTAAGGAAACAGAGGACTTGAACAAAACAATAAACCGGCTAGATCTAACAGATATATGCCAAACACTCTGCCTAACAACAGCATACACATTCTTCTCGAGTACTCGTGAGACATTCTCCAGGATAGACCATATGCAAGGCCACAAATGAAGTCTCAGTAGATTTTAAAAGACAGACATCATACAAAGTATCTTCTCTGATCACAATAGGATGGCATTAGAAATCAGTAACAGAAGGAAAACTGAAAAATTCACAAATTAATGAAAATTGAATAACACAATCTTAAGCAACAAGTGGATTAAAGAAGAAAACACACGGGGAATTAGATAATACTTAAAAGACAAATGAAAACAAAAAATCCGAACATATGGAAGTAATGAAAATAGTACTTAGGGGAAATTTTATAGCTACAAATACTTACATTTAAAAATAAGACAAATAAGATGTCTAACCTTACAACTTTAAAAACTAGAAAAATAACACACTAATCCCAAAGCTAACAGAAGGAAAGAATAAAGATTAGAGCAAAGATAAATGAGATGGAGAACAGAAAAATAGTAGAAATCAAGAAAAAACTAGAAAATCAAGGAAAACAAATTCGATTTTTGAAATTATCAACAAAATTGACAAAATTTTAGCTAGACTAAGAAAAAAACCAGAAGACTAAAATTAATAAAATCAGAAATGAAAGTGAGGAAATTGCTATCAAGTCTACAGAAATAAAAAGGATTATAAGCGAGTAACACAAACAATTGCATGCCAACACATTGGACAGTTCAGGTAAAATGGACAAATTCCTAGAAACACAAAACCTATGAGACTAAGTCATGAAGACTGAATAGACCTATAACTAGTAAGGAGATTAAATCAGTAATCAATAATCTCCTAGCAAAGGGAAGCCCCGGACCTTATGACTTTACTGGTGAATAATACCAAATATTTAAAGAACTAAACCAATGTTTTTCAAACTTTTCAAAAAAATTAAATAAAAGGGAACACTTCCTCATTCTGTGAAGCCAGAATTACCCTGATACAAAGACATTGCAAAAATAACTACAGACCAATATCCCTTATAAACATTGCTACAAAAATCTTCAACAAAATACTAACAAACCAAACTCACCAGTATATTAAAAGAATTATACATTACGACCAAGCGAGATTTGTTCTTGGAGTGTATGGATGGTTCTCTAAAGAAAAATCAACCAATGCAATACATCACAGCAGAGCAAGAAGAGGAAGAAACACATTATCATCTCAGTTGATGCAGAAAGAGCATCTGCCACAATTCAAGCCCTTCTGTGGTTTAAACACACACACACACACAGACACACACACACACATACACATACACTCAACAAACTAGGAAAAGTAAGAACCTACCCCAACATAATAAGAGCCACATATAAAAAACCCACATTGAATATCATGTTCAGTGATGAAAGACTGAAAGATTTTTCTCTAAGATCAAGAACAAGGAAAGTATGCCCATTTTCACCATGTCTATTCAACATAGTACTTAAAGTCCTAACCAGAAAAATTCAACCAGAAAAATAAATAAAAGGCATCCAAATCAAAAATGAAGAAATTAAATTATATCTATTTGCAGATTGTATTAGGCCATTCTCGCATTGCTATAAAAGAATACCTGAGACAGGATAATTTATGAAGAAATGAGGTTTAATTGGTTCACAGTTCTGAAAGCCACACGAGCATGGTGCCAACATCTATTTGGCTTCTGGGGAGGCATCAGAGAGCTTTTACTCATGGTGGATAGTGAAGCATGAGCAGGCATGTCACATGGCCAGAGCAGAAGCAAAAGAGAAAGAGGGTGTGGGAGGTTCCACACACTTTTAAACAAACAGACCTCATGAAAACCCACTCATATCATGAGAACAGCACCAAGCCATGAGAGGTCTGCTTTCATGACCCAGTCACCTCCCACTAGGGCTCATCTCCAACATTGGGGATTACATTTCAACATGAGATTTGGAGGGGACAACATACAAACTGTATTACAGATGATATGAGCTTATATGTAGAAAACCCTAAAGATTCCACCAAAAAAAAATCTGTAAGGACTAATAAATGAATTCAACAAAGCAATAAGACACAAGTCAATGAACAAAAATAAATTGCATTTTTATCCACTAACAATGAACAATTTGAAAAGAAAATTGAGAATTAAAAAGAATAAAATACTTAGGAATTAGCTTAACCAAAGAAGTGAAAAACTTGTACAATGAAAACCATAAAACATTTCTGAAGGAAGATAGCAATCAGTGAAAACAAGTCTTATGTTCATGGATTAGAAGATTTGATATTGTTGTCAATACTATACAAAGCAATCTATAGTCTTAACACAATCCTGTGAAAATTCCAACAATGCTTTTTTTGCTGACATACAAAAAGCCATCCTGAAATTCATATGTAACTGAAAGGACCCCAGATGGCCAAAGAAATCCTGGAAAAGAACAAACCTGGAGGACTCATACTTTCTGATTACAAAACTTACTGTAAACTGTGGGAGTCAAAGTAATGTGGCATTGACATAAAGAAAGACAGATTTATACATCAGTGGAATAGAATAGAGGATAGAGGAGTCCAAAAGTAAACCCTCAGGTATGTGGTCAAATGATTTTTGACAAAAGTGCCAAGATGATTAAATGGAGGAAAAGATAGTCTTTCCAATAAATGCCGCTGGGAAAACTCTGTATCCAAGTGCAAAAGAATACAATTAATGTTTGGTACCTTCCTTACTTTATACCACATAAAAAATTAAAAATGGGTCTCTGACCTAACTGTAAGAATAAAACTATAAAACTCTTAGAAGAAAATTTAGAGCAAAAGCCTCATGATATTTTACTTGGCGGTTATTTATTGGATATGACACCAGAGACACGGGCATCAAAAGGAAAAACAGATGAATTGGACTTAAATGAAAAACATTTTTGCACATCAAAAGACACTATCAGTATAGTAAAAAGGCAACCCACAGAATGAGAAAAAATATTTGCAAATCATTTGTCTGATAAGTGATTAATATTCATAATATATAGAGAATTCCTAAAACTCAGCAACAACAACAAAAATCACTGATTCAAAAATGCGCAAAGGACTAGAAGAGACACTTCTCCAGAGAAGATGTACGAGTGTCCAATAAACACTTGGAAAGATGCTCAACATCACTAATCACTAGAGAAATGCAAATGAAATTACAATGAGATATCACTGCATACCCATTAAGTTGGCTCTTACCAAAAAAGAGTGAAGTGGTGGCAAAGATATGGAGAAATTGGAACTCACGTGCACTGTTGGTGGGATTGTAAAATGGTACAGCTGCTGTGGAAAACAGTGTAGCAGTTTCTCCCAAAATTAAAAACAGAATTACCATATGATCCAGCAATCCCACTTCTGGGCCTACACCTGAAATAACTAAAAGCAGAAACTGGAACAGATGTTTGTACGCCCATGTTCACCCACATTCATAGCACCATTATTCATAATAGCCAAGAAGTAGAAGCAACTCAGTGTCTATTGAAACATGATTGAATAAACCAAATGTGTTACATACATGCAATAAAATATTATTCAACCTTGAGAAAAGGGAAATCCTGATAAGAACTATGATATGGATCAATCTGGAGGACATTGTGCTAAGTGAAATAAGCTAGTCACAAAAAGACAGATACTGTATGATTCCACTTACATGAGTTATCTAGATTTGTCAACCCTCATAGAGACGGAAAGTGGAATGGTGGTTGCCAGAAGCTGGGAGGAGGGAGAATGGGGAGTTGTTATTTAATGGGTACAGAATTTCAGTTTTACAAGATGAAAAAGAGTTCTGTAGATGGATGGTAGTGATTGTAGCACACAATATAAATGTGCTTATTGTCACTGGACTGTACACCTAAAAATGGCCAAGATAGTAAATTTTAGATTTTGTGTATTCTACCACAATAAAAGAAATTGGAAGAAAATATCATTGGTAATCTTTCCCAACTCTAGAGATAACCCTGACCCTGCTAATCCCATAGGTCTCAATTCAAAATTGATTTTCTTTATAATCAAACTTGGCTGATTTCTGTTTATTAAAAATATAGTTTTAAAGGATTGTCTGGGTTTCAGGAGTGTGTGTGCATCAGTACACCTGTGTGTTCTGGGTTGGGTTCTTGGGCTGCGGTGCTGAGATGGACTGTGGAGTACAGGATGTTTATTAGGCATCAACACCTGTGAAAGGAAGGGGCAGAAATAGGACTGGGCAAAGCAGAAGCTGGACTTTGAGTCAGGCCCTCCAAAATCTCACCCAAGCCAGTGGGGAGCCCTGAGTTCATTATTGCCTATCCGGATTGTTCCGTAATGAATGGAAACAGCAGCATCTTTTCACACCTGCCTCACTCTGGTAGGAAATGAAAGCTGCCCAAGAAATGCATGGTCTTTAGGGAAGCAGCTCTCTGGAGCTGGGGCCCATTCTCAAGTAGCTAATGGCTGAACGGTGTTTGCTAATCACTATCCACCTTACAGTTGGGAGGCCAAGTCCCTCCTTGAAGGGCAACCTGGGTGGTACATATCTGTGCCTACCACAATATGGGTGTAGACTTCAGCCCTACCCCACGCACATACCTGTATCTAGTTTAGCATACAGCCGTGATCTTCCAGAATGACAGGTAACCAGGCAAGATCATCTGACCTTTTCATTTACATCATTTTCAACCATCAAAGGGGCTATGGACTCCGCCAAGAATGTAGCAAGCCAACTTGACCTTCAGAGGTAAAAATGAAACCCAAAGACATGGAGAAAATTAAACCAACTCTTTAGCCAAATCTAGAGATGAAGTGAGGGCACTGTTGGTTCTTGGGTGTTTTAATAGAATGTGGAAATGTGAAGCAGCTTCCAAATGACATTTATTAAGCTCCTAGTGTATTTGCTAAATGATATACACCCCGCTATGTCATTTAAACCTCACAACAACCCTATGAGCCCAGGGCTGTTGTTATCATCACCATTATATAGATGAGAAAACTGAGGTGCCCAAGGTCCCAGATCTGTCAAGTAGTGGGGCAGGGATACAAACCCAAGCAGTCTAGTCCTGCACAACTTTAACTAATCCCTGAGGACCTAACCATCTTTCTGAACAGACGTACTGGGGATGTTCTTTTGAGTGATGTAATTATGCAAAAGACTGCAGCATAGGTATCTGCATTCTGAGGATTTAGGATCAAGCAGTATCAGGTTTGCTCCCTGCCCTCAGGGAATCCATGAGGCAAGGCTTCTACACACAAAATTATAAACGTAATAAACATACAGCATTGTCCGTTCCTGCATGCATGCTTATGGAGTAGCGATGGATTTCAGAAGGAGAAGAAATCTCCTACGGAGGGAACTGGTGTCAGTTGTGCCTTTACAGTGGGTTAAAAATAATTGCCAATATTCAAACATGAAGACAGTCCTCATTGAAATTTTGATACGTGGTTTCCTTTTTTAAAAATAAATAAATAAATAAGGGACAATCTGGTGACACGATGCACCTTCCTGTGAGCTGGCAATATGCTGAAGGAAGTGGGTTTGCCGTCCTTATCAAAGGGGCCCTTTAGGTGTCTGAGTTGGAAACCTCAGTGGGGCCACAAACATGAGACATTATCTTATAATTACACAGTTGCATTTTGGTTCTCTGAATGGGAATGATGGGGAATCTGCAAGATTTGGGGAGTACTTCTGTTCAAGTGAGAGGTCAAGATTTCACCTTGCCCATCCTTTTTAATTACCTGTAGTCAGAGGGAAACAAAGCCCACAGAGTGACAGCTCTACCCTCTTCTCACTCCTCCTGTGGCTTTTCTGTAGCCCCCACTCACTGTAGCCTGGCTACTTAGAAGGGATTTAACTAAAAGTGAGAAGTGAGATTCAGTGGTGAAACATGAAACTGAAAAGTCAGTAAAAGAAGTCATCTTTAAGAGTGAGGTTTAATGCCAACTTCTCCCTTGAGGGGCCTTGTCACTTCAAGCCTTTAATACCAGGCCTGACAAATATTTAGAAAATGTTCAGGCCTTAACCGTTTTGCACAAGGAGAGGACAAGATGCCCTGATAGTTTTTTTTCTCCTTCATCTCTAGTATCTGTGATCCTCTGAATCCTGCTAAGGAAACAGATCTCAGAGGCTATTCTCTGAGCAGTGTTTGGTAGAGAGAGATAATGGAGCTGGGGTTGAAGTAGATCTTCCCAGAAGACAGTGAGGGGAGACAAAGCCGTGGCTGCCTGCTCAGGGAAGTGGAAAAGGAACTTCTTGATGGGCTTTACCTTATAAAAGTGTGATCTCTGGAGGAACCTGTGGGGAGTAAGGCAGAGCTGCTTCATCGACAAGTATTTAAGTACTTACCCAGTACAACATATTTAACTGGGGAAAATACATACTTAAAGATGACTCAGTCCTTTCTCCCAAGGAGGTTACAAAATATCTGGGGAGACTAGCTGCACTGTTGTGAAACAGTGAAATAATTATGGAAAGGCTGTATGGTACTAATGATAAGAGGTGGTTTTCTTTTTTCTTTTTTCTTTTTCTTTTTTGAAAATGAAATCTCACTCTGTCGCTCAGGCTGGAGTGCAATGGCATGATCTTGGCTCACTGCAACCTCTGCATCCCAGGTTCAAGTAATTCTCCTGTCTCAGCCTCCTGAGTAGCTGGGATTACAGGCGTGCGCCCCCATGCCCTGCTATTTTTTTGTATTTTTAGTACAGATGGGGTTTCACCATGTTGGCCAGGCTGGTCTCAAACACCTGACCTCAAGTGATCCGCCTGCCTTGGCCTCCCAAAATGCTGGGATTAGGGACATGAGCCACCGTGCCCAGCTGGGAGGTGGTTATTCTTTCTTTTGTGGAATAGATCTCTTTTTTTTCCTAAGTAAAGGTCACCCAGATCCCAAATATGTAAAGATAATTGATCAAAATAGTGCAGCTCTGGTTGAAGTGTAGAGGCAGGGGCTGGAGGTCTGACAACTTGCCCACTTCAGTTTCCTACTTCTGCCCTCAAAGGCACCTTTGCCAAATCTAGTGCTCCACAAAAGACACACAGGAAGACTCTGGGGAAAAAAAAATCTCAATGTGTTCAAGTACTTTTGTTTGAGTTTCATACTATCTCTATGGAGAGAGAGCATCATCAATCTCCAGTCTCAGATAAGGAACCTGAGACCCGGTGGGGTTACACAACTGGATCAAAACTCACTGCTTGCTCATTTTGGAGCTGGCATATGAACCAGGTTTCTAAACCTAGGCTCTTGCTGTCCCTGCCACTCCACAGTAGAGCACATGCTAGTGTCCCATGCCAGAGTAAGAGATGGAGGGACCAGGAAGGCCTTGTGAAGAAGACACACACTGAGATGGGTTCTGGAATCTACTTGGAATTTGAGTCTATGTAGAGGCTAGGAACGACATTCCAAGTGGGTAGAACAGCAGGAACAGTAGCTGGGAGGGAGGGAATAAATGTGGTTTGGAAAGTAAGTTTGAGTTAGTTTGTGAGAGGGTTGCAACCCAAGGTAACCTTGAACTCTGCCATCTAGACAATGAAGGCAGAACCATTATAGCAGAATGGGGCCAAGAACACAGCAGGGTTTCAGGCAGGTTTGTCTGGGCATTGAGGGCAGGTTGTTTGGGTAGAGAGTGGGTCTGGGGTCAGGGAACCTAGGTAGGGGAAAGGTGTAAAATTTCAGCCTGAAGCGAGGAAGGCCTGTGCTAGTTACAAAGGCTAGAGGGGTGGAGGCTTTTCAAAGGCAAGAGCGGGACAACGAGAGTGAATGGCTGTGGGTGGAGAGCAGTGAGGAAAATGGAGACAAAATGACTTCTCGAATCTGATTCTGAGACAGAGGATGGGAGATGATGGCAAGATGGTGGTGATGGTGGCAATGACTGCAGCTAACATTTGCCTCAAGCTTACAGGGTACTAGGCACTGTTCTAGGCCCTTTACAGATGCTATCTGACTTCATCTGTCCACAACTTTCTGGGGCAGATACTACTATTATTCCCACCCTACCCCCCCACCCCGCCACCATTTTACATTGCAGGAAACAGTGCAGAGAGGTTTTGTAACTTGCCCGGAGTCCTGTAGGTAATGGATGGCAGAGGCAGTATTCCAACCCAAGCAGTCCAACTCCAAACCCATTCCCTTCACCACTGTGCTATAGTGCCCCTCAATGAAAAATGTATCCACATGGTGACAAGGGCACAGAAGACCTTTGCCCAATTTGATAGAGAAAACCAGTTCTCCCAACTTTCATGTTTACTTGTGCAGTCCAGAATTTCTCAAATAGTATTCCATGGGACGTTTTTATAAAACATCTCACGGAAATGTTTACAGTTGGCCCTCCATATCCATGGGTTCAATCAATGGAGGATTAGAAATATTTGGGGGCCAGGGGGAATTGTGTTTGTACTGAATAAGCACAGGCTTTTCTTTCCTTGTCATTATTCCCTAAATAATAAAGTATAAGTATTTACATAGCATTTATATTGTATTAGGTATTATACATAATCTAGAAATGATTTGAACTATATGTGAAGATGTGCATAGGTTATATGCAAATACTGTGACATTTTATATCAGCGACCTGAACATCCGTGCATTTTGGCATCTGAAGGAGGTCCTGGAACCAGTTTCTCATAGATACCAAGGGATGACTGTATTGGTTCAGGGAAAGGTGACTTAAAATTAATCAGGCTTCTGTACTCCAGGACTACTCAGGCGTTTTTAAATAATAGAATAATGTGTCCTGAGAATTGCCAGATGGAGCCTGTACAAAGAAGTGTCTCCCAAGTAAATCTGAAAAACTGAACCCATTTTTTTTCTCACAGAAAATTCACTGTGTTTCTCCAAACACTAGTGTTGAATGGAATATAATTTAGGAAATGATAGCATAGATGTATAGTGAGTTTAGGACTAGAAATAGCACTATAACAAGTCAAATCTTACCATGCGAAGGTAAGAAAATGTCTTCATTACAATCCTGGGCCATTCCACCTTTGCAGGGACCTCATTTAGTCATCACTCAGACTTGGCATCACTGTTCCGGCCCCTCCAGCCCAGTGTCTGCATTTCTCTTGACAGGCGGCTTCCTGCTGAGGCCATGTGTAACACACATGGCAGGCATTCTTTCTCCCTAGTAGGAAGTGGCAGCACCTGTTAACAGCCTGGGCCCAATTACTCTAAAAAATTTGGACTTCAGCTGCCACACTAAAGCAGCAGTCCTTGAGCCTGTTCAGCCCATACTAATTTGATTTCTAATGACACTCCTAAAAAGGCAAGATTCTACCATTCCATTTTATATCAGGGACTTCCTTGGCAGAAGGAAAACCATGGGACCAAGCTCATATGGTATGTGCAGAGGTCACCCTTCCTGTAACAGGAGGGGACCAGGAAAGGAAGAAAGCACCCTGAGTGGGTTTTCGGGGTACTACTGCATCTGACATCCTTGCCAGCCAGCTGCCACTTATGTCCTGGGTCTCCTACTTACTTAGCCAAGCCAGCACAAATGTGTCAGACCAGCCCTCAGCGTTTAAAGGGAGATAGTGTGGCTCATTTTCTTCCTTGTGCAGCAGTCACAAAGGATAAGAAGGCCCAGCGTAACAGTATGGAATTGTGCAAAGAAGCTCAGCCTGTGAAATTTTGAGAGGATCACAGAATATCTACTCATCTTCTGGTCTCCTGCAGCATCTAGCAAGAAACTTTTTCCTTCCCATTTAAGATTAAGTAGTACCTCCTAGTCCGTCAAGTCTTCTTGACTTGAGTCTTCTTTGTAAACTCATGGGGAGGAATCCATCTTGGGCGTGCTGCATTTAGTGACATTTGTGGATATTCTTAAGTTACTATGGGAAGTGAGGGAAAATGGTTAAAAATCTGGACTTCTAACCATCCCAACAGGACTTCCTGGGGTCATTTGGGAACCATCCTCTCCTAGATGATTTGTGTCCCCTAGACTTACTCTTAAGCAACTAGGGATACCTCTTTTCTCCTCCCTATTTCTTTAGTAATATATCGCTTGGCCAAAACTTAATCATCTAGTATTCAACTCCCTTGAGATCTTAGAATTTCATTATAGGCTGGCAAGAAACTAAACAGCTTAATGAGCTAATGGTCTTCAAGTATGTTGATATTTCTTTCTAATGTACCTCAAAGAGAGTCTTCTCAATGCATATTGTAATATAGAGGGGTGATTCTCATAGCAGTAAATTGGAATCTTAACCTAGGCTTATGGGGAAGACATATTGAGAGTAATGTCTTTAATCATCAAACTTCCATTTACCGCCTCTTGGTAGGTCAGAACCCAGCCTTTCATGTGTAAAAACTTGGACACATCTACTCCTAGAACCAGGCTCACTCATAACAATTCAGGTTTATATCCATAAAAATGTCAACAAATTCTAGCTTCAGCATAAAGGCCTTCGTCTTCGTGTCTTTGCAAGTATAGTAGAAATGGTTTGCACAAAGACTCTCTTTATTATGAAGGTAAATGAAGATTAGGAGAGCTTCATTTTTGGTGCAAAATAACATTATACATAATAGGCGGGAAAGGGTAGAAAGCTCCATTGATGAAGAAAGGAATATTATCACTCACTTTCTTCTGAACCTAAACAAGTTCTCAGGTTCTGTTTGTTTGACATCCAAACCATTACCCAAATTCTAAAGCTTAGTCTATTAAAGAGGGAAAGTGGAAAATTTATGGTAATGACTATTTTGGCCCAGGCTGATATAAGCCAGAGGGACTGTGATCCATACAATCAATGTGTTGAGAGGAGATTGTAACTCTTAGGGAAAGATTGTCTTTGCGAAGACAGAAGATTGGGTTATTTACACAAGAAGGTCTGCATGAGTAAGTGGTATCTTTGCATATCTACATAAAATCAGGTCAGTCAAATTCAGTTTAGAAAACAACAACAGGAAAATTACCACCAACACAACATATTAAGTAAGTTAAAACTATTTGGGAATGTGTTGAAAATTCACTATTTAACTGCTAATGATTTAATTAAATTTTATATAGGTAGGAAAGATATAGACCTTCATATTTATAGACTTATGCATTGATATATTTTTAGGTGTGTGTATCTATCTGTTACAGACTGAATGCTGTGTCTCTCAGAATTCATATGTTGAAATATAATCTCCGTTGTGATGGTATTTGAAGGTGGGATCTTTGATAGGTAATTAAGCCATGAGGATAGAGCCCTTAGGAATGGGATTAGAGTCCTTATAAGAAGATGTCAGAGAGCTGACTTCCTCTTTTTCCACCATGTGAAGATACAGTGAAAAGTTGACAATCTCCAACCTGGAAGAGGGTGCTCACCAGGAACTGACCATCCTAGCACTCTGATCTTGGATTTCTAGCCTCCAGAAATGTGAGAAGTAAATGTTTGTTTTTTATAAGCCAACCAGTTTATAATATTTTGATAGTAGGCCAAACTGTCTGTCTGCCTGTCTCTCTCTCTCTCATCTATCTGTATGTCTAAGTTACCTATCTATCTGTCTGTTTGTCTATTTAGGTAATCTATTCATCTATTGTTTAACACATATACTCTGCCAGGCACAGTGTAAAGCACCTCCCATGCACTACCTCATTTAACTCTCATAAAACATCAGGAACAACACAATGGATTTTTCTGTGATGTACAGGAGAACACTGGAGTCAGAAATCACCTAAAGTAAATGAACAAACTAGCACTTGAACTCAGGTCTTCCTGATCTTTCAGCCAATGTACACATCACTGCATTGTGCTGCCTCCTTTTTCCCTTCTGTGTCTCTGGATATTGTGTGGACGTAGATATGGCAATATAGTTGTATTAGTTCATTTTCACACTGCTATAAAGAACTGCGTGAGACTGGGTAGTTTATAAAGAAAAGAGGTTTAATGGACTCACCATTCCTTGTGGCTGGGGAGGCCTCAGGAAACATAGTCATGGTGGAAGGCAAAGGAGAAACAAGCACCTTCTTCACAAGGTGGCAGGAGAGAGAGCACACAGTGGGAAGTGCCATACATTTAAGCCATCAGAGCTCTTGAGAACTCACTATCACAAGAACAGCATGGAGGAAACTGCCCCCTTAATCCAATTACCTCACAGCAGGTCCCTCCTTCAACATGTGGAGATTACAATTCGAGATGAGATTGGATATGAACACAGAGCCAAACCTTGTCAATGACCTTCATGAGTATGATAGTGATTTCCATCAGAAGTTTTCCATGGGATCTGTTGGTAAAAATTCACCTGGTGGGCTTTGTATTAGTTTCCTAGGGCCACCATAACAAAGTACTACAAACTAGGTATCTTAAAAAATTAGAAATTTGCCGGGCGCGGTGGCTCAAGCCTGTAATCCCAGCACTTTGGGAGGCCGAGACGGG